>NW_028274818.1:94631257-94941029 GCF_037043125.1 Eumetopias jubatus
AAATAGAGCTACCCTATGACCCAGCAATTGCACTACTGGGTATTTACCCCAAAGACACAGATGCAGTGAAAAGGAGGGGCACATGTACCCCAGTGTTCACAGCAGCAATGTCTGCAATAGCCAAACTGTGGAAAGAGCCGAGATGCCCTTCAACAGATGAATGGATAAAGAAGATGTGGTCCATATAGACAATGGAATATTACTCAGCCATCAGAAAGGATGAATACCCACCATTTGCATTGACATGGATGGGACTGGAGGAGATTATGCTAAGTGAAATAAGTCAAGCAGAGAAAGTCAATTATCATATGGTTTCAGTTATCTGTGAACATAAGGAATAGCATGGAGGACATTAGGAGAAGGAAGGGAAAAATGAAGGGGGGGACATCAGAGGGAGAGATGAACCATGAGAGACTATGGACTCCTGGAAACAAACTGAGGGTTTTAGAGGGGAGGGGGGTGGGGGGATGGGTTAGCCCCGTGATGGATATTAAGGAGGGCACGTACTGCATGGAGCACTGGGTGTTATATGAAAACAATGAATCACGGATCACTACATCAAAAATTCATGATGTATTGTATGGTGACTAACATAACATAAAACAAAAAGTGTACCTCACTTTATTTTATTTTTTTTAGATTTATTTATTTTAGAGGGGGGGAGGGGTAAAGGGGAAGGGAGAGAGAGAATCCCAAGCCGACTTCCTGCTGAGCACAGAGCCCAATGCTGGGCTTGATCCCACAACCCTGAGATCATGACCTGAGCCAAAATCAAGGGTTGGATGGATGCTCAACCGACTGAGCCACCCAGGTGCCCTGAAAGTACCTCAGTTTAGTGAGATGTGTTATATTATGCCATTTGGAGGGTGGTTCCTGAGAAACAGAGGGAATGATCTGATTGGTGCCTGGGATAGAGACCCTCTGCCTCCAAGGAGAGCAGCTGTGGGGTTCTCCTGCACGAAACCGTGGCTGAGCAACGGCTGTCCCTGCAGATGAGAGAGGAGGCCAGAGGGGGTGAGGGCAAGATTTTTGAGAAGTGGCTAGAAGCAATAGGGCCCTGACTTGGAGGCCTGAGCCAGGAAGCTTTCTGAACTCCTCTGGTCAACAGGGGGCATGGGGCATGGTAGGAGGTCGGGTACTCATACCATAGCAGTCATTTGTCCTGTGGGTGGTTTTTGTTTTCTAAATTCTAAACATCTAAAATGAGTGTATGAGGGCGCCTGGGTGGCTCAGTTGGTTAAGCGACTGTCTTCGGCTCGGGTCAAGATCCTGGAGTCCCGGGATCGAGTCCCGCATCGGGCTCCCTGCTCAGCAGGGTGTCTGCTTCTCCCTTGGACCCTCCCCCCTCTCATGCTCTCTCTTCTCTATCTCATTCTCTCTCTCAAATAAATAAATAAAATCTTTAAAAAAAATAAAATAAAATGAGTGTATGAGGGGGCTCCTGGCTGGCTTGGTCAGTAAAGCATGGGACTTTGGATATCAGGGTTGTGAGTTCAAGCCCCACGTTGGGCATAGAGCTTACTTACTTACTCACTTATAAATAAATAAATAAATAAATAAATAAATAAATAAATAAAGCGTATGAGGAAGAAAGCTGTAGGTAACAGAAACCCAGTCAGACTATCTTACTACAAAAACAGGTGCATTATTATCAGGATATCAAGGGTTTCCCATTGAATCCCAAAAGCTTCCAAGGGACTAGAGCTATATGGGCTGGACTTCTAGACCTGTACTGTCCATTATAGAGGTCGCTAACCACATGTGGCTGTTAAAATTAAAATTAAAATTGATTAAGCAGAAACTGAAATTCATTTCCTTAGTCACACTAACTGCATTTCAAATGCTCAATACCACGTGTGGCTAGTGGTACCCACGCTGGACAGCAAAGATGTAGAACATTTCTTTATTGCAGAAAGTCCTATTGGACAGCTCCTGTTCGAGATTATATATCCAGCTTACAATAACCATTGCTCCTATCTGCTCCCATGGTTCACGGGAATGGGGTCCTGGCTGTTATTACATCAAACTTTAAAATTATTTGCCCCTGCTTAAAAATTTTTCTGTGATGGAGTGCCTAGTTGTCTCAGTTGGAAGAGCATGTGACTCTTGATACTGGGTTCCTGATTTCGAGCCCCATGTTGGGTGTAGAGATTACTTAAATAAAAAATAAACTTTATGGGCTGGCTGGGTGGCTCAGTTGGTTAAGCGTCAGACTCTTGGTTTCCGCCGAGATTGTGATCTCTGGCTCATGAGATCGAGCCCCGTGTAGGGCTCTGCGCTCAGGGCAGTCTGTTTGTCCCTCTCCCTGCCCCCTGCTCCAAAATAAGTAAATAATTTTTAAAAAAAGTTAAAAAAGATAAATAAACTTTACTGGGATCGAGCCCCACATTGGGCTCCCTTCTCGGCGGGAGGCTTGTTTCTCCCTCTCCCACTCCCCCTGCTTATGTTCCCTCTCTCGCTATGTCTCTCTCTGTCAAATAAATTAAAAAAATCTTCTGTGGCTGCTCAAGGCTCCTTTTTAAAATTTTTATTTATTTATTCAACAGAGAGAGCACAAGCAGGGGGAGCATCAGAGGGAGAGGGAGAAGCAGGCTCCCTGCTGAGCAGGGAGCCAGATGTGGGGCTCAATCCCAGGACCCCGGGATCACGACCTGAAGGCAGACGCTTAACCAACTGAGCCACCCAGGTGCCCCGGCTGCTCAAGGTTCTTATAATTAAATTAGGCTTCTTAGTATGGTCTGCAATGCCCAGAAGAAATGTCCTTGACTCCTTTTTCCAATATCATACTACCAGCCATTTTGAAAGACACAAACCTCACTTACCTGGCAAGTTCTTGGTCCAGAACTATTGACTCAAGCGGGGCTGATCAGGGTGTTAGAAAGGATGGTGGTCTGCAGGTGATCTTGCCTGGCCCTGCCCTCTGATAGAGCATGATTTCTCATAATTCTGGGTTAGTTCCTTTGGTAGTTGACCTTTCCTAGAAATGATCTTAAATTTCTGATCACTAAAGTCCACTGCCTGGGTTAGGTTAGTACACAAACTGTCTAAGGTATGACAGGCTGATTTGTACTGAGCCCCAATCAGCTCATAGAAGAAACCGTGTGGCTTTCTGATCCTTTTTTGCTGGGGACCATTCCACAGAAGAGATCTCTTAGGAGATTTGGCTCTAGCCAGGGATCTCTAAATTGATTTTTTACCCTGCTTTCATATAGATTTTTATAATAAACCGTAGATCAGTGGTTTTAATTCTAATTCAGGAGTTGGCAAACTGGCCCTCCAGCCAAATCCGGCCATCAGCCTCTTTTTGTAAGTAAAGTTTTATTGTAACACAGCTACTCCCATTCATTTACCTATTGCCTATGACGGCTTTTGTGCTGCATAGGGTTGTAGTACTCGTGAGAGAGGTCTTTACAAAGACTAAAATATTTGCTGTCTGCACTTTACAGAAAATGTTTAATTGACTCTTGTTCTAGATGGGCAACTTGTGGACCAAATTCCTATTTATTTATTTATTTTTATTATTTCAAAGATTTTATTTATTTATTTGAGAGAGAGAGAGAGAGAGACAGAGAGAGAGAATCTGAAGCAGACCCTGTGCTGAGCGCAGAGCCCAGCTCGGGGCTTGATCCCATCACCACGAGATCATGACCCGAGCTGAAACCAAGAGGTGGCCACTTAACCAACTGAGCCATCCAGGCGCCCCTAACATTATATAGTTTTTAAAGATTATCAGTGAATAAAACAAAGATCACCAAAAGTTTGAAATAGCTTTTTTAGCTGAATGTGTTTGACAGAAGAAGAAAGTCACTGGGAGGGTTGCTGAGTGGGAGAGGTCAAGAGTTTTAAGTATTAGGAAGGGGTTTTCATGGTTATATGCTAATTAAGAAGGTAAAGTGAACACTTTGGATAGAATGGAATGAATCCATAGGTCTGACCCAGTTGGTTAAAACAAGGCCCATTGCTCATTGGTCAGGAAGGAGTCTTCAGTTTGGTCCCCTAAGGGTCTGGCATCTGGAAGTCACTCAAAGTCCACACCTGTTTATTAGCTTCAGTTGGTTGGAACCAGTTGTGATGAAATACAATATTCAGTTTTGCTATCTCTTAGACAAGTATTGCTCTAAATGGAAATCTTCCCTTTTAAGAGATACAACTTGGAGCCCCTGACTCAGTCAGTAGAGCGTGTGGCTCTTGATCTCGGGTCGTGAGTTCAAGTCCCACATGGGGATAGAGTTAACTTAAAAAAAAAAAAAAAAAGAAAAAGAAATCCACCCTAAGTATGTTTTCTGCCTATTTCAATATACTATTTGAGATTGCTAGTGGGAGACCCGACCGGAACAAAAAAGAAAGGGGAAGATGGTGATAGCTATTCCTTTCCTTCCTTCTTGCTAATCAGACCCCAATTTTGTTGAGCCACTGGGTGGGCAGCAATTTGTTCATGGATGTAGGTCCCCTACCCTCGTACGTGACGTTGGTTCTGAGCCTCTTTGGATTAACACTGCTCCTCTATCAGAAACTGGTCAAATTCTGACCCATGGAAAGTCTGGTGGGGCTTCTGAGAAAGAAAAAATCTTTTCAAGGAGAAAGGATCATTTTCACAGGGCAGGATTGTACTTCCTGGCCCCCTGCCTTGTGGTTGAGGAGAGCCATGTGACTAGTACTGGCCAATGAATTGTGAATGGAAATGAATGTACAACTACTGGACCAGAGCTTTAATTCTGAGACCTCTGGCACTTGCTTCCCCCCACCTCACTCCAATAACAAGCAACGTTCTAGTTTGGCCCCATTCTGAGGATGACGCAGAGCAGAGCTCTTGGGGGACATGAAGCATAAGCAAGTAAACTCATGTGTGTTAAACTACTGAGATTTTGGGGTCGTCTATTACTAGAGCATAATAATCTAGCTCAGCAGTTCTCAAAGTGAGGTCCAGGGACCTCTCTGGGTTCCCAAACCCTTCTAGAGGGGCTGTAAGATCAAAACTATTTTCATAATAATACAAAGAGGTCATTTGCCTTTTTCACTCTCTGGAGTTTTCCAGAGACTACATAACCTGTAATGATAATTAAAAATTTATCAATTTCTAATATGGTAACTGTAAATAGCCATAACCTACCTAAAGAAAAGCTTCTTGGGGTTACTTTCTTCTTTCTTCCTTTCCCTACTTTCTTTTCATACATGTATACATCTCCCCAAAATATTTGTTTTAGGACATGTCTTACCACACAAAAGTGTATCTTTAAATTACTGTGCTATCCAGAGCTTTGTATTTTATCCATAGGAGAGCATCTTTGCCCATTCCACTTCGGGCTTCTGAAGTACTAACATAATTTATAAACAGAGTAGCTGGCCAGCACATCTGCTGAAGCACGTGCAATGGTCCCTGCGGCCTGTGCATCCTGAAACAGCCTCTGTGGCACACAGGTCCCGGTGGTGCTCCCACAGGCCCATCCAACACTTCCGGCCATGAGGTCCCCCGCATGCCAGCTGGAATCCACGCTGTTGGAACCTAATTTTTTTTTTTAATTAAAGATTTTGTTTATTTATTTGAGACAGCAAGAGAGAAAGCATGAGCAGGGGGAGGGGCAGAGGCAGAGGGAGAAGCAGACTCCCCACTGAGCAGGAAGCTCCATGTGGGGCTGGATCCCAGGACCCCAGGATCATGACCTGATCCGAAAGTAGACGCTTGATCGACTGAGCCACCCAGGCGCCCCTGAACCTAATTTTATATTATTTGATTTATAAAATCATAGGCCCTCTCTGTTACAGGAAGTTTCCTTGTTGTTCCTTTCCCTACATTAAGGGGGAAAAGCTTACATCCTTGTGTTTTATTTTTCCATCTCTATGTCCCTCTTCCTCTGTTCAATATCAAAACATGTTTTGTCTTTAGGCCTGTGCCCATTTGCCCTGGGTTCCCCCAGTACAGAGATTAAAGATTAAAGGTTTTATTACTCAGACAGTTTAGAAGGTAAAGTAAGTGGCACCTAGGTGGCTCAGTTGGTTAAGCGTCTGACTCTTGGTTTTGGCTCAGTTCATAATCTCGGGGTTGTGGGATCAAGCCCCATCCTGGGCTCTGTGCTCAGTGCAGTCTGCTTGAGATTCTCTCTCCTTCTGGCCCTCGCACTCTCTCAAATAAAATAAATAAATAAAATCTTAAAAAAAAAAAAGGTAAAGTAAAAGTCTGAATTATTGAGGAATTACTAGGTAAAGCAGGTCCTGTACATCTATTTGCTTTTGGTAATAATTAAATAGCTTAGACCAAAGCTGGAACAAAGGTATCTTTGGGGCGCTTGGCTGGTTCAGACAGTAGAGCATGTGACTCTTGATCTCTGGGTCGTGAGTTTGAGCCCCACGTTGGGTGTAGGTATCCTAGATCGTCCTGAGGTTTTTCTGATAAATTCCAATTGCTCTCCGGTACTTGGGTGTATTCAAATGTTTATTACATTCCTTAGGTAACACCACTGATTAACAGTTCTGGAAACTAATTCAAGATTTTTCAGGAAGACTCTCACCCAGGGAGTTTACTTGAACCATTTCAATGTAAATACTACATGACTTGGACCATAGGAGGAGGCTCTGAAATATGAAAACTCTGGTGAATTACAAACCTGTAACTCCCCTACATTTGGGTGCATTTTGATATGATTATCAGCAAATTTCTACACTATTTTGGTACTGCTCCAGAGGGTTTTGCCTATTGTCATAGAAAAGTAGCAAATAATAATTACACCGAGCAGGGTTATGTTATTTTTCTCTGTGGACTAAAACAAACCATGCCTGTGTCTCCAAATTTACACTCAGTGGTGGTTAGGTTTTCGGGATAATATCTTTTTTCTCCTACCACAGAGAAGAAACACATCTTCTGCTAAAAATCACTAAGGCCAAATTTACCCATAAAAATGTCTTCTTATTTCAGAAAAGACCATCAGGTAAGAAAATGTCTGAAACGAGAAGCAAAATTTTCAGTTTATTATGCCATGTTTATCAGACTTATTTTTTCAGACAAAATTTTCCTAAGTTATCTCATATGAAGCTTTCACTAAAGAAAGGAGTTGCTAAATTCTCTGGTTTCTAATCAGCTAAAAGGTAGGCGCCTTAGGACAAAATTCTTTTTTATTTTTTAAATTTTTTTCCAAAATTCTTAAAAACAACATCACCACCACCATTGGAAAAACAACTGTTTAGTGGGAAACAGAAAAAGCCGTTGTGGAAATGATCAGGGACGTCCTTCTAGGCACGTGCGTGTATTTGTGCCTTTTTGGTGTGTGTAGCCTTTTCAGGCTCATCTTGGTGGCGCCCCCTGATTTCAAGGACTTAGTAGGGAAAAAAAATAATGTAAACTATCTCACTGATTTTTTTTTTTTAAAGATTTTATTTATTTATTTGACAGAGAGACACAGCGAGAGCAGGAACACAAGCAGGGGGAGTGGGAGAGGGAGAAGCAGGCTTCCCGCGGAGCAGGGAGCCCGATGTGGGGCTCGATCCCAGGACCCTGGGATCATGAACTGAGCCGAAGGCAGCCGCTTAACCGACTGAGCCACCCAGGCGCCCTGATTTTTTTTTTAAGATTTTTTATTTATTTGAGAAAGAGAGAGGGCACAAGGAGGGGGAGGGGCAGAGGTAGAGGGAGAAGCAGGCTCCTTGCCGAGCAGGGAGCCCAATGCGGGACTCGATCCCAGGACCTTGGGATCATAACCTGAGCCAAAGGCAGACACTTAACTGACTGAGCCACCCAGGTGCCCTGATTTGTTTTACTTTTTTTTTTTTTATGTCACTCCTAGGGGTGCATGGGATCAAGCTCCTGAGTCGGGCTCTGCACTCAGCGCAGAGTCTGCTTGGCCCTCTTCCTCTGTCCCCCGCCCCTGGCCTCCGATCTCACATGCTCTCTAAATAAATAAATAAATAAATAAATAAATAAATAAATAAATAAATAAATAAATAAAATCTTCAAAACAAAATAAATAAAATGTCACTCCTAGAAAATTTAAAGTACATAGGTGGATCATACTGCTCTAGATAGTTCCCTTGAGACAGCCATTCAAAAAAAGGTTTTCATATTTGTAGTTTTCCTTTTAGTTGCCCCACAGAGAAAGTCAGAACTCTTCTTAATAGTTTTACTTGTATCTTCTTGTCAAAATAAGCAAATGAATCTGAAATACATATATTTTTGGCATGTGAGGGTTCAAATCTTTGCATGAACAAGTCAAGCATAAACGAGTTTTGTCAGATTCTTTTGCATATTTGTCAGGAAGCCCCTATACTGCTGCTCTTTCTTGGCCATTCTTCCTTCTCCTTTGTCTTTAGAGCTGGAAACTCTAGGGTCCTGGGTCCTTGAGAAAGGCGATGATGCCGGAATACCACCAGAGCCTTTTGTGTCCCATTTTTCATGAACCAGGTACCAGAATTCTGGGATGCCCAATTTGTTCCCCCGGCACATCTAACCCATTTGGAAGTAATTGTGGCACAATGATGGGACGATTTCCCACTGTCCCCAGACTCCTCACCCGGTGCCTGTTCAGTTTCCTGGCTCTGCCTCCTGGGAGGCCTTGCCCTTCCTGCTCTGACCCAGTGACCTGTGCGGCCCTTTACCAGCTGGCGCAAGCGGCTCTTCTCTTAGGGCCACCCAATTATCTGCCCAGTATTTACTTTCCCAGTTCTCTTTACTGTGACAGCCTCTCCTAGAGACACGAAACCTGAGCCGGGTGGGGTGCGGGCCCATAGGGGCACTTCCTATCCTGCCCAAGGAAATAATAAAGCAGTTATTTCTTCCTTGAAGCCATGTATCTTGAAGGATGGGTGACAGAGAAAGGGACATTTATTCACACCTACTATGTTCCAAGCCAAGTACAGATGATTTGCAAATGGAAATATCATTTGATATTTACAATTGATCTACGAGGTCACCTTCTTCTATTCCTGTTTTGAGTGATATGAAGTAACAGAGTCTTTTCATGCCTCGAGGCCTCTGCTTAGGATAGTGTGGGTTTTGTCCTACAGAATAGCTAATGGAGGGGCGCCTGGGTGGCTCAGTTGTTAAGCGTCTGCCTTCAGCTCAGGTCAGATCCCAGGGTCCTGGGATTGAGCCCCACATCGGGCTCCCTGCTCAGCAGGAAGCCTGCTTCTCCCTCTCCCACTCCCCCTGCTTGTGTTCCCTCTCTCACTGTATCGAACCCCAGGTTGGGAGTAGAGGTTACTTACAAAAAAGAGAAAAAAATTAAAAAAAAATGAAGAAAGAGGGGCACCTGGGTGGCTCAGTTGGTTAAGCGGCTGCCTTCGGCTCAGGTCATGATCCTGGGGTCCTGGGATTGAGCCCCATGTCCGGCTCTCTGCTCAGTGGAGAGCCTGCTTCTCCCTCTCCCTCTGCCTGCCACTCTGTGTACTTGTGCTCTCTATCTGTCAAATAAATAAAATCTTTAAAAAAATTAAAAAAAAATGAAGAAAGAAGTTCCGCTGCTGCTCCTTTCCCCAAACCTTGAGCCCTGAATTGGCTGCACTGGCCTGGAGGAAGGGGTGCCTTTCTCTACTTAGCACTGCAGGCTGGAAGTGGCCCAGGTCTGGCCTAATGCCAGAACACCATCCCTCCACACTGTTCCTCAGGCTCAGTAAACACTCCTGAGAAGAGGGACATATTCAGCTCTCCCTTCTGAGCCTTGTAGACAGGGACCCAGCCAAAGTGCAAGGCCAGGACAAGAACTCCGTCAAGCTGTCTCCTCCCTCCTTCTGTTCTTGCTGGTCTTGGGCTGACAAATCCTTTTTCAGCTGGTAAACTCCCAGCTGAAATGTCATCCCCTCAGGGAAGGCTGATCCATCACATTCTACTCACTGCAAAACTAATCACGCCTCCCACCTGGTGGTCCCACCCTGTAACATCCTTTTTCCACCTTTGCCGTACTGTTCTGTAAGAGTCAATTTCTTTTTTGAATTGGTCAATATACATTCATAGTAAGAAATTAAAATATAAAAGAGGATCCAAGGAAAAGTGAGTTTCCTTCATGCACTTGACCCCAAGTTTCTCAGATTCTTTCCCCAGAAATAAACAGTCACTAGTTTTTCTTTTCTTCCAGATATTTTATGCTTAAACACACACACACACACACACACCGGCTGGCTATAATGTCCTGGGGTTCAGGGACTGGATCTTTTTCATCCTCCTCTCTCCAGGTCTGCCCCAGGCTTCGTACATATTATGCAGTGCTTGAGCCATGTTTGCTGAAGCATAGAAGTTAAAGAGCAGGAACTGTGAGCTAGGTGGGAACCTGGCTCTGCTACCTTTTGTATAGCTCTGGGCATAGCTTTGGACCCTTCTGTGTCTATTCGCTCATCTGTAGAATGTAATCCTCACATCAACCTTTTATTGTGAAAAGTAAGATTAAACTATACTCAAAGCATTCAGAACAGTGTTTGATACTTAGTAAGCCTTGTCATAGTATTACACTATTATAAATATGTTATATATATATAAAATATACATGAAATTATCATTATTAAATATTAGTCACATCACTAAATTGCTTATTTTGTACACCAATGTATCTTCAGTGCCCAGAACAGGGTCTGGAACACTGTAGGTACTCAGTAAATATTTGTTGAATGAATGAATGAATGAGTCATGGACTTCCGTCTTACTCCAGAGTCACACTGTCCTTCCAATCGGGTAGGTGACAAAGTGTTCAAGAACCAACAGGGCCTAAATCAGGAATTTTAGTAGAAGTTTGCGGGCAGGCCTAGGGCATAGTCCTCAATCGTTTCTCTAGGAAAAAGTGTCAAACCTACAAAAGAATTTCTGGAACCCAGGTCAAAGGTAATTTGAGAAGGAAAATCTGCATGGCAGGTGTAGCAGGAATAACTTCATTTGTCTTATTTAATACTTTAAAATTTCCTTCTCTAGGCCAGGCTGATTAGAACGCAAGTTGCAAGTTAAATTTGAATTTCATTTTTTGTCCTTGTTCTCACAGGGAGTGAACAGGCTTCAGAACACTGCAAAGCGTTCATGTAACCAACAAAAACAGTGTTTTGCAGCCACACAGACCTGGACTGGAATCAGGTCAAACCCTCAGCCACTCTACAATCTGGATCGCACTTGGCCTTAGTCTCATGTTTCTTGTCTATAAAATAGAGATACCTTTACTTTCTTCACAAGATGGTGAAGGGAGAGCAATTATCCCCTTTTTTTAAAGATTTTATTCATTTATTTGAGAGAGAGAGAGCACATGAGCAGGCACACAAACAGGGGAGAGGGGCAGAGGGAGAGGGAATCTCAATCTGACTCTGGCTGAGTGAGGAGAAAATGCGGGGCTCTATCTCACCACCTGAGTGGAAACCAAGAGTCCAATGCTTCACCACTAAGCCACCCAGGTGCCCCTAAAGATTTTATTTTTGAGTAATCTCTACACCCAACATGGGGCTGGAACTCATAACCCGGACATCAAGTCACACGCTCCACTGACTGAGCCAGCCAGGCTCCCCTGATTGTACATTTTGAAACCACTTAAACTCTCTATAAATATCAGTCATTAGTGGATCTCCACACTGATTCCTTGGTAGGGCTTTAGGAAAATAAAAAGCTCTTTATCAGTAAAAGGAGTAAGGAGACCCCCTAATCTAATCTCAACCCTCTCTGAGGTTCAGAGAGCCTGGGTTTTCCAGGCCCACCGCTAGTCAAAAGCAAAGCCGAGAGGGCTTGGTGGGCGATCAGTGCTGGACCAGATTAGGACCCAGGGGTCGGGGCTAAACTCCAGGTCTTCTTTTAGGTCAACCCTCACAATCCACAAATCCTGGTAGGGACCAAGGAAACGCAGCCCCGAAAGCCGACGAAGTGGAAACCAAGACGCGGGGTTTGTGCTGTCGGGGGAGGAACGTTCCAGCCAGAGAGGGAGGTTGGAGCCGGAGGGGCCAAGCGTCTGGTGCAGTAGAAGGGCAGTGGAGCGCAGGGGCTTGCCATCCTGAGTGAAAGTGGGGCCCAGTGAAAGGGGCCAGCCAGAAAGATTTCGGTTCCCGCCCTGCGACTCCCGGCTTTGACTAGAGTTGCGTCCGCAGACGCCCTGGGCCCCTCGCTCCGCCCCCAGAGGGTAATCAGACTGTACCATACCTTTATAGCGGTGGAGGTGAATCGTGGGCTAGTCCTGCAGGGCGAGTCAGAGTGCTTTGCCAAAAAAAATAGGATTACACATGTTACTTAGAAGGTTATTAGTTAATATGCTTCCCCTCTGTCTGTTAGGATCCTCTATAATCCCTGAAGAGTTGTAGGAGTCCGGCCATGCTCCCCCCCTCTCCTTTCCACATTTGGTGCGTTCCTCCGCGGTGCGTAGGCGGGGAGGCGTACATAAACCTCGACGCAGGAGGCGGGGCTGCTCAGTCCTCGAGGCGTCGGTGCTCCGTGGTGTTGGAATCTTGTTGCTTGTCGGCCTGTGCGCGCGTGCGCGGACATGGCCTCAAACGGTATGTAAGGGCGCGAGGCGGCGTTGGCGTGCCGGCCTGGGGCTTCGCTCCCTCCCAGCTGGGCTTTTGTTTTTCGGTGGGAGCTGGGCGGTGATCGCGTGTAGGGTCTTCTCGCACCACTGTGGCGGGAAGCAGCGAGAGGGGTGGAAGGAGGGAGGCGCATGTCGCCATTTTGTTTCGCTCCTCTGGCGCCTTTCGCCGGGTAGGGGGATCTTGCCTTCGCAGTCCCTTTACTTGAGATGAGATTTAAGAGGGACGCTTCTTGGTGATTTGAAACGTGAGACACAGATGGAAATGCTCGATCCCGAAGGCTTTTTTTCCCCTCGTTCCTGGCCGCGAGCTCGGGCCCGCTTTGTCGCAGTGCTGCATCCGGGCACTCGGTGCGCGCACGCGCTCTGTTGGCCCCTCCCCCCTTTCTCGCGGCGCGAACCCCCTCCCGCCTCGTGTTAGCCCTGTTTTTTGTCGCGATACCCTCCGCTGGAGACTCCGCTGCGCGCGTCCGGTGTGGGCCTCGCCCCCGGGGTCCCTCGGGAAGGGGCGGGACAGCCTGGTTCCCGCCTCGGTTGCCACGCGGCCGGGGGCGGAGGCTCGGGATCGGGGCCGTGCGCCCGCTTAACGGTTTGGGGGAGGCCCTAAGGGGTCGTCTAACGGACTTGGGACCGGGCCCGAGGGTTTTCCCGCCTAAATTTCCGCTTTCTGAGGTGGGAACCGAAAGGATCGGCCACCCGAGGCCACACCCTCTCCCGGTCCTTTGCCCTTTTCCTGCGGGGGAAGCGCCTCGTTTCCTGTCCTGAGGAGATGAGTTGATCTGACTGGTGCTCCTTCAGTGGGGCGATGTAAAAGCGCTTTCGCTATCTTTGTTTTGCCAACACTCCCCACAGCCTCGGGGAAGGCAAGGTAGATGAGAAAACGGAATCATTTAGAGCCACGGGGCTCGGGACTTGAGTACCAGTTGATTGGCCTCCCCAAGGCGAACTCTCTGATGATCCCTGTCATTTGGGTTCAGAGAGTTCTCTTGGTTACCTGACTTTGCACTAAAAGCCCATTTTGCCATTCTCCAAGATGGGGCAAGGGGTGAAGAATGCCCTCATTTGAGACGCACCTGTTCTTCGGGCCTTGGTTGAGAGATTGGGGGCCACATCCCCATCATTGCTGCCTCCAGCTTGCATTAAAATGTCCCACTTAAGTAAGTTTGTGACATTAGCTTGACTGTTGGTGATACCTTTCTACAGAGTGGGTAAATGTGTAGATTGGTGCAGTTCCTGACATCAGTTGAATTTGCAGAAAATGTAGTTTTCCCACCAAGATTCCAGTGTTTTTTTCCAATAGTAAAAATCGGGTGTTTGTAGAAGTTCGGTTTTTATTTCACTGTAAGAAAACTCGATTGTGACTTGCCAGCTTGTCCTTCCTCTCACAAGGGAATTTTTGCCTTTGTTGCAACATAGTTGATATTATCTGGAGGCCCCAGGGCCTGAGTTAAGAAATTTAATTCTATTCTACTCTCAGGGATGACTGAAGGTAATGTAATTGTATTTTCTTTTGCAGACTATACCCAACAAGCAACCCAAAGGTGAGTTGTCATTTCATGGCTTCTAGTTTGTAGAGTGGTAAGGGGTGGCTAAGGTATCTTTTCCTGATTGCACTGTTTTTTTTTTTTTCCCAGCTATGGGGCCTACCCCACCCAGCCTGGGCAGGGCTATTCCCAGCAGAGCAGTCAGCCCTATGGACAGCAGAGTTACAGTGGTTATGGCCAGTCAGCAGACACTTCAGGCTATGGCCAGAGCAGCTATGGTTCTTCTTACGGACAGACCCAGAACAGTGAGTCTCTTTTACTGGGTTACCCCGCCTCTTCCTGCTCTTTTTGAATGTAGCTTTTCTTAATCTTAAACCGTGGTGAAATGTTGAAACAGTCTTTTCCTTTAATTAGTCTGTAATCCTTAAAACTTTGTGGAGTGTGAATCTTTTCAAACAAATACTTAATTGGCTTGTAATTCTGGTTCTTTTTATTTTTGACTTTCTACCTTTCTGTTCATGCTCTCCTTTTCTCCATTTTCCCTCAGCATGACAATGAAATGTGGGGGGGGAGTATTCTGTAAAGGGCGAGTTTTAGACTTCTCATACAGGGAGGGGATGATTTGCTTTAAGATGTTTGTGTATATCATGATGATACACAAGGGGTGGAATTTGCCCTGAGATCCTGATATGTAAATAATGTGGGTTGTCTTACTTGTATTACACATCTGTGAGCAGGTTAAAATGCTGTTAATGAACAAGACTCTCCTGGGTTATGAGTTAGGATTCGTAGTAGTCCTGGAGACTGGCTTTGGGATAGGTGGGATGCGACTGGCACTCCGAAGTTGGTAGAAGTTAGATTATTAGCCTTAGGCTGGAAGGGGAAGGGCATCTTTGACCAAGATTTAAAAGATTTCCAAGCAGCTTTGACTTTTGAAGTACGGGTAGCGTTAGGTAGCACATAATGTTTTCTTCAACCTGTTCTCTGCCTTTTTTTTTTTTTTTCATAGTCTTTGGGATTTCTTTTCTTTTCTTTCTAGCAGGCTATGGCACTCAGTCAGGTCCCCAGGGATATGGCTCAACCGGTGGCTATGGCAGTAGCCAGAGTTCTCAGTCATCTTATGGGCAACAGTCCTCTTATCCTGGCTATGGCCAGCAGCCAGCTCCTAGCAGCACTTCGGGAAGGTAAGGAGTTTTGGGGGAGGGAGGCCTGGAATATGGTTAGGGCTGAAATTTGATAAGGAATGATGTGCTCAGCAACAGGAACAATTAGGAGTAATGGTGGAGGGAGGGGGGAGGAGTCTTTGAAATGGGGGTTGGGTACAGAGAATGGAATGTGCCAAACACGAAGTTTTAGACATGCTGGCATTATGATTCTGTTTTTTTTTTTTTTTCTTTTTCTTTAGTTACGGTAGTGGTTCTCAGAGCAGCGGCTACGGGCAGCCCCAGAGTGGGGGCTATGGCCAGCAGTCTACCTATAGTGGACAGCAGCCAGGCTATGGACAGCAGCAAAGCTCCTATAATCCCCCTCAAGGCTATGGACAGCAGAACCAGTACAACAGTAGCAGTGGAGGTGGTGGCGGAGGGGGTGGTGGAGGTGAGGGGTCTTCAGCTTTGTCTCATCCCTATTTTCTGTAGAGGTTTATATACACTGCTTGGCCTCTTGCCCTAAAAGGTTCTTAAAAATTTTGCTTTCTTGTTTCTTAGCTGTCTTTATTTTCATTGTCTTTTATCTTTTGGCACTGTTTAATGCCGTGTGCGTTTTTTCTTTAAAAAATTCCTTTTCTTACAGGTAACTATGGCCAAGATCAGTCCTCCATGAGTGGTGGTGGCGGCGGTTATGGCAATCAGGACCAGAGTGGTGGAGGCGGTGGCTACGGGGGAGGCCAGCAGGACCGTGGGGGCCGCGGCCGGGGCGGTGGCGGTGGTTACAACCGCAGCAGCGGTGGCTATGAACCCAGAGGTCGTGGAGGTGGCCGTGGAGGCAGAGGCGGCATGGGGTAGGTGTTCTTGTGAGCTAGGGAGTAACATCAGTGGGGAGTGTGGAGGGTTGCATGAATCTCCTTTGAAGCTCAGTTTCTTAGTGCATGGTTAGTTCTAGGAGGGCTTGGAGTTGGGGGTATTGATGGTTTCTTTGTACATCCCCATTTTTTTTTTTTTGTGAGAATTTGGGAGCCTGAACTCTCACCCACACCTCTATTGACCTCTGAATAGAGATTTGAGTACTGACATTTGTATTTCCAAAGAAAAAGGAAAAAAATACATAGGTGTATATGGATTGGGAGTCATTGATATCCTAGGCAAGAAACGTGGAAGTAAAGTTTTCTTTCTGTGCAAGGAAAACCGATGATCCCACTCCTGGTAATAGGGAAACTTGTTACATGTCTTCCCATGTGTCCTCTAAAGGAGTTGTTAATGCTTAACCTGATGACTTCAGCTTCCAGGAGTTGGCTACTCTTCCCGTATTCTGTAGTCATTTGAATCCATGAGCTTGATTTGCAGTAATTTGACTGGCAGTAATGATTTTGTGTGTGAGTTGGTTTATGGGGCTGTCTGAAGTGTGCAGACCTTTTGGACAAAATATGCTTGACAGTGGTATCCGATCTATTTGCTCCACTGTCCCCCTCCCCTGGTTACTTGTCCAGCTGGACCTTCTCTTTCTTCCCCTTCCCGCTGTAGTTGATTTGAAGTAAAACCTTAGATTTGATGTTAAAGCATTGGTCAAATCTGTTGGTAAATACGATTTGAAGGACCCTCCTCTGTCTCCCTTTGGAAAGGGGAGGAATGTCAGTGTGTTACTCCTTTTTTGGAAAAAGTAGGTTTTTTAAATGAGAGTTTGTGTATGGTAAGTATTCAGAGGTGGGTGGGGGCAATCTCAAAAACTGCACAAAAATAAGGAAAACTCTGTTGTGTGCGTGTGTTTAATGCAAAACTTTAAAAAGAAAAACAACTGTTATGTGACTGTTAACTTGCTCTGCATTTTATGTGCCACAGGTATGAAAGGTGACATTGCAAAATACTCCGCTCTTCTCGCAGTGTAGAAGGGGTGACCCCGGGGGTGGGGGGAGATCAAAAACAGCTCAGTAGTTAGGATAGGGCTTAGCTAAGTTTGTCTTGCTTTAAGGGGAAATTGCCTTTGGTTTTGACTTTTTATGGAATGGGGTTGGGTCTGCTTGCTGCTTTCAAAGCAAAAATCACAAAAGTGTGTTCAGGGCTACCCCAGCCTGGTGTGAAATGTCTTCTGGGTGAATTGGGGGTAGGGTTTTTAAACCAACTACTGGGTTGTCAACCACTCGCAACAAGAGGAAAAAACACCTGCTACATCGGAAGAACGACCAAGGAAAATGGGTCATTTTTTTTTCCAGAGGAAATAGATATATAACCTCTTAAAAGCAAAATCCTTAAAAACTGTGTCTGAGAAATTGCACACGTGTGTGTGACACGCTCAAAGGTCAGACAAGGGGTGGTCAGGAAGGGGAATGTATTTTAGTAGTCACTTGTATCTTTTTCCCAAAACACCTACCCATGTTTGGGGAATGTTAAACAAAATCAAAAAACGCCCTTTTGTAGCCGTTGGAAGCTTCATGTCCTTTCTTCTAACTTGTCTTCTCCAGCGGAAGTGACCGTGGTGGCTTCAATAAATTTGGTGGTAAGTGAACAGAGTTTCCAAAATTCCCAACTCCCAGCAATGCTTTGTCTGATTGTTCATTTGCAGATGTCTTAGCGTGTTTTAAGTGTCAAAGGTTTTGAAGTGTCCAGAACCACCTCCAGAAAGGGGTGGGGTAGAATTCCACCTGCTGCCAGATGTGTGCTAACCTGGAGGCAGGCGGGGTAAGACTCAGCAGTCGTCTGGTGCCAAATTGGTTTGACCCAGGTTAATAAGGAGTTTAGTAGGCCTCTGACAGGAGTGTTGCCACCCCTGGCACTTAGTGACCCACCATTATGAGAAACTGGAGAGTGTGTGCTGGAACACGTGGTGCCAACTTGGCTTTAGGATCCTTTTGATCACTGTGTCCAAGGCTGTGTGTGTGTGTGTGTGTGTGTGTGTGTGTGTGTGTGTGTGTGTGTGTGTGTAACAACCTCCAAATGTTTTAATTCTGGAAGGGGGATGTGAAATGCTGCCCTGCCCTGAGGATGGTGAAGTTGGTATATATTTATATATTAAATGCTGAATGGTGTCAATGCAATTCTACGTCTATGTACTTAAACTCAACTCAGATGGGCAAATAGAAACTAGCTCTGGGAAGGAAGGTGTGGACTACTACAAGAAAGGTTGGGAGCATGTGTGGCTCATGGGAAATAACCAGGTCTTAACAGCACAAACTGAATTCATGGAAAAATGGCAAATTTGAGAAGTCTCCCAGTAAGCTGGAACTTTTCTGGTTTGGTTAACTAACAAAAAGGTTTCTTGATTTGTCTCAACATTTAAAGCCAAAGGCTCGGGTTCATGACTTAGGTGTCATTGAGTGTGGGTACAACATATATGGTGAATTCAGATAAACTTTGGTCAAAGATGGTCTCTGGAAAAAAAATAGAGGCTACATTATGGAAATAAGATTTCTGGTCTGTTCCCTGGGACATGCTTTAAAAATAACAATAGTTATTATGTATGTTTTTTTATTTTTATGTGGTTGGGGAATCAACATGGTTTTAAGAATGGTTTGTAAAGATGAAATTAAAAATTGTTCCACAAGGGATAAGTGTCTTTGGTGTTAAAGTTTGGAGAAACTGGATGGATGCATATCACATTGCTGGTGGTGAGCCCATTTCTCTCTGGGGTGAGAGAATAGGGCCAAGCGATGAGTTGGTTTTGTTAACTGCAATGGGTCTCCCTCCTGACCCCCCCCAGTCTGTGCTGAGGACATTTCCCAGCCTGAGCTGGGGGCGGCAGAATTTTCTGAAGTGTGGAGTTGTCCCTGTGGGGACTCAAGTTACATACAGATCTTAAGAAAAGGGGCCTGTGTCTTCCCCAGCCCTGTCTAGGATTTTCTCTGGGCAGGCAACCCAGGACAGGGTTTGGATGAGGCTGTGAGCACTTACCTGATAATTTTGCAAGAGTTTGGATTGGTGTTAAATTTTTTCCTTGTTTGTCTCTCCGTGTTGACTAACAGCTTCTCTTTCCTTGTTTGTTTTTTTTTTTTTCATGTCACTTAAGGCCCTCGGGACCAGGGATCACGTCATGACTCTGGTGAGTCCACAGCTGGCATGAAAGAATGGCTAATGTGGTATTGGGATTTTTCTTGGCTGTTCTTTGACACTTCAGGGATCTGAAAGAGTAGGGGTAGAGGGGCGCCTGGGTGGCTCAGTTGTTAAACGTCTGCCTTCTGCTCAGGTCATGATTCCAGGTCCTGGGGTCAGCCCTGCATTGAGCTCCCTGCTCCGGGGGAAGCCTGCTTCTCTCCCCGTTTTTGCATCTGTGCGCGCGCGCGTTCTGTCAAATAAACAAATACGGTCTTTAAAAACAAAAAAGAAGAGGGGCACCTGGGTGGCTCAGTTGGTTAAGCATCTGCCTTTGGCTCAGGTCATGATCCTGGGGTCCCGGGATGGAGCCCAGCATCAAGCTCTCTGCTCAGCGGGGAGTCTGCTTCTTCCTTGCCTTCTGTGTGCTGCCTCCCTTGGCTTGTGCTCTTTCTCTGTCAGAGTAATAAATAAAATCTTAAAAAAAAAAAAAAAGAGCAAGGGTAGAGAAGAAGGAAAATGAAGGGAAGGGGGTTTAGGTGTAGTTAAAATTAGCAGTGATCTGTAAATGAATCTCTTCAATGGTTTCTTTCCCCAGCAACTTAGTAGGTCTGGGAGCATTCTGATAAGCTGCATTTCTAACAAGTCCTAGGAGATGGTGATATATTTCTTTGTGGACATGTTCTGGTACTGCTGATTTAAAGCAGTGGATTTTAACAACGGGGATCGTGACCAAATTAGTAACGCAAGAGACCCATAAAGGGAAGGATTTAGTCTCTCTTGGTTGTGTGTTGGGTTTTAGTGTAAAAGTTTTTTACCTTGGGTCGTCAGTTGGGAAAATTGACACACACTGGTGTACTTACTATGTGATCTTAGGCAATGAACTCCTGAGCCCTGGTTTCTTTTGGATAGTAACACATTTCAAAGGATAGTTGTAAAACTAAATTTAAATTTGTGAAATGGCTAGCATACAGGCACTCAAATAATAGAAGGGAGATGGATTTCTTTCATTTGACCTTAAATCAGATTGGTTTCTTATCCAGTATTGTTTTTACCTTTGCTGGTTTTCTTCAAATTCACTTTGTTGTTGTTGTTCAAGCAGAACAGGATAATTCAGACAACAACACCATCTTCGTGCAAGGCTTGGGCGAAAATGTTACAATTGAGTCTGTGGCTGATTACTTCAAGCAGATTGGTATCATTAAGGTACTGTGGAACATGGTGTTTTCTTTTGTGTCAGTGCTGCAGGCTTTTGGATTTCGTACATTAGTAAAAATAAAATGGTTAGCTTAATCTGTTGAGGAAAGAACATTAGATGTTGCTATTTTCTAAAGGAAAGCACATCTTCACACAGAAAGGCACAGTTGATAAAGAAGGGAGTGTCCTAAGCTTTTGAATTTGAGTTTTATATTCTTTGGTTTTATTGGTCAACATTGAAGTGAGAGATCATTGTAATGACTTTAATTCAAGTTATACGTGAGATATAGGAAACAGTAACTGGGAGGAGAGGAGCTGAAATAAGGTTATGATAAACCTCAGGTTTTTGAGAAGGAAGGTGGAATGTGGGTGGTGCTATCTTGTAGGACTCACGTTATCTCATGTTGCTTTTTTCAGACAAATAAGAAAACAGGACAGCCCATGATTAATCTGTACACAGACAGGGAAACGGGCAAGCTGAAGGGAGAGGCAACAGTGTCGTTTGATGACCCACCTTCTGCTAAAGCAGCTATTGACTGGTTTGATGGTATGTATGGGGAGGGAGGCTGGTGTGGGGGTGGGTGGGATAGGGCAACTAGCCTTGGGAAACAGGTTACATTTTGAAGGTTCCTTTTACGTTTTCCAACAGTTTTTATTTGCTACTTTAGTGTATACACTTGACCATTTAACAACACGGGGGTTTAGGGCCGCCCAACCCCTGTGCAGTTACAAATCTGCATATAACTTGACTTCCCCAAAACTCAGTCATTCGCCTACTTTTGACTGGAAGCCTTATTGATGAGTCAATAAACATGTGTTTTGTATATTGAATGTTAAGACGTTTTTAAGAAAATTTAACGTGCTGTGCTCTATTGAAAAAAATATGCATGTAAGTTCTAGCCCATGTTCAAGGGTAAACTGTTGTCTTTGGCTTCTACGTCTTCTGATTACAAACTTTTTCAGGAAGGTGTAGAGTCTTCTCTTGATTGTACCAAACTTGCTTTTGGATCCACAATTCTTAATAAAAGGTCTCTTTATATCTTTTTTATTGCATTAGGTAAAGAATTCTCTGGGAATCCCATCAAGGTCTCATTTGCTACTCGGCGAGCAGACTTCAATCGGGGTGGTGGCAATGGTCGTGGAGGCCGAGGGCGAGGAGGTGAGCAGCTACGTGCTGCTGCCGGTATAAAGAGGCGACGGGTAGAGTAAGGAGAGGGGGAGGGATGGTAAGGGCTTGTGTAGGAAAAGGTTAGGTTTAGGCTAAGCAAACTTGTAAGGGGAGCAGACCCATATTTCTGTCTTCACTAGGACCCATGGGCCGTGGAGGCTATGGAGGTGGTGGCAGTGGTGGTGGTGGCCGGGGAGGATTCCCTAGTGGAGGAGGTGGTGGTGGCGGCCAGCAGCGAGCTGGTGACTGGAAGTGTCCTAATCCGTGAGTGAAACTTTTTTTCTTAGTCCTTTAAATGTGTGCTGTTTGGTACAGTGGCAGAGTTGGGAGGTTTTCTAAACGGATGGTCAAGGTCACACTGTGATGGGGACAGATTTGGCTGAGAGCTTACCTAATTAAGGTGGTTACAGTGGGAAAGGTACTTGACTGGGTTCAGTAATCTGTAGTTTCTGTTCTTGGTTCTGCTGAGAAGCCTCTTTTGCCTTTCTGAGGCCCCCGTTTCCTCACTGTTACCTTTAAGGTCACTGGAATCTTCTCCTACGTCTTGGTCTTGTTTACTCCCAGCCTTCCAAACTAATTTTCTTTCTTTTTTCTCAGTATATGTGAGAACATGAATTTCTCTTGGAGGAATGAATGCAACCAATGTAAGGCCCCTAAACCAGATGGCCCAGGAGGGGGACCGGGAGGCTCTCATATGGGTAAGAAGGGACAGAGCTGGTAATAAAGGAGTTGGGACCACAAAGCCCCCCCTTTTAATGTTTTGTTTATTTATTATAGGCGGGGGGTGGGGGAAGGAGGAAGGGGCAGGGACAAGCTGACTCCACGCTTGGTGTCCGTGATCAGTGTGGAGCTCGAAGCAGGGCTCCATCTCAAAACCCTCCCTGACCTGACTGAAACCAAGAATCGGATGCTTTAACTGACTGAGCCACCCAGGTGCCCCAGAAAGCCTTTAACTTTAAGCAGGGAGGTTAGAGGGAAGGTAGGGATTTGGGGGGTATATGACCTATCCTATTTCTTATGCCCTAGGGGGTAACTATGGAGATGATCGTCGTGGTGGCAGAGGAGGCTATGATCGGGGCGGCTACCGAGGCCGAGGCGGGGACCGTGGGGGCTTCCGAGGGGGCCGGGGTGGTGGGGACAGAGGTGGCTTTGGCCCTGGCAAGATGGACTCCAGGTAAGAGTCTTAAGATTGAAATACATTTTGAGGGCTTGATTGGAAACCTGAGATTATAACCATAGTGTGGGGTATGGAAGGAGGGGTGGGAGGATTATCTTGGAGAACGAATCTGTAGATCCACATTTACATTCTATCCTTATGAAGACGAGACCTTTCCTGGGGTTGGGTTAGCAGGGGAAGATTTTGGGGGTTGGGTGGGTGGAGAGGTTGGCAACTCAGACCTAATAGATACTCTCTTTTGCAGGGGTGAGCACAGACAGGATCGCAGGGAGAGGCCGTATTAGCTTGGCTCCTGAGGTTCTGCAACAGCTTTTCTTCTTGTACCCAGTGTTACCCTCATTATTTTGTAACCTTTCAACTCCTGATCACCCACGGGTTTTTTGTGTCGGACTATGTAATTGTAACCATACCTCTGGTTCCCATTAAAAACCATCGTTTTAGTTAAATTTTTTCCTCTTCCCCCTCTTCACTCCACTGGAGGATTGATATCTGGGTCAGGAATGTGGGGAGTTTTTTTCTTTCAGATCATCCTGCCTAGCAGGAACTGGAATAATTTGTTCCTGCTTAGCAGGAACTGGAATAAAGTGTTTGATACTTGGTCCAGGGGAGAAAAAGTCAAGTGGCATCTTTGAAAGTAGAGATTAAAACTTTTCTGTCATGGCAAAAATTGGATGTATGAATGGGGTAAGTGAAGAACATGTGGTGTCATGACTGTGGCCCCAAATATGTTCAACTATGTGCGAGTTTGTCTTTTACCACGTTTATTTACATGTTGGTCTTAGTTTTTTATTCTATCAGTTTTACCTTTAAGATTCTTGGCTCTTTTGACACCTCTCTAAGGGCGGGGCTCACATAAATTAGATTGGCTTTTGGGGCAGTTTTCAGATTGGCCAGCACACATAGCTAGCCAAAGCGGGTCTTTGGGACCTTTAGGAAGGAGTGTGTACCTATTTCATGGCAGAGGTTCTGTGGCCTCACTCACTCACTCACTTTACAGGCAGAAGATGGAATGCATGGGTTATTTGGCTCTCAGAATCAGAAAATGGTAGAGCCAAGATTGAGGCCTAGTCTTAGGACTTAATTTTCATTTCTTAGCATTTTCATTCTGAAATCATTGTTCTTAAGGGGGCAAACTTCTATCCCAAAACCTTCGTTTGCTTAGGTCTTACGAGGATGCGAAGTTTGAGGGAAGAGGGTTGGGAATGAATTGATGGTAAGAAGAGAAGGTTTGCTGGGAAAGGAAGGTAGAGGTAGCTCCTTCTATTTCAAGGTGAGCGCCCCTCCGCCCGTTTTCCTGAAGGTGGGCATGGGTCGATAGGTGCTATGAGGAGACAGTGTGTCACCTTCGTATCCTGCCTCGACTCAGGGCTGACATCTGGTATTTTGAGATTTTAGGCTGGAGCCTTAATTGGTGGTGGATGGCCCTCCATTTTCAAAGGAGGGTGTTGGGAGATAAGAGAAAGGGTAAGGGCCACTGAGTTAAAATCTTAGTTATTTCCCCTCTACTTTACCATATGTGTTTCCTGACCCCCAAAACTTTTTTTTCCCCCAGCTCTCAAGTCTGAGTTTAGAAGACTTGTTTTACCTGTCAATGAGTTGTTGAGCATGAATTTTAGTTAACACAGAACTAAAAATCAGAGCAACAGCAAAAGTATTTTGCTGTCAGAAGCATAGCTTGTGGAGTTCCTGGGACGACTCTTTGGGAAGTGCTTTCCTCTGTTGAAAGTTGTCAAGTATGTTGAAGGGTGTTCTCTAGAGAAGGATGCTTCATCAAATCTGGTTGTGAGGCAGGGAAGGGATTGCCTTGTCAAAAGAAATCGTTGCTTTACTCTCCCTACTCTGGGGGGTGCTCAGTAACCAAGAATAGGTTGAAAATGGCTGAGGTTCTCCCAGGTAATCCTTTGGTTTGGCTATTGAGTTTGGTACGTGTGAGAAGCCTCTTCTAGAGCCTAAGGCTGTGGCAGTGGTGTGATCAAGCTGCCTTTATATTTCTTTGATCTGCTATTTCTTTGATCTGTTCGCTTAAGTGATTGGTTTAATAACCTGATCCATATCTCTGAGAAGTTTGTTTCTGCTTCACGTAATAGAGTTCCAGTGTTAGGGTTCAGTTCTGGCTCCTGGATCCCTTCTGCAAGGGGTGAAGGAGGTTGGAGCTCCTTGCGAGCTTGAGACTGACTTGGGACTTGTTAGTATTACAATCTTACATCCTTAAAAGGGCTTGGTGATGGCCTTGCTCTTTTTTTTTTTTTTTTTAAGATTTTGAGAGCAGGAGAGCCAAGAGCATGAGCAGGGGGAGGGGCAGAGGGAGAGGGAGGCCAGCAGATTCCCCCAGAGTGGGGAATAGGGAAAGAAAAATAGGGTCCCAGGTGTCGGACTAGTGGGTGGATCCAGTTTGGGGGTTTTTCCAGGACAGTGGGTGAAGATGGAAATACCAGCAGAGGGAATTGGTTGGTTTGGTTCCAAGCAGCTTGCTCTGGTTGCAGGCGCATTGGTGAGAAAACATAAGAGACCCATGGGGTTTTGGAATTTGGACTCTCTCTGTTCTTTGCATTCCCTTGTAATAACCTGGCCAGCACTAACTATTCCTGCTATTCCTGCCCAGTTTTTCCAGATTATTTCCTTCCTTTGAGCTTTCAGTACTTAGCCTCTTTCCTCTTTATTATTTTAAAAGTTTTGTTTTGTTTTATTTTTTTAATTTTTTTAAAGATTTTATTTATTTATTCATGAGAGAGAGAGTCTCGAAGCAGAGGGAGAAGCAGGCTCCCAAGGAGCAGGGAGCCCGATGCGGGACTCGATCCCAGGATCCTGGGATCATGACCTGAGCTGAAGGCAGACGCTTAACCATCTGAGCGACCCAGGTGCCCTAAAAGTTTTATTTTTAAGTAATCTCTATACCCATTGTGGGGCCTTGAGTCCCTATGCATCAGGAGTCACATGCTCTTCTGACTGAGCCAGCCAGGTGTGCTTCTCATCTCTTGCTTTCTATTTTGAAATAATTTTAGACTTTGAAGAATTACTTAATCAATTTATTATTATTTTTAAAGATTTTATTTGTTGGAGAGAGAGAGGGAATACAAGCAGGGGGAGTGGGAGAGGGAGAAGCAGGCTCCCAAGGAGCAGGGAGCCCGATGCGGGACTCGATCCCAGGACCCAGGGATCATGACCTGAGCCGAAGGCAGACACTTAACGACTGAGCCACCCAGGCACCCCTTATTTTTAAATGTTTTATTTATTTGGGGGGGAGAGAGCATGGCGGCGGAGGGGAGGGCCAGAGGGAGAAGCTGACTCCATGTTGAGCAGGGAACTTCATGTAGGACTTGATGCCAGAACTCCAGGATCATAACCTGAGCTGAAGGCAGTCGCTTAATCAACTGAGCCACCCAGGAGCTCTGTTTATTAAATTTATTAAAAATTGTCTCATTCACCTCTCTCATGAAATACAGTCCTCATGGTGCTGACACATAAGAGCCAAAGAAGTAAAGTCAAGTGGATCTTGCCAGCACATTTGACACTAGGGCTCGTAGAAATTATTGGGTCCCTAAACCCCTGGTGTTCGTAGTTAGAAAAGCTTTTGGAGGCAGTTAAATTTGTTTTGTTTTTTTTTTTTTTAAGATTTTATTTATCCGAAAAGGAGAGAATGAGAGACAGCACGAGAGGGAAGAGGGTCAGAGGGAGAAGCAGACTCCCTGCTGAGCAGGGAGCCCGATGCGGGACTCGATCCCGGGACTCCAGGATCATGACCTGAGCCGAAAGCAGTCGCTTAACCAACTGAGCCACCCAGGCGCCCCTAAACTTTGTATTAAAGTAGGAATAGATGAAGTACTCAGGAGCAGGAGTTTGGCTCTGGAAATAGTGCTCCCTCTGCTCTTTGGATGGTGGCTTTTGTCCTAAAATTTGGGGCTGTAGTGCCAGAAGGGCCTTTTTTTTTTAAGATTATTTTTAGAGCGTGTGCAAGTCTGGGGGGAGGGGCAGAGGGAGAGAATCTCATGCAGAGTGCTCAGAGCATGGAGGCCATGACCTTGAGATGGAGACCTCAGCCAAAATCAAGAATTTGATGCTGATGCCCAACTGACAGCCACGTAGGGGCACAAGAGAGAAGGGCTCCTTTAACAGAACAATTGAGAGCCACTAGGTGAGCGAGGAGCGGGACTATCCTTAGGTTAAGGATTTGGGATTCTCTGTCCTGCAGTGGGAACCAAATCAGGTGGCTTTAAGTGGAGAAGTCCCAAGGATGGTGAGTGGGGTGGGTATGGAAAGACGAAACATTGAGAGAACTGGAGCCAAGCATTCCAGGTGGCATCCTGCACCCGTGCCTCAGGGTAGCAGTGTTGCACAACCACACCGATGCCCTGGAGCTTGCTCACCGCGGGGTTGTTAGGGTTCAACTGCAGCCCCTTTAGGAAGTGAGGACTTGTCAGACCTAGACTGACGGGGCTTTTATTTTTATTTTTCCAGAGTTTGAGAGAAGGCTGGCCTATTCTGTACTGTTTCCATGAGTAAAACACATCTGCATCCTGATAGAGGAAGGCCTCTGCAAACCTCAGACTGAGATGGTGGAGCCGGATCCTCTCCAGCAGTGTGTCTTAAGTTGAACACATGAATCATTTGGGAATTTTGTTAGCATGTGGATTGAATCATTTGGGAATTTTGTTAGCATGTGGATTCTAATTCACACATGTTCTCCGGCAATATTGATGTTACTGGTTCAACTGCACACTTAGATCCATACTTTGTAAGTTTTGCAGAGTTTCCTTTTCTGCTATTTTCCTCTACTTTTCCTGTGAAGGGAACTTGACTGTAAAACTATAAATGGCGCTAGCTAGGAGCTAAGCTAAATGTCACCTTATGGAAAGTTGGGTCCTGCTTTATAGATTTTTCTAATTAGCACAGGCCTAGCCAACACTAGCTTTTGTTCTTGTTCTCTTTTTTCCTTTTTATTTTTAAAAAATTTTATTTATGGGGCCCCTGGGTGGCTCAGTGAGTTAAGCGTCTGCCTCCAGCTCAGGTCCTGATCTCGGGGTCCTAGGATTGAGCCGCACGTTGGGCTTCCTGCTCAGCAGGGAGTCTGCTGCTCTCTCCTCCTGTCCCTCCCCACTGCTTGTTCTCAAAATCTTAAAAAAGATTGTATTTTTTTGTCAGAGTGGGAGGCACAAGCAGGGGGAACGGCAGGCAGAGGGAGAAGTTCTCAGTGGGGAGCCTGATCCCAGGACCCCAGCAGACGCTTAACCAACTGAGCCACCCAGGCGCGCCCCCCCCCCCCCGTTTTTTAAAAGATCTTATTCTTAAGTAATTACACCCAACATGGAGCTCAAACTTAAAGCCGTGAGATCAAAAGGTTCCACCAACTGAGCCAGCCAGGCACCCCTGTTACTTGTTCTTTTTTCAGTCTTGGGATGCTTGGAGATTAGAGCAAAAGTTGATTCAGGTGTTATTTGTGGTTTTTTATTTATTTTTTTAAGGTTTTTTATTTATTTGACAGATACACAGCACAAGTAGGGAGAGCAGCAGGCAGAGGGAGAGGGAGAAGCAGGCTCTCCCTGAGCAGGGAGCCCGATGCGGGGCTCAGTCCCAGGACTCTGGGGTCATGACCTGAGCCGAGGGCAGATGCTCAACCGACTGAGCCCCCCAGGACCCCCCAGGTGTTATTTATGTGAAGTCATCAGGGAGCTCAGGAACGAAAACATCCTAGTGGAGATATTTGCTAACACTAATGTGTACTAGCTATGGACCAGTTTGCTGTTATCCCTACTTTATAGTTGGGGATGCTGAGGCACAAACTGGCCCTAAGGCTCAAAACTGATGAGAAGTGGAGCAGGGATTGGAGTTCGTATCCTTTGGCTGTAGAACTTCTATCTTTGACCACTATGTTGTGCTGTGCTTAAAGACTTCGGGCAGAGTTCAGTTGTCCAGGGGTACCTTGGGTGGTGCAGTAGGTTAAGCATCTGACTCTTGCTTTCTGTTCAGGTTGTGATCTGGGATTGAGCCCCCTGCTGAGCCCTGTGTCAGGCTTTGTGCTCAGTGTGGAGTCTGCTTGAGGTTCTCTTTCTCACTCTCCCTCTGTCCCTCCCCCTGCTTGTGCTCTCTAAATAAGATAACTACAAAAAAGAAATTCAGTTCTCTCGTGCTTCTCCCCTGCCCCCAATCTCCCCAAGAAAAAAGGCCCCAAAGGGGCACCTGGGTGGCTCAGTTGGTTAAATGGCTGCCTTCGGCTCAGGTCATGATCCCAGGGTTCTGGGATCAAGCCCCACATCAGGCTCCTTGCTCAGCGGGGAGGCTGCTTCTCCCTCTCCCTACCTCTCTGCCTACTTGTGCGCTCTCTCTCTCTGTCAAATAAATAAATAAATAAAATCTTAAAAAAGAAAAGGGCCCCAAGAAATTTTAACCTAGGGAGCAGATTCTTAGAACCATTTATTTTGCTTCAGGCCTGCGTTGGTTTTTTAACTGCTTTAAAAAAAAAAAAATTTTGTCAGAATAAGCAGGGGGAGTGGCAGGCAGAGGGAGAAGCAGGTTCCCCACTGAGCAAGGAGCCTGATGTGGGACTCAATCCCAGGACCCTGGAATCATGACCCGAGCTGAAGGCGGATGCTTAACGGACTGAGCCACCCAGTGTCCCTGTAACTGCTCATTTTAAGGATAACTGTTGTGCAAGAAAGTGTTAGCTATGGCACCATCATCTGAGAATCCGTTTTATGTGGAGTTTTTTTTTTTATTAAAGATTTTTATTTATTGAGAGAGAATGGTAGAGAGCATGAGAGGGAAGAAGGTCAGAGGGAGAAGCAGACTCCCCGCTGAGCAGGGAGCCCGATGTGGGACTCGACCCCGGGACTCCAGGATCACGACCTGAGCCGAAGGCAGTCACCTAACCGACTGAGCCACCCAGGCGCCCATGGAGTTTTTTTTTTTAAGATTTTATTTGAGAGAATAAGAGCAGGGGAGAGGTGCAGAGGGAGGAGAAGCTGCCCCCCCCCCCCCCCCCCGCCCCAGGTAGGGAGTCTGAAGCGGGGCTACCTGAGCTGAAGGCAGATGCTTAACTGACTGAGTCACCCAGGTGCCCCTTCATGTGGAGTTTTACAAAAAAATGGTTAAGACACCGGAGATTCAGAGGAGTTACCGTTTATTACTTTTTGCATGCAAGGCACTTGAGAGGTTGAAAAGCTGCCTTTTTATGAGGGCTCAGTCCTATGTAAAAGACTAAAAAAGGTTTGCTTTACCATGTGACCCTGGGAAATACCACTGGAGCCCAGATAATGGCATTCCTGTGAGTACTCTAGGACAAGATTGCAAGGTGTCCAGAGTTAAGGGATCAGCGTGTTCTAGGCAATGGGGTGTGAGCAGATACTGCTGGGATCACGGGATATGTGAAAGGAAGACAGGTTGGATGGAGTCCTTAAAGGTCAAGGTGAAAGAGTTTAGGTGTCCTAATGTTAGCAGTGAGGCTGTCCTTTCCGTGGTCAGTTTTGATCACTGTAGTCCGTGAAGGTAGACTTGAGGTAGAGAAGGTGTTGGAGGTAAGGCAGGCATACGCCCGGTGGTGGCAGTGAGGTTGAAAGAAGGCAGTTGGGTGTGAGTCGGAAGAGCTAGCGAGCGTAGGCAGGATTAGTCTTGCATGCTAGTCTTTTTCTTTTTAAGTAGGCTCCACGTGCAACATGGGGCTTGAACTCAACAACCCCGAGATCAGGAGTTGTGTGCTCCACGGACTGAGCTAGCCAGGCACCCCTGATGTTATTCTTGGAAGTTAGTTGGAAGAGCTAGCATCCACAAGACTGACTAAATTTGTGCTTTGTTGGAACATGTTAGGGTTTACTGTTTCTACTAGTTAAGGTGATACCATTTTATGTCAAAATACGGGGATGATGAAGACTGCTTCAGTTTTGGATATGGCAGGGTCCTTGCGGAGCATGTAAGTGACATATAAGAACATACTAACATCTCAGGATTGAGTATGGAATGGGGATCATGAGCATTTATTTTATGGGATGGCTGGTTAAAGAACGCCGAGCCTGTGGTGCATGGGTGGCTCAGTGGGTTAAGCATCTGCATTCGGCTGGGGTTATGATCCCGGGGTCCTGGGATCAAGTCCCACATCAGGCTCCCTGCTCAGTGGGGAGTCTGCTTCTCCCTCTCCCTCTGCCCCTCCTGCACGTGTTTGCTCGCTCTCAAATAAAATCTTAAAAAAAAAAAAAACTACAGGAAGCTGGTAGGGCTGATTGCTGCATTTGGAAAGTTTTGCATTCCTCCCGGAGTCCCACCTAGCGTTAGGAGCATTTAGTCCCATGTGATGAGTGGGTGGCTTTGACATATCTTACCTTGGTGCTTCCTCTTGTAGCAAACTGCCTGTTTTCTCTGGTGATTCAGTAGATCAGGATAGGGACGTTTTATACAGACTGTCGGAATATTGTGTGTACACCCCTAAGGAAGTGTGTGGAAGCATAAACACTACATTTCTAGTTGTGTCCTCTAGGTGAGTGATTCCAAGTGAAGTCTGCACAGCTTTGTTCATTGTGAACTGGTGTATCACTGAGTGGCACAGAACCACTCATGTACCTGCATACCTGGATCACCTGCATCTGATGATCTATCCCTTACGAATAGGACACTGGGCTGGTGTGCCTGCTTGTTGCTTTGTCTACCTACCCCTATCTTGCTTCAAAGCCAGAAAGAATTTGGGTGCAAAGGGTATGCAGGATGTAATCCTAGCATCCTGGTTCCCCAACAGCCTTTGCAAACAGCACTCCATAAGTGCTGTTTCCTGGTGAAGAATACTTATATTAATAATACCTCTGGAGGCAAAAATTCAAGAGAAGAAAGGGCTCTTAGAACTCATTCCCAAAGTTTTGGTTTTGTCCTTGGCCTGTTTTCTGGGCAAAGTATAACCTGTAACCCCTTTCTCTAGGGGGCGGCAGGGAGCAGAGGGAGCAGTGAAGCCTGCTGGAGTCTGGGCTAGTGCCAGAAGGAACCCTAGAATTCTGCTTGATTTCTTGTGCTCTTCTGTGTGTAGAGGATACTCTGTCTCTCCCCTTGAAGTGTGCTCTAACTTTACATTTTTTTTCCTTAAGGAAAAGTGAAAGAGAAGCTGTGTAGACTCGTCTGTTGTCAAATGCCTCTGACAGCTGACCCATTACAGTTCCAGAACTTTTGTACATACGTCTGTTTTCGACCTTGGCCACAGGGCTAACCATGGGTAGCACTGGAGGAGTTACCGAATGGTAAATGAGGGGATATTCCACGGTGACTCTGAGGCAGAAAGGATAAAGCGGGGAGCCTGCTGCCCTAGGACCAGGCAGTAAAGTAGAGCTTTACTTGGCCTCTGTGGCATTTACATCTGTAGCTTAGCTCTGCATGTGCTTCCAGGCTGGAAGTAGGAAAAACACACAAGTACAAGTTGGCTTTTCATATATTGTGTATAAAAAGAGATTCAGATTTGGGGTTAGTTGGCTGGAACTGCCAGGGACTCTATTTGGGGCTGCTGTTGGGGAAGACACCTCAACTTTTCTCCAGGTCGACCACCAGGTAGGGGTGGGTGTTCTTCAGGGCCTGAAGGAGCAGATCTTTGCAGGTCTTGTCCCAGGCTGGAGCAAAGCTGAGGAGCTTCCTCATCTTCATTGGGTTGGTGGACTCTGCCCGCACTGCCCCGTACTGCTCCTCTGACAGGACCTTCCCGTACAGGGCGTCCAGCACCCCATCCACGTCTGTGACACGCGTGATGAGGGCTGCCCGGTGCTGGTCCACAAAGTGCAATCCTGCGGGCAGAATGGAGGCGAGCAGCTGAGCCAGTTCCCAGGGTGGATACTGGGGTCTGTTCCAGCTGAGCTCTGCTTTCTTCAGAAATTGCTCTGTAACCCTAAGGGGTGGGGCTCAAGGTGGGCAGCCCACCCACACTACAGATAAGGTGGAATGAGTGTAACTTTGTTTCTCTCTCCCTCCCACCAGCCCTGTACCCCCCAACCAGGTGTGGCCCAAGGGGTACATCTGTGGGTGGGAAGGGTAGGCCCAAGCTTGCTCCCTTTGTTCCTGGCTCCGGGGGACAGCTCCAGGCTGTGCAGGGGTGTTGTGGGGTGTGGCTGAGAGGTTGGCAGTGAAGGCCTCGCTTGGCTTGGCCGCCATCTTTTAAGAAGCCTGGATCTCAGCAGGTGCCCCTCAAATAGGTGTGGCCCAAGTGGTGTGTGGGTGGGTAGGAAGGGTAGGCCCAATCTTGCTTTCCCGGAGCTGCTGGGTGTGGGACACAGCTCCAGGCTGTGCTGGGGTGTGCTGGGGTGTGGCAGGAGAGGTGGGGAGTGAAGTCCTCACCTGGCTTGATTGCAGTCTGGTGATCCTGGATCCCACCAGGCCCTGGAGTGGGACCTATAAGGAAATCAGTCAGGTGGTCCCCTTCCCTTCCATTATCATAGCTCCAGTCTCTCTGGGGTCAGGGGCCCCTTGGTCCGGAAGCCAAGTTCAGGGCGAAGCACAGGAAACCCTTCCCAGCGGGAGGACCTTTTGTAATTTTTAGAGGGTAGGAGGAACTGAAAGCAAAAGAGCCCAAGGGGCAAACGTTGGGGTGGGGGCTGGTGTGGTGAGGGGTTAGAGGAGGCCCTTGCAGAGCGTGGAGGGGGTGTGCTCACCTTTGCGCGTCATCTCCTGCAGCTGCTCCGCTGTCTCTTGCATGCCAATCTCACGCAGCACGACCGCGGTGAGCTCTGTGCTGTACTCTTCCAGATAGAAAGAGACGAGCTTGTCTGTGAGGTCCATGGCGTCCATGGACATCAGTGTCCCCCGAGGGATGCGCCCATAGCCTTCACGCAGCGGCACTGAAAGTAGCTTCAGCTTGAACTTCTTGAACTCGTCTGCAGTCAGGTTCTCCAGCGCGTCCAGGATGGCGTCGCGAGTGCGCCCCATGGCTCTGGGGTCCTCTGCCGCTGTTGCTCACCCGGGATGTCTGCAGACCAGGAAGTCTGCTCCAGGGCGGGACCTGGAACTCCCCGCCTTCGCCCGATTCCCGCCTTCGCCCCGGCCCATTGCCTGGTGGCATAGGGCGCCCCAACCATTCCATTGGTTCCCACCCACCAAGGTCTCCAGACTCACTAGCCTGGCCATCAGGGGGCGCCGGGATTGCGTCCTCCAGCTGATGTGTGAGGTGGGACCTGGGAGATGGCAGAGGGGCTCATGGGGTAGTGCCTCCATCTCCAGGCTTGCAGTAACTAGCACAGACCAGAACCTGGTTTATTGAAAGTGTAAAGGTTTAGAATCTTGAAATTCTAGAACACTAAAATGTCCACATATCCCTGAATCTTAGCATCCACTCTCACAATGTCATAGAATCTTAGAATCCTAACAACCAGAACCATGTAGCTTACCAAATTTCACACACAGAGAAGAAAAGATGTAAAAAAAGGGTAGAGGGGCACCTGGGTGGCTAAGTTGGTTAAGGGTCTGCCTTCAGCTCAGGTCATGTTCCCAGGGTCCTGGGATCGAGCCCTGCATCAGTCTCCCTGCTCAGCAAGGAATCTGCTTATCCCTCTCCCTCCACCCCTCACTCCTGCTCATGCTCTCTCTCAAAACCTTAAAAAAAAAGTGTACTTTCTCTGTGCCTCAGTTAACTTATCTGTAAAATGGGATCATAATACTCATGCACTTAGTAAATATTCCAGCGTAACATGGGCTACCTGATGGCCTCTGAAACCTTGCCAGACACTTCTGTGACAGCCAGGATTTGGTCCCAGGAGCTGAATTTCTGGGGAATTGTTGATGAGACACTTGTAATGAATGGTTGAGAAACTTCTTGATGGAGGGAAAGTCATGGGTGCAGAGTCACCCTGGGCCCAGTGGGCTTGACCTAGAAGAGCAAGTGAAAGGTGGCATGAGTAGTCATTGGAGCCCAAGCTGTGCCCAGAATCCTTAACTTGCCTTTAACATGTCTGGGAAGGGCCTGCTGGTCTGGCCCCCGTGGACCTCACCAGCCTTGTCTTGTGCCACACCCTGTTCTCCATCTGTCTCTGAGTTTCAACCACATGGCCTCTCAGTTCCTCAAATGTGCCACACTCCCTTGCTTCTCCAAGCCTTTTTTTTTTTTTTTTTAGTTTTGCTTTTTAAAGATTTTATTTCAGAGAGAGAGAGAGCATGAGTGGGGGACAGGCAAAAGGAGAAGCAGACTCCCTGCTGAGCAGGAAGCCTGATATGGGATTCGATCCCAAGACCCTGGGGTCATGACCCCAGCCGAAGGTAGATGCTTAACCGACTGAGCCACGCAGGTGCCCCTCTCTAAGCCTTTCAACGTGTTCCCTTGATCTGGAAATTTCTTCCCTCACTTTTTGCCTGGTAAATTCTTGAAACTTTAGGTTTCCAGTTAAATGTCACTTCCTCTGGCCAACCAGGTTTAGAATCCCTCCCAGACTAGTTCATAACACCTGCTCTCATAGCAATTGTGACTGAATTGTGACTATATGGATTTGTTTAGCATCAGTCTTCCCTGCCGGTCTGTAAGTCATGCCTGTCCAGATCGTTGTTGCATCCACAGCATCCAGAACAGCGCTTGGCCTATGGTGGTGGTTCAAGAAATCTTTGTGGAACCAGTAATGAATGAAGGGGCCTTGTGGGAAATGAATCATGAGCAACTCTTAACTATAGAGAACAAACAGGGTTGATGGAGGGAGATGGGTATTAAGGAGGGCATGTGTTATGATGAGCACTGGGCATTATATGTAAATGATGAACCACTGAACTCTACTCCTGAAACCAATATTGAACTATATGCAACTAACTAGAATCTAAATTAAAAAAAAAACAATGAAGGCACCTTGTGGTTCAACGGAGGATACCAGAGGCAGCTGCCAGGAGCTGGAAGACTGGGCTTGAAGCTGTCCAGTGTCTAGTTTGAATCTGGGCTCTCCTTCCTGGGTGGTTATTGGGAATCCTTCATTTTTCCATTTCAGCTGGGTTGTAACAATCACCATTCCTTTTACTGATGTGATCCTGACATACACATTTATTTATTCATTTATTGAACATCCATCACCCAGCTGTGAGCTCGGTGAAGGCAGGGACCTTGTGTGTCTTGTTCATTGTTGAATCCCCAGCATCAAGACAGTGCTTGATCCCTAGGAGGTGCTCAGTGAAGATTTGCTAAATGAAGGAATAAATGAGGCCGTGTCGCCTGCAGCATGTTGTATTCAAGAGCTTCCAGCAAGGGTAGTGGCGGGGCTCACTCCCCATCCTTGTGCATGTTGCCTCATGTGGTCTAGGTATATTATGTGTCAACGGCCTCACCATGGGTGACACTTGTGGTCCAATAACTAGTGTTCCTTGGCTTATGGCTGTTTATTATTGTGCCTTTTCACTGGTCTTTATCCTTTTACAATCTCTGATTCATTTTGTACACTGTGGCCAAAAGGCTACATCTTCCTAGCCCACACATTGATCTTACCCCTTCCTGCTCAGAAACCTGTGACTCTCCAGTGCCCTCAGAATCAAGTCCAAGCTCCTTGGCTTGGTCTTCAAGATTCTTGCCAACCTCCTCAGCTACACCTTCGACCCTGTTGGCCTCTGGACTTCTCTCCACAAGTGGCACCTGTTCTTTGCTTGGCCTCTTTAAAGTCCCTTCTGGTTGCCTTGATGAGTTACTGCTTGTCCCAACATCCATCAGGAGTCACTTTTTCGAAGAAATAATAAAAATTTGAGCGCCCTCTTTAGGCTGTGATCTTTTACATGCATTATTTCGAAGCCTGACAACAATCCCTGTGGGACAGGGTCTAGTAGCCTTATTTTACCAATGAGAAGACTGAGGCTCAGAGAGGTTGAGGGACTTGTCGAAGGTCATATAGCTGAGGGGATCATATGGCTTGTCTGTCTGGATTCTGAATTTGTCTTCTGTCTACTCTTCCCTGTTGACTTTTCTGTCCTCTGTGCAAAATGAATTATTCCTTTACACGCCTGCAGGATGCCTTTACGATGCTTTTATCATACAGTGTGTCTGTTCACTCTGTTTTCCCACCAGACTGAGAGCTCCTTGAGGACCCTCTGTGATCCACAGCACCCACCACAGGGCTTGGCATAACTCCAGCCATTATAAGCCTTTATGGAATGACAAAAGAATCCTAGAATCTAGAATAATAAAAACCTGCTCTTTTCACATTGGTAGAATCTTACATGCTTTAAAAAAAAAAAGATTTTAGGGGAGGCTGGGGGGCCAGTCGTTGGGAGTCTGCCTTCGGCTCGGGTCATGATCCCAGGGTCCTGGGATTGAGCCCCACATCGGACTCCTTGCTCTGCGGGAAGTCTGCTTCTCCCTCTCCCATTCCCCCTGCTTGTGTTCCCTCTCTTGCTGTGTCTCTCTGTCAAATAAATACATAAAATCTTTTTTTTAAGATTTTATTTATTTATTCATGAGAGACAGAGGGGGAGAGAGAGAGAGAGAAGCAAGAGGGAGAAGCAGGCTCCCAAGGAGCAGGGAGCCTGATGCGGGACTCGATCCCAGGACCCTGGGATCATGACCTGAGCCGAAGGCAGACGCTTAACAATCTGAGCCACCCAGGTGCCCTAAATACATAAAATCTTAAAAAAAAAAAAAGATTTTATTTATTTATTTTAGAGGGAGAGAGTGAGTGTGCATGAGCAGGGGTGAGGGGAGGAGCAGAGGGAGAGACAGGGGTAAGAATCTCAAGCAGACTCAAGCCCATGTGGTGCTCCATCCATGATCCTGAGATCATGAGCTGAGCCGAAACCAAGAGTTAGATGCTTAACCAACTGAGCCACCCAGGTGCCCCAGTACTTTGGGTTTTTGAGTCATGGAATTTTAAAAATGATTGCCTGACTCAACCCCCACATAGAGCAGGGACCCCCTAACCACATGGCCATATTTCTGTATCTCTTGAACCCTTGTTTGGATGGGATGGCCTTGGCTTTAAGTAAACTCAATGTAATGTATTTCAATGGAACTCGTGGGACTGTGGGAAATTGTGCCTGGGGGAATGTGTGTCATCACTAGGAGGAGAAGGTGGGCTTCTCCTTACAGCTGGCTTCCTGGGGGCAATGGGGCTGAAGATGTGTGACATGGCACAAGGGTCATGTGCCCTTCCCTTGTTCCTGCATGTCACCACCCAAGACCCTTTTGGGCCCAGCTTGTCCCTGGCATCCAACCCCAGTCACATTTCTGCTCACACATATTCAGACTGGGACACGGAAGATCCAGGCTGTGATTTTCATCCGACATCTCAGAGCACGTGCTGGCCCTGTGGTGTGATGTCATAGGGAGGCAAGGGACAAGGGACGGGAGAATAGCTATTCTTTTCATGGAACTGGAAGCCTCACCAGCCGGTGGTTTTAGGATTCACCTCAGTTAGAAGAAGTGACACTTTTTGGAGGGTGGATGTGCTCTATGAGCATATTGTAGACTCTGAACTCAGAAGGGAACATAGGTTTTGGAGAATCTATTTTATTCTATTTTTTAAAAATTAATTTTTTAGAGAGAGAGAGCATGTGAGTGAGGTGGGGAGAGGGACAGAAAGAGGGAGAGAGAGAGTTTTTTTGTTTGTTTTGTTTTAAAGATTTTATTTATTTGACAGAGAGAGACAGAGCGAGAGAGGGAACACAAGCAGGGGGAGTGGGAGAGGGAGAAGCAGGCTTCCCGCCGAGCAGGGAGCCCGATGCGGGGCTCGATGCGGGGCTCGATCCCAGGACCCTGGGATCATGACCTGAGCTGAAGGCAGATGCTTAATGACTGAGCCAGCTAGGCGCCCCTGGAGAGAAAGAATCTTAAGCAGGCTCCATGCCCATCGTGGAGCCTACACGGGGCTCGATTTCACCATCCTGAGATCATGGCCTGAGCCAAAATCAAGAGTCAGAGGCTTAATGGACTGAGCCACCCAGGTGCCCCTATTTTATTCTAAATAGATGTATTAAGGATCTACTAGACGCCCACCCACATGATCAGTGCTGGTGGGAGACAGTAATAGTAGTAATAATAGCTTCCATTCTTTAGAATTTACTGTGTTCTAGGCTCTGTGCTAAGCAGTTAACATGCATAATCTCATTTAAACCTCCCGACATCCCTGTGAGTGTGTGTATTTATCTCACCTTACAGAGGAGAAAACTGAGATTTTCAGAAATTACTCTGGAAGCCAACAATGGTAGTAAATGAAGAAACACAGATTGAACCATCTGACCCCCAGGCCCAAATTCCAACCACCATCCTAAATGTCCTACTTTCCTTAAAAATTGACAAATGGCTTGAAGCGGTTATGTATATGGAAATTTATGCCTCCTCCAGACTGTCCACAAACATCTTAGGAAGGTAGATGTTAAGAGAGTAGTAATGTTAACACTAACCTCCTCCTCTTTGCAGAGAGCTCTAGAACTTGCATTCAGAAGATTGTGGAATAGTGGGAAAAGCAGGAGATGAGTGGTGTCAGACCCACTCAGATTCGATTCCCAGATCCTCTTAGCTGTGTGATGTAGGGAGGTCACAGCCCCTCCCTGCGGTCTGCATTCTGTAACATGAATGTGCTCACCGCATCAGCCTGTAGGGAATCAGGACCCCAAAAAGGGCAATGACTTGGCCAAAGTCCCCAGGGATGTAGAGGCAGAGTCTACTTGTTCTTGGACACTGCCAGGGTGATTTCCATCTCGGGAGGTGGGGAATAGGAGGTTTGGGCAGCTCTCCGGGAAGCCATGATAATCCCTTCTCCCTCAACACCTCCTTTTCTGGGGGGAGTGCTCAGAGCTGCGAACTTTGATCCCTGGCAAGGAAAGAAACTTCAGGTCTTACCTCAGGCCCACCTTTGCCCCTGGACTAGAACCAGGGATCTTGGTGGTGGTAAGATGCCTCCTGGGTGTGATTCTCCCCACCCAACCAAAGTAACCCTTGATCACTGGAACCAGATTGCTGCTTCTGCAGCCAAGACCATAGATTGTCAGAACATTGGGCAAGCCACTTAATCTCATTCCTCATGGCCCCCTTGTAAAACAGGAACAATGGTGGGTTGTTACAAGGTTATAAATGAGGTTATGAGGTTATAAATGGATTAAGAATGGTGAAATGCTTGGAACAGGCCTGGCATATTGTAGGTGATTTTGTCATTGTTAAAGTTTCTGAGCCTTAGCTTCCCAGTCTCTGAAGTAGGGATGATGTTATTGACTTTACAGGGTTATAGGGATGATTCCTTGGAATACTTAGTAATAATAATTGTAATAATATCAATAGCCAACATTTATTGAACATTTCCTATGGGCTTGGCATTGTTCTAAGAATTTTGTATGAATTAGCTTGTTGAATCCTCATAACAATCCAAGAATCTGTTTTTTTTTTTTTTAAGATTTATTTATTTATTTGAGAGAGTGCGTGAGTGAGTGAGCGGGGGTGGGGGTTTGTGAAGGGGCAGAAGGAGATGGAGAATCTTCAGCAGACTCCTCCCTGAGAGCACAGCCCGATGCGGGGCTTGGTTTCATGACCCCGAGATCATGACCTGAGCTGAAACCAAGAGTTGAACGCTCAACCAACTGAGCCACCAAGGTGCCCCAATCCAAGAGTCTTTTTTTTTTTCTTTTTAATATTTTATTGATTTATTTGACAGAGAGAGAGAGCACAAGCAGGGGGAGTGGCAGGCAGAGGGAGAAGGAGAATCAGGCTCCCCGCTGAGCAAGGACCTCAATGCGGGACCCTGGGATCATGACCTGAGCTGAAGGCAAACCCTTAACCAACTGAGCCACCCAGGCGCCCCCCAATCTAAGAGTCTTAATAAAAATCCTTACATGATTCCCATTTTACAAATAAGAAAATCAGGTTAAGTGACTTGCCCAAAGTCACAGGAGGAAAGAGCAGAGTCAAGATTTGAGCCTGGTGGTGGCAGTCACTGCCTCCTAAGCCCCTGGGTGCCAACACACTGTCCCTGGTGTTTATTTAGTATAATGTCTAGTTTCATCCTCATAACAACCCGACAGGGATGGTATTGTTATCCTACTTATCTTCATGTTGTAGCGGAAGATGCTGGAGTCCAGAGAGGTAGGTGATCTTCCTGGTGGTACCCAACACAAGTTTGTGACATCAGCATTCAGGTCCTTCCTGGTGGTACCCAACACGAGTTTGTGACATCAGCATTCAGGTCCTGCTTTTGCTCTGGCCCTGACTGGAGGATTTCTGCCTTCTTTCTGCATTTATCCCATACAAGGAGCTCTCACCTTCCATGGCATTTATGACTTCAGCCACTGGGAAGCTCTCCCTTAGGACAAGCCAGAATCTGCTCCTTCTGAGCTCTGGCTGCAGGGACTTCACAGAGCTCCATCGTATCGTAGGGTTAGCATCACAGGTCCTTACTTTCTCCTCCAGATATGTTCCCTCCAACCTGCTGTAGACAATCAATGTCCCTCCCATGGGTCAGAGGTCAGATCTGGCCCACCCACAGAGAGAGATTGAATTGACTGTCACCTCCTTGTCCTGAGCACCCACTCTTATTGACCAAAATCTTCAGCCTCAGCCTGGCAGTAATGGAAACTCCAGGTGAGATTGACATTCAGGATGATGACTTTTTGAGTGGAAGTAAAGTGGTTTGTGGTTTCAGAGACCAGCTCCAGATATGCTCTCATCCTCACACCCTCCTGTTTGGGGAAATCCAACTTCCCTGGGTTTCTCAGGGTTCTGGTAAAAAGCCTTAGTAGCTTCCTGAGACTTTTCTTTCCTTTTTTTTTTTTTTAAAGATTTTATTTATTTATTTGACAGAGAGAGACACAGTGAGAGAGGGAACACAAGTAGGGGGAGTGGGGGAGAGAGAGACGCAGGCCTCCCGCCGAGCAGGGAGCCCGATGTGGGGCTTGATCCCAGGACCCTGGGATCATGACCTGAGCCGAAGGCAGACGCTTAACGACTGAGCCACCCAGGCGCCCCTTCCTGAGACTTCAATGCTGTAGTCATTTGTGTAGTCAATTGCTCTGATCCAAAAGAATAATAAAACTTATCTCTTCCTGAGAGGCCTAAATGATGATAGCCTGTACAAGGTTCCTAGGTTAAGCCCAAAGGTGCCAGGAAGCCTGGGGCAGCTTCCTAAGTGGGCCAGGATGCAACATGGAAGAGCTTCAAGTGTTTTAGAAGAAATGAGCCGCAGAACTTGGAGACAAGTCCAAAGGCTTGTAATATTTAGGGTTTACTTATTTTTTTGAGATGCAACTCATTGTTTATCTGGATATTGCTTTGGGATTTAACAAACTATTAAAAGGAATGGGAGGGGGTGGGAGGGATGGGGTGGCTGGGTGATGGACACGGGGAGGGTATGAGTTGTGAGCGCTGTGAATTGTGTAAGACTGATGAATCACAGACCTGTACCCCTGAAACAAATAATACATTATATGTTAACAACAACAACAACAACAAAAAACCAAACCAAACCAAACCAAGACAAAACGAAAAGCAAGCATGGGTTGGGAGGGAGGGTTGGAGAAGGTACCAGGAAAAAAAAAAAAAAGAATGGGAGTTTCAGTTCATAAATATAACTTTTTTATATAAATACAAGAATACTCTGCTTAAAATAACTGAGTTCTTCCACCACCCCAAATTCTGCATTTTCCTAGGATTTTGATCAAGCACATGAGAGCAAATCTATATTTAATCAACAAGGCTTAATAAGACAATCTTTAATATTAATCTAAGATCATGGAGATTATAGAGCTGTGCTGTCCCATTTGATAGCTACTATAAACAGGTGGCTCTTGAGCACTTGAAATGAGGTGTCTGAAATGAGATGTGCCCTCAGTGTAATATACACATCTGATTTCAAAGACTTAGTATGAAAAGAGGAATGTAAAATATTTCGTTAATAATTTAAGTAAGCTCTACGCCCAGCATGGGGCTTGAATTCATGACCCCGAGATCAGGAGTTGCATGGTCTACCGACTGAGCCAGTCAGATGCCCCACATTAATAATTTTCCTATTGGTTACATGTCAAATGATAATATTTTGGCTCCACTTGGTTAAATAAAATATATTTGTGAAATTAAAAAAAAATAATAAAACCAAAGACTTGAGCTGAAATGTGTAGGGAGCTATCTGGCTCCTGGGGAGATTTATTTACTTGCCGAAGAGTTGGAGTAAGAAGATCTTTAAGCGGGGGAGAGGGGCAGTTGCTTTCTCCTCCTTAATAATCAGGGAAAGGAATTCTTCCTTGTTGCTCCTATCTAGGGTGTCTGGCTACTGTCATGGGCCAGTTAACTTGGCTCTCATCCCATCATCCTAGGGCACAGGGAGCCAGACATTTACTATTTCCTGGGAGAGATTTAGTAAGTCTGTCTCTGATCCAGAACACCTCATGTGCACATCTGGGATAAAATTAATAAAAATGAACATTAAAAACTCAAGAGAGAGGCTAAAAGAGAGTCCAAAGGGGGAGATAAAACTGAAACATAAGCAGAAACTCAGATTAAGACCGGACAAATCCAGGGAAAGGCTGAGAGAAAGTGTGGCTGAGAGGCCAAAAGAGAAAGGTCCGGTGAATCTGTGTGTTTATTCATTCACTGAGTATTTATTGAGCACCTGCAGTGCGCACACGCTTTATTCTAAATTGGAGACAAGCAGGGTACAAAATTTATATTCTGGTAGGAGGAATCGGTCGAAAAAACCAGTAAGTAAAATTTTGCTTGTCAGATGGTAATAAATGTTACAGGGAAAAACAGAGCGGCGGGAGGGAGATATGAGATTTAAAATCGGGGAGTTAGGCAAAGCCTCACTGAGAGTAGGATGGAAACCATGTCCGAGAGAGTGTTCCAGGCCGAGGGGCCAGCAAGCCCAAAGGCCAAGGCTGGAGTGAGCAGGTGGGGAAGGTAGAGAGGAGAATGAGATCAGCTTCAGCAGGTCCTTGTAGGCCACAGTGAGGACTTTGGTTTTCATTCTGAATGCAATTTAAACTGAGTTTTGAAGGCTAAGCATGTAAAAGCCCAAAGCTCTCGGGACAGAATCAACTTCTGGGCTGCAGGCTGTGGATTCAGTTCCTTCATTTATCCAACTGTCCCTCTATCAATCATTTCCCAAGCACTTAGGGAGGCCCACTCTGCCCCAGGGCCTGTGCTGGGCACTGGAGAGACCGGCAGGGAAAAGACCTTCCCCTCACCTCTGGAGGAAGAAGATCTTTCAGGGTAGTCTGAGGTCCTGTCCTCCTGCAGATGGAGCTCATACGGTCACTGTGATCTCGGAGAGCTATAAACTTGGGGAATTAAGTGGGTGACAAACTGGAGAGGGGCCACAGGCAGGGACGGGGGAGGCTGGAGAGTGTGGAATGGGGGGGTGGGGGGGAAAGGAGAGACTCCTCCCAAACGTGTTTCTGTCTTTTCTGTGGTATGAGAGGCCCCATCTCCCTGCTTTTGTAATTTCTGGCTCCAGGCTGAGCCAGGGAGGGGCCAGTGGATGGACCGGGACAGGTGGCCTTGACATGTGATGCTTGTCCGCTGACCACTCCGTCCTCACTTTTAGAACGGTTTCCAGAAGTGATGGAATGGGGTGGGCAGGACAACTAAAAATAGTCCTGGGGCCAGGACTCAGTCTGGGAGGGTCTGTCTGCGATTCACTGCGTGTCCACACCAGCGGTGTTCTCTCCCAGCTGTGCCTGTGGGTCCCCTGTCCTTGCTCTGAGCTTGCTGCTTGCCCTTTGCCTGTCTCCAGACACAACTCTGACACCCACCTAAGGTTAGGCCTGACCTTGAGTGGGCCTCCTGGGAGTCTCTTTTCGCCCAAGATCTCCGTCCAGACCTGTGAGTCCTGTGGGTCTTGTGGGCCTGGAGATATGGGGGAGGGGAGGCCTGGGGCTCCCGGAGAGGTAGGAGGGTAGGCGGTGGGGGCTCTGCGGAATTTGGGGCAGGGGCTGAGGCCTGGGCCTAAGACCGGGGAAGGACGGCAACCTGGACTCCTGTTTAGGGCCTGGGCTTGAGACAAGGTCCCTGTTCGTGGCTATTTTGGGGGCTGGGGCTGAGAAATGCAACTGAGACTGCTTTTGGGCTCAAAACCGAGTCCCCCCTTCCCCGTTGGCCAGAACCAGAGGCCTTTTCTGTACGAGACGTGAGGTCTTTATAGGCTGGGGAATCCTCCCTGTCTGGGTCTGGGGCCGGGCCTGGTTCGCGGCTCCGCTGAGCCTCCCTGACTGAGCCCTCCTCTACTCAGGTCCGTCATGTCGGCTGCGCCGGGCCTCCTGCACCAGGAGCTGTCCTGCCCGCTCTGCCTGCAGCTGTTCGACGCGCCCGTGACGGCCGAGTGCGGCCACAGCTTCTGCCGCGCCTGCCTGAGCCGTGTGGCTGGGGAGCCGGCGGCGGACGGCACGGTGCCCTGCCCGAGCTGCCAGGCACTCACGCGGCCGCAGGCGCTCAGCACCAACCTGCAGCTGGCGCGCCTGGTGGAGGGCCTGGCGCAGGTGCCGCAGGGCCACTGCGAGGAGCACCTCGACCCGCTCAGCATCTACTGCGAGCAGGACCGAGCGCTCGTGTGCGGCGTCTGCGCCTCGCTCGGTTCGCACCGCGGCCACCGCCTGTTGCCCGCCGCCGAAGCCCATGCGCGCCTCAAGGTGCGGGGATCGGGTGGCCTTCGGCGGCGGGGGGACCGGGGTGGGACGGGGTTGTTGGCTGGAGCGGGGTCTGGCCGATCTGGAGGTCGCCGCATTGACCTGGATTCTGAGCTTCAGGGCCGGGGGCACCTGGAGTGGCGGGAGACGCGGGGCGGGGGCGAGGCCGCTAGGGAATGGGGGCTGACGAGCGGCAGGCGGAGCCGGGCGGAGAAGGGAGCCTGGAAGAGGCACTCAGGGGCGGGCCCTGGGGAACGGTTGCGGCCCCAACCTAGATTTCCCGGGCTTAGCGGCTGGAGCGCGCCCAGAGATGCAGGGGCCGCCGCCACACCGCGGACTTGGCTGAGCAGGGAGGAGAGCAAGTGTCCGCGGCCCGCGAGCGCCGCCCCTTCCGCGGGCGTAGGCGGGGCAGCTAAGACTAGCCGGGCGGGTCTTGGGGGCGGGTCTTGGGGGCGGGCGGCCGGGGGCGGCGTTGGCAGAGGCCGCGGGCCTGCTTCGCAGAGGCCCACGTTCTCCCCCGAGCTGCAGAACTTGTGCGGGCCCGAGGGTCACTACATCCCGCGGGGAGGGCAAAGGCAGGCCTGGGAAACCCACCTCTGTGCGCAGGCCCAGGTTGGCACCGAGACCTAAATCCGGGCTGTTTTTCTCCATGGAGCTGGAAGTCTCGAACGCTTGCTTACAGAGCCCACACACAGTTGTGCGCACCCCAGGGTTTGCCATTCCCACGGGTGCCCAGAAAAGATACCCAGACATTAGCAAATAGACACACACACACACACACACACACACACACACACACACACACTGGCTCGTCCGTGTCAGACGTGTGGCAAATCACACGCATGTAGCGACAGGAGAGTATGTGTCTACACAGGCCCAGGAAGTTCTGCCATGAAGCATTTGTTGGGCTGTAGAAGAATAAACGACAGGTGCGGGAGCGGGACGAGGCGGGTTCTGGAGGCAGGGAGCGGTCCTTAGCCCCGGCAGGGAAGCTGCCATCGTCTTCTTGCAAATGATGAGCGGGGTGGGCTTCTGCGGGTTATCTTTGCCCCCAAACATCAGCGTTGCACTGCACTTCTGCTTGGCCCCCAGACTTCTAAAGAGACTAGACCACCGTCCTCAGGCGGGTATTCGAGGCCCCCAGACTCCCCGAGGGACCCAGCCTCACCGTCCCTCCCCCTCCTGCCTCGCCCAGTTCTGCCCAGTGCCGACTGGTGGTCTTCTAGACCAGCGCAGGAGCTTCTTCCCGGGAGCCTTCCCAACCCAGGCTTACCTTTGCTGGTAACCCCAGAACTCCCAATGTGGGCCGAAGAGCGAGATCTGCCAAGAGGGAAGAGAGTCCCCGACATGCAACAGAGCACCGGGGGACCCAGGAGCCTCGAGGGAACAGATGGGGCGGAATACATTCTGCCCGGATCCACATCAGCCCCGCCCTAAGCCACAGAGAGGGCCTGGCAGGAATTCTGAAGAAGGAACCCAAGAAGGTTCTGACGGAGGAGGGAGACAGGAAGGCTGGGGCGCGCGGCTGGATACCTGGGTCCTTGGCGACGAAGAGGGGCTGTGTCCAGAGACCATGTGCCAGGACTCAAGAGTGGTTGAATGGGATCTGCCGGGAGTGGGGGACTGATGTGATCCCTTGAAACCGAGCTGCTTCCTCCTGCATGCCAATGTCCCGCAGCCTGACTGCCTTGGGCTCAGAGCCGAAGTGCTCACCGCAGAGGGCAACCAGCTTTGTGGGGCGTCTCGCTGCCGGAGCAGCCCCGCGGGATGCTCTGGAAGCCTCGGTGCAGCGGCTCCGCTTCCAGCTTCAGTTTGAACTTCTTGAACTCAGCCACGGTCAGGTTTTCCCCGTGCAACCAGGGTGGCGTCACGCATCTTCCTCATGGCTTAGCCCTGTCGCCACTGAGCCTCTGATGGCTCCATGCTAAGAGCCACCAGGTCTGCCCTGTCTTGCAGCAGGCTGGAGCATGACCTGGCGGCTGGCCACGGGGGCCATGGGCTGGCTAATCCTGGGGCTTCCGCTAAGACGGGGACTCATCCGCAGACAGAGCCTAGAGGGTCTCTCAGTTTCCCTTCAGCGGAGTGGGGAGGAGGCCACAGATCTGTCACAACCCCGGGTGAAGTGAGGAAGACTGCTCTCATTCTGCAAAAGAGGAAACTGAGGTTGGAAGCCATGGAGGAGGGACTGGGACCGTCTGGTTGCAGGGCCATACACTTTCCCGGCAAAAAGTGACTTTGGCAGGGGCTCTTAAGAGTTTCCCTACACCTGCCTTTCAGGACTCACAAATTGGCAGGCCTAGGGTAGGATTCTGCCCACAAATCTGTTTGGTAGACACAGCAGATATATATATATATATATTTTAAAGTAAGCTTTACCCTCAGCGTGGGGCTGGAGCTCCCCACCAGGAGATCAAGAGTCATGCTGTACCGACTGAACCAGCCAAGTGCCCCAACACAGCAGACATTTTTATTAAATTGCCTGCCCCCACAGCCCTTGGGGGGGGGCAGGAAGGCAGATTGGGGTGTTTTGTTATTGCTCTGCTTTTAAGGATGGGGTAAAGCCCAGGGAAAGGAGGAGGTTGCATTTCTTCTTCATACTTCCTACACTCACTCCAGGAGGCCTGCTGTGTCAGCGCTGTATCCCTCTGTTTGTCACCCTCACAAAGACCTGTGCTAAGGGTGCTAACGGCCGAGGGTGTGGGGTCAGGGAAAGGAGGCCAGGGAGGATTTCCCTAAGTAGGCAGTGGGAGGGTAAGGCGTTCTTGACATCAGGACCCGTGCCCGCGAGGGCCTAGAGATCTGCACACGAGTTCGGGGAATGGTGAGATGCCCACCTGACTGGAGGAGGAGCCGGCATTGAGGCTGAGCCAGAAAGGGCAGGTTTAGGGCAGCACATGGAGGGCGGGGGCCGCCCCTTCACTTCTTTATGCTTCACCCCCTCTCAGACACAACTGCCGCAGCAGAAGCTGCAGCTGCAGGAGGCGTGCATGCGCAAGGAGAAGAGTGTGGCTGTGCTGGAACATCAGCTGATGGAGGTGGAGGTGAGGGGCTCAGCACAGCAGGGCCAGGGGACTGGGCATCGGCCTGGGGCTCCCAGCCCATTGCTTTTGCCTGTTTGCTCCCCCAGGAGACGGTGCGTCAGTTTCGGGGGGCTGTCGGGGAGCAGCTGGGCAAGATGCGGGTGTTCCTGGCGGCACTGGAGGGCTCCTTGGACAGGGAGGCGGAACGAGTGCGGGCTGAGGCAGGGGTCGCCTTGCGGCGGGAGCTGGGAAGCCTGAACTCTTACCTGGAGCAGCTACGGCAGATGGAGAAGGTCCTGGAGGACGTGGCTGACAAGCCCCAGACTGAGTTCCTAATGGTGAGCACTGGATGACCTTCCCTCTCTGCTTCTCAGCCAGGGTTTGGGGCCTAGAGACCTCGTCCCATTGTCAGACATGGACTTGGAGGTCCAGAGAGGACGAAGCCAGGTCACACATCGGGGGAGGGGGGCAGGACTGCTGTTATGGTTGTTTAGGTTGGACACTGCACATGGACACTGAATTTAAGTCGGCACCATTCATATAGACACTGTAGGTTTGTATGTTTATTTGGACAATCTTCTACCCAGTGGAATTGGTCTCTTGAGGAAAGGGAGTACGTTTTTATAGCTCACACAGAGGTAAAGGGCTAGGGTTGGCTTTAAATTTTGGGTTTCTTTTGGCTTTCCTGATTCTTCCTGACCCCATACTTAGCATTCCCGGTGGTCCATCCATCCTCAGAAGTCCTCAGCGTCTCCCCTGCCTGCCTCACCTCCATCTCTTTATCTCTCTTTCCAGAAATACTGCCTGGTGACCAGCAGGTGAGATCAACTTGGCTCTGCCCCTTTTCCCAACTTGCCCTAGTCTTCAGGGACACTGGCTGGCTCACCCTCTAATCACAGCAAGCCTGTACACCCCATTCCGTCCACCGCCATCTTCCTGCATTTGTGTTGAGTACAGAAATGACCCTGACCCTGACCTGGTCTTTCTCCTCAGGGACCTCCCAGACTGGCGCTGGGGATGGACGTGGGCGGGGACACAGGTGTCCGTAGGGGCTCAGTGCTGCCGGGGCGGGAAGGGGGTGGCCGGGGCAGGCTTCGCAGAGGGGGCGCTGGAGGAATGCCAGGAGTGGGGAGGTGAAGAGCTGGGGGAAGAGGCAGGCCAAGACTGGTAAGAGGGAGAGAAGGTGAAGCCACTGTGGTAGGTGAGGGCAAACTGAAAGCCGGAGGAGCTTGGCCCTTATACCAACAGAAGATTCTTCTTAAAAAAAAAAAAATTGTTTTTTGTGGGGGTGCCTGGCTGGCTCAGTCAGTGGAGCCTGCGACTCCTGATCTTGGGGTGGTGAGTTTGAGCCCCATGTTGGGTGTAGAGATCACTTAAGTACGTAAACAAACAAAAAACTTGTGGTAAAATATATATGATGTAAACTTTGCCATTTTAACCATTTTTTTGACGTGTACATTTTAAGTTCAGTGGCATTAAGTACATTCATGTTGTGCCACCATCCAGCACCATCTCCCTCCAGAACTTCTGCATCCTTCTAAACAGAAACTCTCACAGAGTTTTAAGCCCAGGTGTGATGCAGGAGAGATCCTGGAACTCCACCACAGCCCCTGTCCTCCTCTCTTTGGGGTAACGCCTCAGGCCCTGCCCCTGCTCCATGCCTCCTCCAGGAAGTCCCTCCACACACAGCTGCCCCCACCTCCCCACCCCCAGGCTACAGAAGATCCTGGCAGAATCACCGCCGCCTGCCCGTCTGGATATCCAGCTGCCTGTCATCTCAGATGACTTCAAATTCCAGGTGTGGAGGAAGATGTTCCGGGCTCTGATGCCAGGTACTGGGGAGGGGCTGTCTCCGGGTTTGTGTTTGTAACTGTGCGGTTGAGGGGAGGTCCTGGCTACGCAAGAGAGGCCTCTCAGTCCCAGCTGGGAGGTCATCGAAGAAGGTGCCTGTTGCCCCTTTACCTCTGGGGTTTGCCTTGCACCCTTGTAACCTGTGCTCAGAGAAGGCCCTTTGGGGGCATGGGGTTTACGGGTGGGGGACTGATGTGAGGAGGACCCTGCTTACCGTTGGCAAGCCCTGTGTGATCCTGGGTCAGTTCCTGCCCCCTCTGGATGGCGGAGATGATCATGGCTGCCAGTTGGAGGCTGAGGATGTGCAGCACAGACACCCTGGGGATGGGCCTAGGCCAGACATTGACTCTGGTGGCCTGTGGCTGGGGAGGCCCCTAAGGGTTCTGCCTCCTCTCCCTGAGAGCTAGGTCACAGTGGGGTGCTGTCGGTTACAGAACTCCAGGACACTCACCCATGGCTGGAATAGCCCTGACCGCCTTGTGGGAGGAGATTCTGTTTTATCCACGGCAAGACTAAGTAAGGCCCAGAGACAGGCTCAAGACTGACTGAAGTCACACAGCTGGGTGAGGTGGGGGCCGGCCTAGGACCCGGCTTCTTGACTGTCTCCTGCTTTGGGACCTGGACCTCAGCTACTGACTTACATGCCTTGTATCCCCCGGGGTCCTCCCTGCCTTGGAAGGAGGCAGTTACGGCGGCCTTTTCCAGCCAAGCGGACTGAAGCTCGGACAGGTCCAGTCTTTGGCCCAAGCCAGGAAGCAGAGAGGGTCTCACCTCCCAAAGATGTTGGGGGGATTAGAGCAGACCCGCTGGCCCCTAAGTTGGTTGGGAGAAGCTTGCGGGAGGGAGGCAGACACGCAGGGGCCTGACCACTCTCCCCTTCGCAGTTATGAAGGACCTGACCTTTGACTCGAGCACGGCCCATCCGAGCCTGGTGCTGTCTCCCTCCGGCCGCCGCGTGGAGTGCTCGGACCAGAAGGCGCCGCCGGCCGGAGAGGACCCGTGCCAGTTCGACAAGGCTGTGGCGGTGGTGGCGCACCAGCTGCTGTCCGACGGCGAGCATTACTGGGAGGTGGAGGTGGGCGATAAGCCGCGCTGGGGCCTCGGCGTGATCTCCGCCCAGGCCAGCCGCCGCGGCCGCCTGCACGCCGTGCCCTCGCAAGGCCTCTGGCTGATCGGGCTGCGAGACGGCAAGATCCTGGAGGCGCACGTCGAAGCCAAGGAGCCGCGCGCACTGCGCACCCCGGAAAGGCGGCCGTGGCGCATTGGGATCTACCTAAGCTTCGGCGACGGAGTCCTCTCCTTTTATGATGCCAGCGACGCCGACGCCCTCGAGCTGCTCTTTGCCTTCCACGAGCGCCTTCCCGGGCCCGTGTACCCCTTCTTCGACGTGTGCTGGCACGACAAGGGCAAAAACGCTCAGCCGCTGCTGCTCGTGGGAGCTGATGGCGAGGAGGCCTGAGCTGACCACTGGGTTGGGGAGGGGTGCAGGGTACTGCAGGCCTGGAAGGAGACGGGGCACGCAGGGGTTGTCAGGACTGAAGGCAGGGCCACGGCGGGGGTGGGGGGCAAGGGGGGGTGGGGGGCCGGAGACTCTAAGAGTTCTGAGAAGTTGGAAGTTTTAGGGGTTGGAATGGCTGTGGGGAAGGGAGATCTAAAGTCAGTAAGGAAATCCCAGTTTGGGAACCAGGAAGCCCAAAGTTTCCAGGAAGAAATTGAAGTTGAGGGAAGGCATGAAAAGGGTCAGGTGTCTGGTGGAGGGGGGGTGGCGGGGGGGGGGGTCTGAAGAACTCTGTAGAACAAGTAGCTCCTTCAGCCTCATGTTCCCCTCCTTCTTGGTGGCCTTGGGGCAGGGGGTCCAGACCCACCATACAGAAAGGTCTTTCCCTTCATGGTTCTCCAAATTGGGCGTGCATCAAAACCACTTTTTCGAAGCATGTAACAGTGACTTGTTAAAGCAGAGTGCTGAGCTTCTGGTTCACTAGGTCTGGGGGCAGGCCAAAATTTTGCTTTTCTAACAAGTTCCCGGGGCTATGCTGTTGCTGCAGGTTATAAGTGGGATCACCTGGAGAATTCCGGACTTAGACACTGGTCTATTCAGGCAACTCTCCATTAAACAGAATCGGTTATTAGATAGCTATCAGCTCTCAGGAGTAGAAAACACAAACTGTATTCCTCTGGAGATCCAACAGTCATTGAAAAACTGCCAGAGCCCATGCTAAGTGAATAAACTGACCCCCCAACTATTTCCCTTTTGCCTCTGGAATATGTTTACTGAGTGTCTTGGACATTGAAGAAATCTCTCAAGTTGCCAAGCAAGAGAAAGAGCCTGATGCCAATCCCAGCCTGGGCCCTGCTGCTTGTAGAGAATAGAAGGCTCCCTCCACCCCACCCGTCCCCACTTCTCCTGGGTTGGCCCCTTGCTGCTTACTCACTGGTTCACACCTTCTTTGGTTTTAGCTCAATGGCCCATTTCTTGGGCTCTGGAGTTACCACTGAGGCCCAGAGTGAGAGTTCTTCCTTAGAGGGAAAGGCCTTTGGGGACTCAGGCAGGTGGGACTGCCCCTCCTTTCTTGAGAGAAGATGATGGTGTGGGGCCATTTGCTCTCTGTGTTGGGATCTTGCTGCTGGTGTGTGAAAGAGCCTGGGAACTCCTGGAAACAGGTGCCAATATGGGAATTTTCTTGGGGGATAGAGTGAAAGGAAAGTGTGGGTAGGGTAAGAGAGGCCTCAAGATCTGGCTGGGGGCATCCCACATTCCTGGCTATGTCTCCCAGAGGAATAGCTCTCAGACACCAAAGAGAGGATTAATTTGAGAAGCTGTTTCATGCTAGAGTAAAGTAAAAGTAAAAAGATTATTTGGTTGTAAAATTCAGCAGCATTAATAGAGACGATTATATTCAGACTCCTTCCCCATTAAATCTGTGCAAAGCGACAAGTGACCTATTGCTAGGCCTAGTAACCTCCTCTTTTCCACCTGGCTTTCAGTCTTGACCCATCTCATCTTTCCAAAATCACAAATGTGGTGGTAGGATCCAGTTGCTCAAAACTTTCAACAGCTCCGTGTTGCCTGCAGGAGAAAGCCCTAGATCTTTGGCTCAGCATTTGAGATACCCTGCTATTCTCCAGCCACATCTACACTCTGGCCCTACTGACCTCTTGGGCTCCCTGCACCAACACATCACATAACTGTCTGTTAGGAATGCTTTTTTGCCTCCCACTCATCCTACAGGAATTCCCCGAAACACCACTATTTTCTATCTTCTCCAGACACCAGCTCATCTTTACAAGGTGCATTCCAATGCCCTCCCCTGTCACGGGCTGGCAATGTCCAAGAGCCCAAAGCCCTTTCCTGAAGAATTAGGTGCTCTGAGAAACAGATGCCAAGACAGCATTAAACATGCAAGGGTTTTATGAGGGAAGATGCCCATGTGGGGGCAAATGGGGCTGTCAGATTATGATGCCAGTCTGACCCTGAGTGAAGGAGAGAGTGAGGGAAGGTTGGGTGAAAGTGTCGTTGATGGTTGTGGGGACTTCCCCACAGGTTGCCTGTGCAGGGAGCCTTGTGTGTCCCCAGTATGGGCCTGCCTTTGCATCCCTGCCATGTTTGCATCATTGCTGGGAGGTGGCTGCGGGAGCTGTGCTCGGCACAGATGCAGGGATGGGTTTCACAGCTCTTCAGCTTCTGCCCTCAGTCTTTGCTCCCCTTTGTTGGAGTTCTGTCAGGAAAATGTCTTTTCACAGCCACTGCAGGTTCTTTCTACATAAAGTTACCTTGGCTTGAGCTGTGTGCATGGGGGGAAATGACCCTGTGATCTTACCTATCTATGGCTGACTGAGTGAGAGAGGGGGTCCCTGAGACAAAGGCTGTCATGATGTGACAAGTTTGTGGGAAACTTTGCCTAGTCAGAGTGTTCCTTGTTGTATGGTGGCCACCTGGCCCATCCAGAATCTTCCTGGCGATGTAGGAAGGGGAAATGGAAGCACAGAGCTGAGTTCCTCCAGCACCCGTGTCTCCAAAGACCAGAATCTTCTCCTTTACTACTTCCCTCTCATGGAGACTCTGGGAACCCAGAGCAACCAGCTGCTGAGAGGTTTCCTGTGCCTCCTGACTTCCTTATGTATAAGAACAAACTGGCACCTGCCAGGGCCATGCTACACTTCAAGCAAAACCTTTTATTGAGAGCTTGTTATCTGGTATCTTATTTGTCCTCATAGCTCTAGGCCTCACAATGACTAATGCCCCTACTAGGCTCTGTTGCCTCTTTCAAATAATTAATTAATTAATTGATTGATTAATTTGAGTGAGTGAGAGAGCGAAGCACACGACCTAGGGGTGGGGAGAGGCAGAGGGGGAGAGAGAAGCAGGCTCTCTGCTGAGCAGGGATCCCGATGCAGGGTGATCCCAGGATCCTGGGATCATGACCTGATTGGAAGGCAGATGCTTAACCTACTGAGCTATCCAGATGCCCGGGCTCTGTTGCCTCTCTGTCCGAGGTTCAAGTAAGCCCTGGGAACATGATGGTATGACCATGAATTCACAGGTGCATGATGCATCTTGGAGTATCAAATTTATACCAGGATTATTATTATTCTTGATGGTGGTGGTGAGAAAGTTGTATAATTTAACCAATAAGTAAACATTGAAAACATGTTCATATTAAAACAAACATATTATGGAGTACAGAATTGACAGGAATTTTTGAGATTAAACAAGAGATGTTCACTAACTTTTGTATTTGTACTGGTTGTTTGGATCTAGTCTTCTAGACCCTCAGGGATATGAATTCCTAAAATTATTTTTAAAAATTTTAAAAAATGAGGGGCACCTGGGTGGCTCAGTCGTTAAGCATCTGCCCTTGGCTCAGGTCATGATCCCAGGGTCCTGGGATCGAACCCCGCACTGGGCTCCCTGCTCAGTGGAAAGCCTGCTTCTCCCTCTCCCACTCCCCCAGCTTGTGTTCCCTCTCTCGCTATAACTCTCTCTCAGTCAAATAAATAAATAAATAAATAAATAAATAAATAAATAAAATCTTAAAAAAAATTAAAAAATGCACAAATATACTTAATAATATCTTACAGATAAGAGGAAAGTTCTCTGACCATGTTTCCCTCCCCCACCCATTCCTGATTTCTTCTCTTTTTTCTTCATCAGAAATAATGTCTGTTGTCAGTTTGGGGAGTAGTTTTCCAGGACTTCCTGTACATATACATGTTCCACAGAAAATACATAGTATTATATTTTTCTTTCTATATAAATGATGTCATACTCTACATGAACATGACATATTCTACAACATGATTTTTTCATTTAGTCATATAGTTAGGAGATCTATCCATGTCACTATATAGAGTGTACTTTCTCCTTTTTAACTGCTCTGTAGTATTCCACTATATGAATGTGCCATTGCTTACTTAATCATTCCCTGATTAATTGGCCTTTGTTTCTATCTTTTTGTAATTACAAACAGTGCTGCAATAAGCATCCTTGTATATGCCCCTGTGTACACATGCACAAGGGTTTCTCTAGGGTAGATTCTGAGTGGTGGAGTAACTGTGGCCTAGCGTGTATACCTTTAAAATTTGAGTAGGTGGGGTACTAAATGAGAAAAATATGCAGCCAAGAATACTTTATCCAGCTAGGCTGTCACTGAAAATAGAAAAAGTGATAAAAAGATTCGAGGACAAACAGAAACTAAAAGAATTTCTGATCACCAAAGGAGCCCTACAAGAAATATTGAAAGGGGTCCTCTAAGCAAAGAGAGAGCCCAAAAGTAACATAGACCAGAAAGGAACAGAGACAATATACAGTAATAGTCACCTCACAGGCAATACAATGGCACTAAATTCACATCTTTCAATAGTTACCCTGAATGTAAATGGGTTAAATGCCCCAACCAAAAGACACAGGGTATCAGATTGGATAAAAAGAACAAGACCCTTCGATGTCCTGTCTGCAAGAGACTCATTTTAGACCCAAAGACACCTCCAGATTGAAAGTGAGGGGGTGGATAACTATTCTTCATGCTAATGGACACCAAAAGAAAGCTGGGGTGGCAATCCTTATATCAGACAAATTAGATTTTAAACCAAAGACTGTAATAAGAGATGGGAGAGGACACTATATCACACTTAAAGGGTCTATCCAACAAGAAGATCTAACAATTGTAAATATCTATGCCTCTAACATGGGAGCAGCCAATTATATAAGCCAGTTAATAACAAAATCAAAGAAACATATTGGCAATAATACAATAATAGTAGGGAACTTTAACACCCTCCTCACTGAAATGGACAAATTAAGCAAAAGATCAACAAGGAAATAAAGGCTTTAAATGACACACTGGACCAAATGGACTTCACAAAACAACAGAATACACATTTTTCACTAGTGCCCATGGAACATTCTCCAGAATAGATCACATCCTAGGTCATAAATCAGGTCTCAAACAGTACCAAAAGATTGGGATGGTTCCCTGCATATTTTCAGACCACAATGATTTGAAACTAGAACTCAATCACAAGAGGAACGTCGGAAAGAACTCAAATACGCGGAGGCTAAAGAATGAATGGGTCAACCAGGAAATTAAAGAAGAATTAAAAAAATTCATGGAAACAAATGAAAATGAAAACAGAACTGTTCAAAATCTTTGGGATACAGAAAAAGCAGTCCTGAGAGGAAAGTATATAGCAATACAAGCCTTTCTCAAGAAACAAGAAAGGTCTCAAATACATAACCTAACCCTATACCTAAAGGAGCTGGAGAGAGAACAGCAAATAAAGCCTAAGCCCAGCAGGAGAAGAGAAATAATAAAGATCAGAGCAGAAATCAATGAAATAGAAACCAAAAGAACAGTAGAACAGATCAACGAAACTAGGAGATAGTTTTTGAAAGAATTAATAAGATTGATAAACCCTTGGCCAGACTTATCAAAAAGAAAAGACAAAGGACCCAAATAAATAAAGTCATGAATGAAAGAGGAGAGATCACAACCAACACCAAAGAAATACAAACATTTATGAGAACATATTATGAGCAACTATATGCCAACAAATTAGACAATCTGGAAGAAATGGATGCATTCCTAAAGATGTATAAACTACCAAAATTGAACCAGGAAGAAATAGGAAACATGAACAGACCCATAACCAGCAAGGAAATTGAAGCAGTCATCCAAACTCTCCCAACAAACAAGAGCCCAGGGCCAGATGGTGTCCCTGGTGAATTCTACCAAACATTTAAAGAAGAGTGAATACCTATTCTTCTGAAACTGTTCCAAAAAATAGAAATGGAAGGAAAACTTCACACTGATTGTATGAGGCCAACATTACCTTGACCCCCAAACCAGATGAAGATCCCACCAAAAAGGAGAACTACAAACCAATGTCCCTGATGAACATGGATGCAAAAATTCTCGCCAAAATACTAGCCAATAGGATCCAACAGTACATTAAAAAGATTATTCACCATGACCAAGTGGGATTTATCCCTGGGCTGCAAGGTTGGCTCAACATCTGCAAATCATCAATGTAATACACTACATTAATAAAAGAAAGAACAAGAACCCTATGATCCTCTAAATAGATGCAGAAAAAGCATTTGACAAAGTATAGCATCCTTTCTTGATTAAAACTCTTCACAGTGTAGGGATAGAGGGCACATACCTCAATATCATAAAATTCATCTATGAAAAACCCACAGCGAATATCATTCTCAATGGGGAAAAACTGAGAGCTTTCCCCCTAAGGTCAGGAACATGGCAGGGATGTCCTCTATCACCACTGCTGTTCAACATAGTACTAGAAGTCATAGCCTCAGCAATCAGACAACAAAAAGAAATAAAAGGCATCTGAATCAGCAACAAAGAAGTCAAACTCTCACCCTTTGCAGATGATATGCAGATGATACTTTATGTGGAAAACCCAAAAGACTCCACCCCAAAACTGCTAGAACTCATACTGGAATTCAGTAAAGTGGCAGAATATAAAACCAATGCACAGAAATCAGTTGCATTTCTATACACCAACGAGACAGAAGAAAGAGAAATTAAGGAGTCAATCCTATATAATTGCACCGAAAACCATAAGATACCTAGGACTAAATCTAACCAAAGAGGCAAAGAATCTGTACTCAGAAAACTATAGAATACTCATGAAAGAAATTGAGGAAGACACAAATAAATGGAAAAAGGGTTACATGCTCATGGATTGGAAGAATAAATATTGTTAAAATGTCTATGCTACCTAGAGCAATCTACACATTTAATGCAATCCCTATCAAAATACCATCAACTTTTCCCACAGAAATGGAACAAATAATCCTAAAATTTGTATGGAACCAGAAAATATCCCAAATAGCCAGAGGAATGTTGAAAAAGAAAACCAAAGCTGGAGGCATCACAATGCAGACTTCAAGCTCTATTACAAAGGTATAATCATCAAGACAGTATGGTACTGGCACAAAAACAGACACATAGATCAATGGAACAGAATAGAGAGCCCAGAAATGGACCCTCAACTCTATAATTAACTAATCTTCGACAAAGCAGGAAAGATTATCCAATGGAAAAAAGACAGTCTATTCCTTCTGCATCTCTAATTAGTCTTTAGCTTAAAATCTTATTTGTCTGATATAAGAATTCCTACCCCAGCTTTCGTTTGAGGTCCGTTGGCATGAAAGATGGATCTCCATCCCTTCACACTATATCATTCTTAAAGGGTCTATCCAACAAGAAGATCTAACAATTGTAAATATCGATGCCCCAACATGGGAGCAGCCATCTACATAAGCCAACTGTTAACCAAAATAAAGAGTCATATTGATAATAATATGGTAATTGTAGGAGACCTCAGTACTCCACTCTCAGCAATAACAGATCATCTAAGCAGAAAATCAACAAAGAAACAAGAGCTTAGAATGACACACTGGACCAGATGGACCTCATAGATATATACAGAACATTCCACCCTAAAACAACAGAATATTCATTCTTCTTGAGTGCACATGGAACTTTCTCCAGAATAGAGCACATACTGGGTCACAAATCAGGTCACAACCAATACCAAAAGATTGAGATAATTCCCTGCATATTCTCAGACCATAATGCTTTAAAACTGGAACTCAATCACAAGAAAAGATTTGGAAGAAGTTCAGACACTTGGAAGCTAAAGACCACTCTGCTCAAGAATGTTTGGGTCAACCAGGAAATCAAAGAAGAACTTAATTCATGGAAACCGATGAGAATGAAAACACATTGGTCCAAAAATCTATGGGATACTGCCAAGGCGGTCCTAAGGGGGAAATACATAGCCATCCAAGCCTCACTCAAAACAATAGAAAAATCCCGAATTCACCATCTAACTTTACACCTTAAAGAACTGGAGAAAAAGCAACAAATGATGCCTAAGCCACGCATTAGAAGAGAAATAATTAAGGTTAGAGCAGAGATCAAGGAATTAAAAACCAGAAGCGCAGTAGATCAGATCAACGAAACTAGAAGCTTGTTCTTTGAAAGAATTAATAAGATCAATAAACCACTGGCCAGACTTATCCAAAAGAAAAGAGAAAGGACCCAAATTAATAAAATTATGAATGAAAGGGGAGAGATCATGACTAACACCAAGGAAATAGAAACAATTATTAGAAATTAGTGTCAACAACTATATGCCAAAAAATTAAGCAACCTGGAAGAAATGGAGGCCTTCTAAGAAACCTATAAACTCCCAAAACTGAAACAGGAAGAAACTGACAACTTGAATAGGCCAATAACCAGTATCGAGATTGAAGCAGTGTTCAAAACCTTCTCAAAAAACAAGAGTCCAAATCCTGATGGATTCCCTGGGGAATTCTACCAAACATTCAAAGAAAACATAATACTTATTCTCCTGAAGCTGTTTCAAAAAATAGAAACAGAAGGAAAGCTTCCAGACTCATTCTATGAGGCCAGCATGAGCTTAATCCTCAAACCAGGCAAAGACCCCATCAAAAAGGAGAATTTCAGACCGATATCCCTGATGAATATGGATTCGATAATTCTCAACAAAATCCTAGCTAATCAGATGCAATAATACATTAAAAGGATCATCCACCACGACCAAGTGGGATTTATCCCTGGGATGCAAGCGTGGTTGAACATTCGCAAATCAATCAATGTGATAGAATACATTAATAAGAGGAGAGAGAAGGACCATATGGTCCTCTCAATTGATGCAGAAAAAGCATTTGACAAAATACAGCATCCTTTCCCGATTAAAACTTCGGAGTATAGGGATAGAGGGAACACTCCTTAATTTCATCAAATCCATCTATGAAAAACCCGCAGCGAATATCATCCTCAATGGGGAAAAGCTGAGAGCCTTTCCCTTAAGATCAGGATCACATCAAGGATGCCCACTCTCGCCACTATTGTTCAACATAATACTAGAAGTCCTAGCAACAGCAATCAGACAACAAAAAGAAATAAAATGTATTCAAATTGGCAAAGAAGTTGTCAAACTCTCTCTCTTTGCAGATGACATGATACTTTATGTGGAAAACCCAAAAGACTCCACCCCCAGATTACTAGAACTCATACAGCAATTCAGTAATGTGGCAGGATACAAAATCAATGCACAGAAATCAGTTGCTTTCTTATACACTAACAATACAACTGTAGAAAGAGAAATTAGAGAAATGATTCCATTTACAATAGCACCAAAAACCATAAGAAATCTCGGAATAAACCTAACCAAAGAGGTAAAGGATCTATACTCTAGGAACTATAGAACACTCATAAAGAAATTGAAGAAGACACAAGATTTCAAAACATTCCATGCTCATGGATCGGAAGAATAAACATTGAAAGTGCTGGAACAAATAATCCTAAGACTTGTATGGAATCAGAAAAGACCCCGAATTGCCAAGGAAATGTTGAAAAAGAAAAACAAAGCTGGGGGCATCATGTTGCCTGATTTCAAGCTATATTACAAAGCCGTGATCATCAAGAGAGCATGGTACTGGCACAAAACAGACATATATACCAGTGGAACAGAATAGAGAGCCCAGATATGGACCCTCAACTCTATGGCCAAATAATCTTTGACAAAGCAGGAAAAATATACAATGGAAAAACGACAGTCTCTTCAATAAATGGTGCTGGGAAAATTGGACAGTTATATACAGAAATGAAACTCGACCATTCTCTTACACGACCCACAAAGATAAACTCAAAATGGATGAAAGACCTCAATGTGAGACAGGAATCCATCAAAATCCTATAGAAGAACATAGGCAGTAACCTCTTCGACATTGGCCACAGCAAGTTCTTTCAAGATACATCTCCAAAGGCAATGTGAAACAATAGCAAAAATGAACTTTAGGACTTCATCAAGATAAAAAGCTTTTGCACAGCAAAGGAAACGGTCAACAAAACAAAGAGGCAATCCACGGAATGGGAGAAGATATTTGCAAATGACACTACAGACAAAGGGCCGATATCCAAGATCTGTAAAGAACTTCTCAAACTCCACACCCAAAAGCAAATAATCAAGTCAAAAAATGGGCAGAAGACATGAACAGACACTTCTCCAAAGAAAAGTACAAATGGGTAAGAAACATATGAAGAAATGTTTATCACCATTAGCCATCAGGGTAATTCAATTCAAAACCACATTGAGGTGGGGGGAAAGATGGCAGAGGAGTAGGGGATCCTATTTCAAATGGTCCCCAGAATTGAGCTGGATATCTACCAGACCACTCTAAGCACCCACGAAATCAGCCTGAGATGTAAGAAAATCTGGATCTCTACAAAGAGAATATCGCAGGTGCTTGGTTTAGAGGTATGAAGTGGGGAGCTGTGATTCCATGGGCAAATATCAGAGGATAAATGGCAGCAGGAGGGAGCCTGGCCATGGGGATCCTGCCTGCAGGTGAACAATAGCCTCCCGTGATGGGGACAGGGCACAGACTTGCAGACCACTAGCAGCAGGGCACAGACTCACAGACTGGTAGGGGAGGGGAAAGGACTTTAGGGCAGCCCCCCTGCGGAAACCGAAGTGGAGGGATCGCGTGTGCGAACTGGGAGCGGCTGGCGGTTTTAGAAGCACAAAGGGCAGAGACGAGCCCCGACCTGGAGGCAGGACTGGGAGCGCTGTGGAGGGGCACACAACTTAGGATGCTGCAGTTTATAGCAGCACAGACAGAAACGGAGATAGTGTGGCCTGGAGAGCTCAATGAAGAACAGACTGCAATCTCTCTATGCTCTGAGCAGAGGGTTGGAAACGGTCTCTTCTGCTCTGACTCCTGGAAGAGACGTGGAAAGCCACCAGGGAAAGCCGCCAGAGAATAAAAGCCCCAAAAAACTGGTTCCCACTGAGTCTATCCCCTGCCACAGGGGGGCAGGGCAACTCCGCCCAAACAGGGTTGCCTGAGTAACAGTGCGGCAGGCCCCTCCCCCAGAAGACAGTCTGAGACAAGAGGTCAGCAACCCTAAGGTCCCTAGAAAACAGGTGCATCTTGCCTGGGTTCTGGTCAATAATTTGGACTCTATACATTCCCTCAACCACCCATCAACAGAATGACTAGGAGGAGGAAGCCCCAAAATAGGAAAGACTCAGAGATTATGATTTATGCTGCAGATTTACAAATGGATGCAGATATAACCAAGATGTCAGAAATGGAATTCAGCCTAGCAATTGTGAAGACAATAGCTAGAATGGAGAAATCAATTAATGGCAGCATGGAGTCTCTAAGGGCAGAAATGAAAGCTGAATTGGCAGAACTTAAAAATGCTATCAGTGAGATCCAATCTAATCTAGATAATCTAACAGCTAGAGTAAGTGAGGCAGAAGAATGAATTAGTGATCTGGAAGACAATATAATAAAGAAAAGGGGAAAAGAGGAGGCCAGGGAAAAACAACTCAGAATCCATGAAAATAGAATCAGAGAAATAAGTGACACCATGAAGCATTCCAATGTCAGAATTATTGGAATCCCGGAGGGAGTGGAGAGAGAGAGAGGACTAGAAGATATATTTGAGCAAATCATAGCTGAGAACTTCCCTAATCTGGGGAATAAAACAAACATTTTTGTCCTAGAGGCAGAGAGGATCCCTCCCAAGATCAAGGAAAACAGGCCAACACCTCGGCATGTAATAGTAAAACTCGCAAGTCTTAGAACCAAAGAAACCATCTTAAGGGCAGTTAAGGGGAAGAGATTCCTTATGTACAGAGGGAGGAACATCAGAATAACGTCAGACCTATCCACAGAGACCTGACAAGCCAGAAAGGGCTGGCAAGACATATTCAGGGTACTAAATGAGAAGAGCATGCAGCCAAGAATACTTTATCCGGCAAGGCTGTCATTTAAAATGGATGGAGAGATGCAGAGCTTCCAAGACTGGCAGAAACTGAAAGAATGTGTGACCACTAAGCCGGCCCTGCAAGAAATATTAATGGCGGCTCTATAAAAGGAGAAAGACCCCAGGGGTGATATACAACAGAAATTTACAGGGACAATCTATAAAAACAAGGTCTTCACAGGCAACCTGATGACAATTAATTCATATCTTTCAATAATCACTCTCAACGTGAGTGGCCTAAATGTTCCCATAAAATGGCACAGGCTTGTAGATTGGATAAAAAGAACCCATCCATATGCTGCCTACAAGAGACTCATTTTGAACCTAAAGATACATCCAGACTGAAAGTGAAGGGATGGAGATCCATCTTCCATGCCAACAGACCTCAAAAGAAAACTGGAGTAGCAATTCTTATATCAGACAATTTAGATTTTAAACTAAAGTCTGTAGTTAGAGACACAGAAGGACACTATATCATTCTTAAAGGGTCTATCCAACAAGAAGATCTAACAACTGTAAATATGCCCCCAACATGGGAGCAACCATCTACATAAGCCAACTGTTAACCAAAATAAAGAGTCATATTGATAACAATATGTTAATTGTAGGAGACCTCAATACTCCACTCTCAGCAATAGATCATCTAAGCAGAAAATCAGCAAGGAAACAAGAGCTTTGAATGACACACTGGACCAGATGGACCTCATAGATACATACAGAACATTCCATCCTAAAACAATAGAATACTCATTCTTCTCAAGCGCACATGGAACTTTCTCCAGAATAGACCACATACTGGGTCACAAACCCGGTCTCTACTGATACCAAAAGATTGAGATAATTCCCTGCATATTCTCAGACCATAATGCTTTAAAACTGGAACTCAATCACAAGAAAAGATTTGGAAGAAGTTCAGACACTTGGAAGCTAAAGACCACTCTGCTCAAGAATGTTTGGGTCAATCAGGAAATCAAAGAACTTAAACAATTCATGGAAACTGATGAGAATGAAAACACATCAGTCCAAAACCTATGGGATACTGCCAAGGTGGTCCTAAGGGAGAAATACATAGCTATCCAAGCCTCACTCAAAGAAAATAGAAAAATCCCGAATTCACCAACTAACTCTACACCTTAAAGAACTAGAGAAAAGCAAAAAATGATGCCTAAGCCACACATTATTAGAGAAATAATTAAGATTAGAGCAGAGATCAATGAATTAGAAACCAGAAACTCAGTAGATCAAATCAACAAAACTAGAAGTTGGTTCTTTGAAAGAATTAATAAGATCGACAAACCACTGGTCAGACTTATCCCCCAAAAAGAGAGAGAGAGAGAGAGAGAGAGAAAGGACCCAAATTAATAAAATTATGAATGAAAGGGAGAGATAAGGACTAACGCCAAGGAAAGAGAAACAATTATTAGAAATTATTATCAACAACTATATGCCAATAAACTGAGTGGCCTGGATGAAATGGATGCCTTCCTGGGAACCTATAAACTCCCAAGACTGAAACAGGAAGAAATTGACAACCTGGATAGGCCAATAACCAGTAACGAGATTGAAGCAGTGTTCAAAAACGTCTCAAAAAACAAGAGTCCAGATCCTGATGGATTCCCTGGGGGATTCTACCAAACATTCAAAAAAGAAATAGTACCTATTCTACTGAAGCTGTTTCAAAAAAGAGAAACAGAAGGAAAACTTCCAGACTCATTCTATGAGGCCAGCAGTACCTTAATCCCCAAACCAGGCAAAGACCCCATCAACAAGGAGAATTTCAGACCAATATCCCTGATTAATATGGATTCCAAAATCCTCAACAAAATCCTAGCTAATAGGATCCAACAATACATTAAAAGGAACATCCCCCACGACCTGGGATGCAAGGGGTGGTTCAACATTTGCAAATCAATCAATGTGATAGAACACATTAATAAGAGGAGAGAGAAGGACCATATGGTCCTCTCAATTGATGCAGAAAAAGCATTTGACAAAATACAGCATCCTTTCCTGATTAAAACTCTTCAGAGTATAGGGATAGAGGGAACATTCCTCAAGTTCATCAAATCCATCTATGAAAAACCCACAGCGAATATCATCCTCAATGGGGAAAAGCTGAGAGACTTTCCCTTAAGATCAGGATCACGTCAAGGATGCCCACTATCACCACTATTGTTCAACATAGTACTAGAAGTCCTAGAAACAACAATCAGACAACAAAAAGAAATAAAAGGTATTCAAATTGGCAAAGAAGAAGTCAAACTCTCTCTTCTCGCAGACGACATGATACTTTATGTGGAAAACCCAAAAGACTCCACCCCCAGATTACTAGAACTCATATAGCAATTCAGTAATGTGGCAGGATACAAAATGCACAGAAATCAGTTGCTTTCTTATACACTAACAATGCAACTGTAGAAAGAGAAATTAGAGAAACGATTCCATTTACAGGTGAATGGATAAAGAAGATGTGATATATATATACACAATGGAATATTGTGCAGCCATCAGAAAATGAAATCTTGCCATTTGCAACTACGTAGATGGAACTAGAGAGTATTATGCTAAGTGGAATAAGTCAATCAGAGAAAGGCAATTATCATATGATCTCACTGATACGTGGAATTTGAGATACAAGGCAGAGGATCATAGGGGAAGAGAGGAAAAAATGAAACAAGGTGAAACCAGAGAGGGAGACAAACCATTAATCTCAGTAAATAAAATGAGGCTTGCTGGAGTGGATGGGTGGTGGGAGGCATGGGGTGGCTGGGTGATGGACACTGGGGAGGGTGTGTGTTGTGGTGAGCTCTGTGTATTGTGTAAGATTGACGAATCACAGACCTGTACCCCTGAAACAAATAATACATTATATGTTAATAATAAAAAAAATTGAATAGGTGTTACCATTAAATTGTGGGCTTGAAAAAGTGGTGGACTTGAAGGATTACATCAGGAAACTATCTTTTACCACTGGTTTCAGCCATGCTTTGGAGGATTGCACAGCTTTTTGGTCATTTTCAGCTTTAAGAACAGTCTCATTTTCAGATATAAACAAGTCCAGTCCAGAATAATTCAAGATTTCAACATCATACCCAGTTTAAAGTGACCTGAAGTGGAAAAGGGAGGGAAATCTATCTTTCACTCTCCTCTCAATCACTCTTCTTCTCCACCTCTGCTTTGCTAGATTCTCAAGGCAAGGTTGCTTAGAGGAAAAGAGGCAGAGTACCACATGATTGGTGTGGCTATAATTTGGGACCCCACTCATGACAGGACAGGGATCCCAATACTGCTGCTTTCATGGGAGGTGTTGTTGGTTTCTCCAGAGATGATGTAGGCAGACACTCTTGAGCTTATCTCTTGTAACAATCCCTCAGCTCCTGCTCTGTAGCTCCCCCTCTCCCAATTACACTATTGAAGTAGTTATACTACTGCCATGTCCTTTCACCAAGGCAGGTGGCTGTCTTAGGCAGGGGTCGATCACAGCACTTTGGGGCCCAAATACCTTGGTGGCATTTACGTGGCCTAGGGTGTCTCATATAAGTCAAGGGCATATTTCTATCTCTCTCCTTGCCTGGCCATCTTAGAATGCTCTGTATACTCTGTTCCTCCTCTGGAACCCTCCAGGTGGGAAGCCAGGACTAGTCTCCATAGTCTTGTAGCTCTCCAAACTCTTTGGGACATGTGTCAAGTTCTCCTAAGAACTCACTAGCCTTCGTCTGGGCCTTCAGTTCTTGCAGTCCAGGGAAGACGAGTTACATCTAATATCCATGAGGGGTTCTTTTGGAGCAACCCTCTCATTTGCTTTGAGGCTGGGGAAGCACTATGACTCTCTCTTCCATTAAGGTGGGTGATGATGATCTCAATAGATGCAGAAAAAGCGTTTGACAAAGTACAACATCCTTTCTTGATCAGTCATTGAAAATGGCAAGATTTCATTCTTTTTGATGGCTGCATAATATTCCATTGTGTATATATACCACCTCTTCTTTATCCATTCATCTGTCGATGGACATCTTGGCTCTTTCCACAGTTTGGCTATTGTGGACATTGCTGCTATAAACATCGGGGTGCACATACCCCTTCGGATCCCTACATTTGTATCTTTGGGGTAAATAGTAGTGCAATTGCTGGATCGTATGGTAGCTCTATTTTCAACTGTTTGAGGAACCTCCATACTGTTTTCCAGAGTGACTGCACCAGCTTGCACTCCCACCAACAGCGTAGGAGGGTTCCCCTTTCTCCGCATCCCCGCCAACATCTGTTGTTTCCTGACTTGTTAATTTTAGCCATTCTGACTGGTGTGAGGTGATATCTCATTGAGGTTTTGATTTGGATTTCCCTGATTCTGAGCGATGTTGAACACTTTTTCATGTGTCTGTTGGCCATTTGGATGTCTTCTGTGGAAAAATGTCTGTTCATGTCTTCTGCCCATTCCTTGATTGGATCATTTGTTCTTTGGGTGTTGAGTTCTAGTTTCAAAGCATTGTGGTCTGAAAATATGCAGGGAATGATCCTAATCCTTGGTACCGGTTGAGACCCGATTTGTGACCTAGGATGTGATCTATTCTGGAGAATGTTCCATGGGCACTAGAGAAGAATGTGTATTCTGTTGCTTTGGGATGGAATGTCCGGAATAGATCTGTGAAGTCCATTTGGTCCAGTGTGTCATTTAAAGTCTTTATTTCCTTGTTAATCTTTTTAATCTTTTGCTTAGATGATCTGTCCATTTCAGTGAGGGGGGTGTTAAAGTCCCCACTATTATTGTATTGTTGTCAATGTGTTTCTTTGCTTTTGTTATTAATTGCCTTATATAATTGGCTGCTCCCATGTTAGGGGCATAGATATTTATCATTGTTAGATCTTTTTGAATAGACCCTTTAAGTAGGATATAGTGTCCTTCCTCATTTCTTATTACAGTCTTTGGTTTAAAATCTAAGTTGTCTGATATAAGGATTGCCACCCCAGCTTTCTTTTGGTGTCCATTAGCATGGTTTTCCACCCCCTCACTTTCAATCTGGGAGTGTCTTTGGGTCTAAAATGAGTCTCTTGCAGACAGCATATCGATGGGTGTTGTTTTTTTATCCAATCTGATGGCCTGTGTTTTTGATTGGGGCATTTAGCCCATTTACATTCAGGGTAACTATTGAAAGGTATGAATTTAGTGCCATTGTATTGCTTGTAAGTTGACTGTTACTGTATATTGTCTGTGTTCCTTTCTGGTCTATGTTGCTTTTAGGCTCTCTCTTTGCTTAGAAGACCCCTTTCAATATTTCTTGTAGGGCTGGTTTTGTGTCTGCAAATTCCTTTGGTTTTTGTTTGTCCTGGAAGCTTTTTATCTCTCCTTCAATTTTCAATGACAGCCTAACTGGATATAGTGTTCTTGGCTGCATATTTTTCTCCTTTAGTGCTCTGAAGATATCATGCCAGTCCTTTCTGGGCTGTCAGGTCTCTGTGGATAGGTCTGTTGCCAATCTAATGTTTCTACCATTGTTCGTTACAGATCTCTTCTCCCGAGCTGCTTTCAGGATTTTCTCTTTGTCTCTGAGACTCGTAAGTTTTACTATTAGATGTCGGGGTGTTGACCTATTTTTATTGATTTTGACAGGGGTTCTCTGTGCCTCCTGGATTTTGATGCCTGTTTCCTTCCCCACATTAGGGAAGTTCTCTGCTATAATTTGCTCCAAGATACCTTCTGCCCCCCTCTCTCTTCCTTCTTTTTCTGGGATTCCACTTATTCTAATGTTGTTTCATCTTATGGTATCGCTTATTTCTCGAATTCTGCCCTCGTGATCCAGTAGTTGTTTATCTCTCTTTTTCTCAGCTTCTTTATTATCCATCATTTGGTCTTCTCTATTGCTAATTCTCTCTTCTGCCTCATTTATCCTAGCAGTTAGAACCCCCATTTTTGATTGCACCTCATTAATAGCCTTTTTGATTTCAACTTGGTTAGATTTTAGTTCCTTTTTCTTAAAATTTTTATTGTTATGTTAATCACCATACATTACCTCATTAGTTCTTGATGTAGTGTTCCATGATTCACTGTTTGTGCATAACACCCAGTGTTCCATGCAGAATGAGCCCTCTTTAATACCCATCCCCAGGCTAACCCATCCCCCCATCCTCCTCCCCTCTAGAGCCCTCTGTTTGTTTTTCAGAGTCCATCGTCTCTCATGGTTCGTCTCCCCCTCCGACTTACTCCCCTTCATTCTTCCCCTCCTGCTATCTTCTTTTTCTTAACGTATGTTGCATTATTTGTTTCAGAAGTACAGATCTGTGAGTCAACAGTCTTGCACAATTCACAGCGGTCACCATAGCACATATCCTCCCCAATGTCTATCACCCAGCCACCCCATCCCTCCCACCCCCCACCACTCCAGCAACACTCACTTTGTTTCCTGAGATTAAGAATTCCTCATATCAGTGAGGTCATATGATACATGTCTTTCTTTGATTGACAGATTTCACTCAGCATAACACCCTCCAGTTCCATCCACGTCGTTGCAAATGGCAAGATCTCATTCCTTTTGATGGCTGCATAATATTCCATTGTGTATATATACCACCTCTTCTTTTTCCATTCATCTATCGATGGACCTCTTGGCTCTTTTCACAGTTTGGCTATTGTGGACATTGCTGCTATAAACATTGGGGTGCACGTACCCCTTCGGATCCCTACATTTGTATCTTTGTGGTAAATACCCAGTAGTGCAATTGCTGGATCGTATGGTAGCTCTATTTTCAACTGTATGAGGAACCTCCATACTGTTTTCCAGAGTGGTTGCACCAGCTTGCATTCCCACCAACAGTGTAGGAGGGTTCCCCTTTCTCCGCATCCCCGCCAACATCTGTCGTTTCCTGACTTGTTAATTTTAGCCATTCTGACTGGTGTGAGGTGGTATCTCATGAGGTCTTGATTTGGATTTCCCTGATGCCGAGGGATGTTGAACACTTTTTCATGTGTCTGTTGGCCATTTGGTTGTCTTCTTTGGAAAAATGTCTGTTCATGTCTTCTGCCCATTTCTTGATTGGATTATTGGTTCTGTGGGTGTTCACTTTGATAAGTTGTTTATAGATTTTGGCTACTAGCCCTTTATCTGATATGTCATTTGCAAATATTTTCTCCCATTCTGTAGGTTGTCTTTTGGTTTTGTGGACTGTTTCTTTTGCTGTGCAAAAGCTTTTTATCTTGATGAAATCCCAATAGTTCATTTTTGCCCTGGCTTCCCTTGCCTTTGGCGATGTTTCTAGGAAGAATTTGCTGCGGTTGAGGTCGAAGAGGTTGCTGCCTGTGTTCTCCTTTAGGATTTTGATGGACTCCTGTCTCACGTTTAGGTCTTTCAACCATTTGGGGTCTATTTTTGTGTGTTGTAAGGAAATGGTCCAGTTTCATTCTTCTGCATGTGGCTGTCCAATGTTCCCAACACCATTTGTTGAAGAGACTGTCTTTTTTCCATTGGACATTCTTTCCTGCTTTGTCGAAGATCAGTTGACCATAGAGTTGAGGGTCCATTTCTGGGCTCTCGATTCTGTTCCATTGATCTATGTGTCTGTTTTTGTGCCAGTACTATACTGTCTTGATGATGACAGCTTTTTAATAGAGCTGGAAGTCTGGAATTGTGATGCCGCCAGCTTTGCTTTTCTTTTTCAAGATTCCTCTGGCTATTCGGGGTCTCTTCTTGTTCCATACAAATTTTAGATTATTTGTTCCATTTCTTGGAAAAAAGTGGATGGTATTTTGATGGGGATTGCATTGAATGTGTAGATTGCTCTAGGTAGCATTGACATCTTCACAATGTTTGATCTTCCAATCCATGAGCATGGAACGTTTTTTCATTTCTTTGTGTCTTCTTCAATTTCTTTCATGAGTATTTTATAGTTTTCTGAGTACAGATCCTTTGCCTCTTTGGTTAGATTTATTCCTAGGTATCTTATGGTTTCGGGTGCAATTGTGAATGGGATTGACTCCTTGATTTGTCTCTCTTCTGTCTTGTTGTTGGTGTATAGGAATGCCACTGATTTCTGCATTGATTGCATTGATTTTAAATCCTGCTACTTAACTGAATTCCTGTATGAGTTCTAGCAGTTTTGGGGTGGGTCTTTTGGGTTTTCCACATACAGTATCATATCATCTGCAAAGAGGGAGAGTTTGACTTCCTCTTTGCCGATTTGGATGCCTTTGATTTCTTTTTGTTGTCTGATTGCTGTGGCTAGGACTTCTAATACTATGTTGAATAGCAGTGGTGATAGTGGACATCCCTGCCACGTTCCTGACCTCAGGGGAAAAGCTCTCAGCTTTTCCCCATTGAGACTGATATTCGCTGTGGGTTTTTCATAGATGGCTTTTATGATATTGAGGTATGTACCCTCTATCCCTATACTCTGAAGAGTTTTGATCAAGAAAGGATGTTGTACTTTGTCAAACGCTTTTTCTGCATCTATTGAGAGGATAATATGATTCTTGTTCTTTCTTCTGTTAATGTATTGTATCACGTTGATTGATTTGCGGATGTTGAACCAGCCTTGCAGCCCAGGGATAAATCCCACTTGGTCGAGGTGAATAATCCTTTTAATGTACTGTTGGATCCTATTGGCTAGTATTTTGGTGAGAATTTTTGCATCCATGTTCATCAAGGATATTGGTCTGTAATTCTCCTTTTTGATGGGGTCTTTGTCCGGTTTTGGGTTCAAGGTAATGGTGGCCTCATAAAATGAGTTTGGCAGTTTTCCTTCCATTTCTATTTTTTGGAACAGTTTCAGGAGAATAGGTATTAATTCTTCTTTAAATGTCTGATAGAATTCCCCTGGGAAGCCATCTGGCCCTGGGCTTTTGTTTCTTGGGAGATTTTTGATGACTGTTTCAATTTCCTTAGTGGTTATAGGTCTGTTCAGGTTTTCTGTTCCTTCCTGGTTCAATTTTGGTAGTTGATATATCTCTAGGAATGCACCCATTTCTTCCAGGATATCTAATTTGCTGGCATAGAGTTGCTCATAATATGTTCTTATAATTGTTTGTATTTCTTTGGTGTTGGTTGTGATCTCTCCTCTTTCATTCATGATTTTGTTTGTTTGGGCCATTTCTCTTTTCTTTTTGATAAGTCTGGCCAGGGGTTTATCAATCTTGTTAATCCTTTCCAAGAACCAGCTCCTAGTTTCGTTGATCTGTTCTACTGTTCTTTTGGTTTCTATTTCATTGATTTCTGCTCTGATCTTTATTATTTCTCTTCTCCTGCTGGGTTTAGGCTTTATTTGCTGTTCTTTCTCCAGTTCCTTTAGGTGTACGGTTAGGTTGTGTATTTGAGACCTTTCTTGTTTCTAGAGAAAGGCTTGTATTGCTATATACTTTCCTCTCAGGACTGCCTTTGCTGTATCCCAAGGATTTTGAACAGTTGTGTTTTCATTTTCATTGGTTTCCATAAATTTTTTTAATTCTTCTTTAATTTCCTGGTTGACCCATTCATTCTTTAGTAGGATGCACTTTAGCCTCCATGTATTTGAGTTCTTTCCGACTTTCCTCTTGTGATTGAGTTCTAGTTTCAAAGCATTGTGGTCTGAAAGCATGCAGGGAATGATCCCAATCTTTTGGTACCGGTTGAGACCTGATTTGTGACCTAGGATGGGATCAATTCTGGAGAATGTTCCATGGGCACTAGAGAAGAATGCGTGTTCCGTTGCTTTGGGATGGAATGTTCTGAATATGTCTGGGAAGTCCATTTGGTCCAGGGTTTCATTTAAAGTCTTTATTTCCTTGTTGATCTTTTGCTTAGATGATGTGTCCATTTCAGTGAGGGGGGTGTTAAAGTCCCCCACTATTATTGTATTGCTGTCAATGTGTTTCTTTGCTTTTGTTATTAATTGCTTTATATAATTGGCTGCTCCCACGTTAGGGGCATAGATATTTACAATTGTTAGATCTTCTTGTTGGATAGACCCTTTAAGTAGGATATAGTGTCCTTCCTCATCTCTTACTACAGTCTTTGTTTTAAAATCTAATTTGTCTGATATAAGGATTGCCACCCCGGCTTTCTTTTGGTGTCCATTAATATGGTAAATGGTTTTCCACTCCCTCACTTTCAGTATGGGGGTGTCTTTGGGTCTAAAATGAGTCTCTTGCAGACAGCTTATTGATGGGTCTTGTTTTTTAATCCAATCTGATAGCCTGTGTCTTTTGATTGGGGCATTTAGCCCATTTACATTCAGGGTAACTATTGAAAGGTATGAATTTAGTGCCATTGTATTGCCTGTAAGGTGACTGTTACTGTATATTGTCTCTGTTCCTTTCTGTTCTATGCTGCTTTTAGGCTCTCTCTTTGCTTAGAGGACCCCTTTTAATATTTCTTGGAGGGCTGGTTTCATGTTTGCAAATTCCTTTAGTTTTTTTTTTTTCTGGAAGCTTTTCATCTCTCCTTCAATTTTCAATGACAGCCTAGCTGGATATAGTATTCTTGGCTGCATATTCTTCTCGTTTAGTGCTCTGAAGATATCATGCCAGTCCTTTCTGGCCTGCCAGGTCTCTGTGGATAGTCTGTTGCCAATCTAATATTTCTACCATTGTAGGTTACAGATCTCTTCTCCCGAGCTGCTTTGAGGATTTTCTCTTTGTCTCTGAGACTCGTAAGTTTTACTATTAGATTTCACAGTGTTGACCTATTTTTATTGATTTTGACAGGGGTTCTCTGTGCCTCCTGGATTTTGATGCCTGTTTCCTTCCTCACATTTGGGAAGTTCTCTGCTATTATTTGCTCCAATATGCCTTCTGTCCCTCCCGCTCTTCTTCTTCTGGGATCCCAATTATTTTAATGTTGTTTTTTCTTATCATATTGCTTATCTCTCGAATTCTGCCCTCGTGATCCAGTAGTTGTTTCTCTCTCTTTTTCTCAGGCTCTTTATTTTCCATCATTTGGTCTTCTATATCACTGATTCTCTCTTCTGCCTCATTTATCCTAGCAGTTAGTGCCCCCATTTTTGATTGCACCTCATGAATAGCCTTTTTGATTTCGACTTGGTTAGATTTTGGTTCTTTTATTTCTCCAGAAAGGTTTCTCTAATAACTTCCACGCTTTTTTCAAGCCCAGCTAGTATCTTTATAGTCATGATTCTGAACTCTAGGTCCGACATCGTACTAATGTCCGTATTGAGTAGGTCCCTGGCTGACGGTACTATCTCTTGTCTTTTTGCTGAGGTGATTTTTTTTTGTCTTGTCATTTTGTCCAGAGGAGAATAGATGAATGAGAGAACAAAATGCTAACAGGTTAACTACTTCCCCAGCAAATATACTCGATACAAATCAGAAAAGACCTGAAACCAGGAGAAAAGAAAGGGAAAGAAAGAAAAAAGAAAGAGAAAGGAAAGAAAAAAAAAACAAAAAGAAAAAGATAAAAACAAAAACAGAAGAATACAAAAAAAGCAGAATATGATCAAATATGATCAGGCTAGTGCATAGATCAGTGCCACACAGTAGTTTTGGGCGTATTTTGTTCTGTTAGAAAAAAGTGCCTCCTAAAATTTTAAAGGAAGAAAGACTTATATATGTACAAAATAACGGTTGATACAATGAAGGGGTGGAAGATGAGTGTAAAGATGAAAATTATAAAAGATTTTAGAAGAAGAATTGATAAGCTAAGAAGTTGTTTGAAAAAAGAAAGAAGATTTTAAAAAAAGGAAAAAAAAAGGGAGAGAATGTGATCAGGCAGGGGACTAGAACAAAGCCATACACTAGTAATATAGGGTATATTTTGATCTGTTAGAAGAAAATGTATCTCAAAATTTTAAAGAGAGAACAACTTATATATATATATGCCAAAAATAAGGTTAACTACCATGAAGGGATAAAATATGACTCTAAAAATGAAAAATAAAAAATGTTTTTTTAAGAAAAGGGATTGATAAGATGTTGGTTGAAAAAGGGAAAAAGAAAAATTAAAAAAACAGTTAAAAAATTAACTTTCAAACCTAATGAATCATGGTAAAAAAAGCCATGAATTCTATGTGCAGTATTCCCCTAGCGCTGGAATTCTCCCGTTGTCCTTGATCGGTAAACTTGGTCTTGGTTTGCTGGCTGTTCCTGCTGATCTTCTGGGGGAGGGGGTCTGTTGCCGTGGTTCCCAAATATTTTGCCAGAGGCGGAATTGCCCCGCCCTTGTCGGTCTGGGCTAAGTAAGCAGCTTGGGTTTGCTCTCAGGAGCTTTTGTTCCCTGCAAGCTCTCGGTACAGTTTTGGAGGACCAGGGTGAAAATGGTGGCCTCCCAATCTCCACTCCGAGGAGCTGAGAACTCGGGGCCCCGCTCCTCAGTGCGCCCCCAGAGAAAAGCAGTCACTCCCGTCTCCCTGGTCTCCGGCTGCACTCCGTGCTCACCCGGCCTGTGAACGAGCATTTCTATCTCTGGTACCCGACCCTGTGTGGAGTCTCCAAACCCAGCAGATCCCTGCGGTGTGCTCCTGTGCCGCTCCTCCCGGGGGAGGGATGGTAGTGTCCCCGGATCTGCCGCTTGTTGGGTCCCTGCTGGAGGAGCAGTGGCCCGACTGGGCCGCGGATCACAGTTTATGGCAACCCCGAGCTGAGAGCCCGCGCCTCGGCTCCGTCTCTGCAGCCGGCTTCCCCGCTCCGATACCTGGGAGCTCTGCCACACTCAGGCACCCCCCGTCTTCTGTGACCCCGAGGGTCCTGAGACCACCCTGTCCCGCGAGGGTTCCACCCCCCGCTTAGCCACTGGAGCGACGTCCCTCAGCGGAGCCGACTTCTAACAGTTCCAATTTTGTGCTCCGCGGCTCTAGCACTTGCCAGAAGAGGCCGACGGAGGCCCCCTCCCCCGCCGTCTATCCTCCGGAATATCGCCTCGGATTCACTTCTCCGCACGTCCTACCTTCCAGTAAGTGGTCGCTTCTCTGTTCAGAGAGTTGTTGCTACTCTCTTCTTCGGTCTCCTGTTGAGTTCGTAGGTGTTCAGAATGGTTTGATCCCTATTCAGCTGAATTCCTGAAACCAGACGAAATCCAGGTCTCCTACTCCTCCACACCCTTGCTCCACCTCTCAGATTTTAGTTCTTTTATTTCTCCAGAAAGGGTTTCTCTAATAACTTCCATGCTTTTTCAAACCCAGCTAGTATCTTTAAAATCATCATTCTGAACTCTAGTTCTGAGATCGTACTAATGTCCATATGGAGTACGTCTCTGGCAGTCAGAACTGCCTCTTGTTCTTTTTGTTGAGGTGATTTTTTCCATCTTGTCATTTTGTCCAGAGGAGAATAGATGAATGAAGGAACAAAATGCTAACAGGGTAACCACGTCCCTAGAAAATATACTGTAAACAAATCAGAAAAGACCTGAAACTGGAGGAAAAGAAAGGGAAAGAAAGAAAAAAGACAAAGAAATAAAAAAAGAAAAAGTTAAAAACAAACAAAACAGAACAAAACAAAACAAAAAAACCAGAATATGATTAAATATGATCAGGCGGGTGCATAGATCAGTTCCACACACTAGATTTTGGGTGTATTTTGGTGTGATAGAAGAAAGTGCCTCCCAAAATTTTAAAGAAAGAAAGACTTATATACGTACAAAGTAAGGGTTAATACAATGAAGGGATGGAATATGACTGTAAAGATGAAAACTTTAAAAGATTTTATAAAAGGAATTGATAAGAAGTTGTTTGAAAAAAGAAAGAAGAGGATTTAAAAAAAAAGAAAAAAAAAGGGAGAGAATGTGATCAGGCAGGAGACCAGAACAAAGCCATACACTAGAGATTTAGGGTATATTTTGATCTGTTAGAAGAAACTGTATCCCAAAATTTTAAAGAGAGAACAACTTATATATATATGCCAAAAATAAAGGTAACTACTATGAAGGGATAGAATATGACCCTAAAAATGAAAAATAAAATTAAAAAAAATTTTTTTTTTAAAGATATTATTTATTTATTTATTTGACAGAGAGACAGAGAGCACAGGTAGACAGAGCGGCAGGCAGAGGGAAAGGGAGAAGCAGGCTCTCTGCTGAGCAGGGAGCCCGATGCGGGGCTCGATCCCAGGAACCTGGGATCATGACCTGAGCCGAAGGCAGTCGCTTAACTGACTGAGCCACCCAGGTGCCCCATAAAAATGTGTTTTCTTTTTAATTTAATTATGTTATGTTAGTCACCATACAATACATCATTAGTTTTTGATGTGGTGATCCACGATCCATGTTTTCGTATAACACCCAGTGCTCCATGCAGTACGTGCCCTCCTTAATACCCATCACCAGGCTAACCCATCCCTCCTCCCCCCTCCCCTCTAAAACCCTGTTTGTTTCTGAGTCCATAGTCTCTCATGGTTCATCTCTCCCTCCAATCCCCCCCCCCATTTTTCCCTTCCTTTTCCTAGTGTCTTCCATGCTATTCCTTATGTTCTACAAATAAGTGAAACCATATGATAATTGACTTTCTCTGCTTGACTTATTTCACTTAGCATCATCTCCTCCAGTCCCAACCATGTTGATGTAAAAGTTGGCTATTCATCCTTTCTGGTGGCTGAGTAATATTCCACTGTATATATGGACCACATCTTCTGTATCCATTCATCTGTTGAAGGGCATCTCGGCTCTTTCCACAGTTTGGCTATTGCAGACATTGCTGCTGTGAACATTGGGGTGCATATGGCCCTTCTTTTCACTACATCTGTGTCTTTGGGGTAAATACCCAGTAGTGCAATTGTTGGGTCATAGGGTAGCTCTATTTTTAAATTTTTGAGGATCCTCCACACTGTTTTCCAAAGTGGCTGTACCAACTTGCATTCCCGCCAACAGTGTAAGAGGGTTCCCCTTTCTGCACAACCTCTCCAACATTTATTGTTTTTTTCCCTGTCCATTTTTGCCATTCTAACTGGTATAAGGTGATATCTCAGTTTGGTTTTGATTTGAATTTCCTTGATGGCTAATGATGATGAACATTTTTTCATGTGTCTGTTAGCCATTTGTATGTCTTCTTCAGAGAAGTGTCTTTTCATATCTTCTGCCCACTTTTTGACTTGATTATTTGTTTTTTGGGTGTTGAATTTGAGAATTTCTTTATAGATCACGGATACCAGCCCTTTATCTGTAGTGTCATTTGCAAATATCTTCTCCCATTCTGTGGGTTGCCTCTTTGTTTGTTGACTGTTTCCTTTGCTGAGCAGAAGCTTTTTATCTTGATGAAGTCCCAAATGCTCATTTTTGCTTTTGTTTCACTAGCTTTTGGAGATGTATCTTTAATGAAGTTGCTGTGGCCGATGTCAAAGAGGCTACTGCCTATGTTCTCCTCTAGAATTTTGATGGATTCCTGTCTCACATTGAAGTCTTTCATCCACTTTGAGTTTATCTTTGTGAATGGTGTTAGAGAATGGTCCAGTTTCATTCTTCTGCATGTGGCTGTCCAATTTTCCCAACACCATTTGTTGAAGAGACTGTCTTTTTTCCATTGCATGTTTTTTCCTGCTTTGTCAAAGATTATTTGACCATAGAGTTTAGGGTCCATATCTGGCCTCTCTATTCTGTTCCATTTGTCTATATGTCTGTTTTTGTGACAGTACCATGCTGTCTTGGTGATCACAGCTTTGTAATATAGCTTGAAATCGGGCAACGTGATGCCCCCAGCTTTGTTTTTCTTTTTCAACATTTCTGTTGTGATTCGGGGTCTTTTCTGATTCCATACAAACCTTAGGATTGTTTGTTCCAGCACTTTGAAAAATGTCATTGGAATTTTGATCGGGATGGCATTGAAGGTATAGATTGCTCTGGGTAGCATAGACATTTTAACAATGTTTATTTTTCCGATGCATGAGCATGGAATGTTTTTCCATCTTTTTGTGTCTTCTTCAGTTTCTTTCGTGAGTGTTCTGTAGTTCCTAGAATATAGAATCTTTACCTCTTTGGTTAGGTTTATCCCGAGGTATCTTATGGTTTTTGATGCTATTGTAAATGGAATCGTTTCTCTAATTTCTCTTTCTACAGTTGCGTTGTTAGTGTATAAGAAAGCAACTGATTTCTGTGCATTGATTTTTGTATCCTGCCACATTACTGAATTGCTGTATGAGTTCTAGTAATTTGGGGGTGGAGTCTTTTGGGTTTTCCACATAAAGTATCATGTCGTCTGTGAAAAGAGAGAGTTTGACTTCTTCTTTGGCAATTTGAATACATTTTATTTCTTTTTGTTGTCTGATTTCTCTTGCTAGGACTTCTAGTAGTACGTTGAACAATAGTGGTGAGAGTGGGCATCCTTGACGTGTTCCTGATCTTAAGGGAAAGGCTCTCAGCTTTTCCCCATTGATGATGATATTTGCTGTGGGTTTTTCACAGATGGATTTGATGAACTTGAGGAATGTTCCCTCTATCCCTATACTCTGAAGAGTTTTAATCAGGAAAGGATGCTGTATTTTGTCAAATGCTTTTTCTGCATCAATTGAGAGGACCATATGGTTCTTCTCTCTCCTCTTATTAATGTGTTCTATCACATTGATTGATTTGCGAATGTTGAACCACCGTTGCATCCCAGGGATAAATCCCACTTGGTCGTGGTGGATGTTCCTTTTAATGTATTGTTGGATCCTATTAGCTAGGATTTTGTTGAGGATTTTGGAATCCATATTAATCAGGGATATTGGTCTGAAATTCTCCTTTTTGATGGGGTCTTTGCCTGGTTTGGGGATTAAGGTACTGCTGGCCTCATAGAATGAGTCTGGAAGTTTTCCTTCTGTTTCTCTTTTTTTGAAACAGCTTCAGTAGAATAGGTATTATTTCTTCTTTGAATGTTTGGTAGAATCCCCCATGGAATCCATCAGGATCTGGACTCTTGTTTTTTGAGACGTTTTTGAACACTGCTTCAATCTCGTTACTGGTTATTGGCCTATCCAGATTGTCAATTTCTTCCTGTTTCAGTCTTGGGAGTTTATAGGTTCCTAGGAAGGCATCCATTTCATCCAGGCCGCTCAGTTTATTGGCATATGGTTGTTGATAATAATTTCTAATAATTGTTTCTCTTTCCTTGGTGTTAGTCGTGATCTCTCCCCTTTCATTCATAATTTTATTAATTTGGGTTCTTTCTCTTTTCTTTTGGATAAGTCTCGCCAATGGTTTATCGATCTCATTAATTCTTTCAAAGAACCAACTTCTAGTTTCATTGATCTGTTGTACTGTGTTTCTGATTTCTATATCATTGATCTCTGCTTTAATTTTAATTATTTCTCTTCTAATGCGTGGCTTAGGCATCGTTTGTTGCTTTTCTCTAGTTCTTTAAGGTGTAGAGTTAGTTGGTGAATTCGGGATTTTTCCTTTTTTTTTTGAGTGAGGCTTGGTTGGCTATGTATTTCCCTCTTAGGACTGCCTTTGCAGTATCCCATAGGTTTTGGACCAATGTGTTTTTATTCTCATTGATTTCCATGAATTGTTTAAGTTCTTCTTAGATTTTCTGGTTGACCCAAACATTCTTGAGCAGAGTGGTCTTTAGCTCCAAGTATTTGAATTTCTGCCAATTTTTTTCTTGTGATTAAGTTCCAGTTTTAAAGCACTGTGGTCTGAGAATAAGCAGGGAATAATCTCAATTTTTGGTATTGGTTGAGACCTGATTTGTGACCCAGTATGTGGTCTATTCTGGAGAAAATTCCTTGTGTGCTCGAGAAGAACGAGTATTCTGCTGTTTTAGGGTGGAATGTTCTGTAAATATCTATGAGGCCCGTCTGATCCAGTGTATCATTCCAAGCTCTTGTTTCCTTGTTGATTTTCTGCTTAAATGATCTGTCCATTGCTGAGAGTGTCGTATTGAGGTCTCCTACAATTAACGTATTGTTATCAATATGACTCTTTATTTTGGTTAACAGTTGGCTTATGTAGATGGTTGCTCCCATGTTGGGGGCATATTTACAGTTGTTAGATCTTCTTGTTGGATAGACCCTTTAAGAATGATATAGTGTCCTTCTGTGTCTCTAACTACAGACTTTAGTTTAAAATCTAATTTGTCTGATATAAGAATTGCTACTCCAGCTTTCTTCTGAGGTCCACTGGCATGGAAGATAGGTCTCCATCCCTTCACTTTCAGTCTGGATGTATCTTTAGGGTTAAAATGAGTCTCTTGTAGGCAGCATATGGATGGGTTCTGTCTTTTTATCCAATCTGCAACCTTGTGCCGTTTTATGGGAGCATTTAGGCCATTCATGTTGAGAGTGATTATTGAAAGATATGAATTAATTGTCATCAGGTTGCCAGTGAAGATGTACTTTTTATAGATTGTCCCTGTAAATTTCTGTTGTATAACACTCCTAGGGTCTTTCTCCTTTTATAGAACCCACCTTAATATTTTTTGCACGGCTGGCTTAGTGGTCACATATTCTTTCAGTTTCTGCTGGTCTTGGAAACTCTGCATCTCTCCATCCATTCTAAATGACACCCTTGCCATATAAAGTCTTCTTGGCTGCATGTTCTTCTCATTTAGTACCCTGAATATGTCTTGCCAGGCCTCTCTGGCTTGCCAGGTCACTGTGAATATGTCTGACGTTATTCTGATGTTTCTCTGTCTGTATGTAAGGAATCTCTTCCCCCTAACTGCCCTTAAGATGTTTTCCTTGGTTCTAAGATTTGCAAGTTTTATTATTACATGCTGGGGTTTTGCCCTGTTTTCCTTGAACTTGGGAGGGGTCCTCTCTGCCTCTAGGATGTGAATGTTTGTTTCATTCCCCAGATTAGGGAAGTTCTCAGCTACGATTTGCTCAAATACATCTTCTAGTCCTCTCTCTCTCTCCACTCCCTCCGGGATTCCAATAATTCTGACATTGGAATGCTTCATGGTGTCACTTATTTCTCTGATTCTATTTTCATGGATTCTGAGTTGTTTTTCCCTGGCCTCCTCTTTTCCCTTTTTATTTATTATATTGTCTCCCAGGTCGCTTATTCATTCTTCTGCCTCAGTTACCCTAGTTGTTAGATTATCTAGATTGGATTGGATCTCATTGATAGCATTTTTAAGTTCTGCCAATTCAGCTTTCATTTCTGCCCTTAGAGACTCTATGTTGCCATTAATTGATTTCTCCATCTAGCCATTTTCTTCACAATTGCTAGCCTGAATTCCATTTCTGACATCTTGGTTATATCTGCATCCATTTGTAAATCTGCAGCATAAGTCATAATCTCTGAGTCTTTCCTAGTTTGAGGTTCCTGCTCCTAGTCACTCTGTTGATGGGTGTTTGAGGGAAGGTATAGAGTCCAAATTATTGACCAGAACCCAAGCAAGATGCATCTTTTTTGGGGGGACCTGAGGGTTGCTGGCCTCTTTTTTCCCCAGCCTGTCTTCTGGGGGAAGGGCCTGTCGCGCTGTTACTCAGGCAAACCTGTTTGGGCGGAGTTGCCCTGTCCCCCTGTGGCACAGGATGGGCTCCATGGGAATCAGTGTTTGGGGCTTTTGTTCTCTGGCAGCTTTCCCTCATGGCTTTCCGCGAGTCAGAGCAGAAGAGACCATTTCCAACCCTCTGCCTCAAAGCAGAAAGACCGCAGTCTGTTCTTCAGTGAGCTGTCCAGGCCACACTGTCTCCGTTTCTGTCCGTGTTGCTATAAACTGCAGCGGCCTGGGTTGTGCTCCCCTCCGCAGTGCCCCCAGTACTGCCTCCAGGTCGTGGCACGTCTCTGACCTTTGTGCTTCTAAAATCGCCAGCCGCCCCCAGATCAGAAGCGTGACCCCACTGCTCTGGGTTTCCGCCCCGGGGGCTGCCCTAAAGTCCTTTCCCCGCCGCTACCAGTCTTCGAGTCTGTGCCCGGTACCCGGTGTGCGAGGCTGTCACTCACCGGCAGTGTAGGATCCCCAGGCCAGGCACCCTCCTGCTGCCATTTATCCTCCGATATCTGCCTGTGGAATCATGGCTCCCCGCTTTGTACCTCGAAACCAACCGCCTGTGATATTCTGTTTGTAGAGATCCATATCTTCTTACATCTCAGGCTGGTTTCGTGGGTGCTCAGTGGTCTGGTAGATATCCAGCTCAATTCTGGGGACCAGTTGAAATAGGGTCCCCTACTCCTCCACCATCTTTCCTAGTCCCTCCATAAAAATGTTTTTTTAAGAGGGATTGATAAGATGTTTGTTGAAAAAGGGAATAAGAAAAAAAAAGTTTAAAAAAATTAACTTTGAAAGACTAAAGAATCATGGTAAAAAACCATGAATTCTATGTGAGGTATTCCCCTAGCGCTGGAGTTCTGCTGTTCTCGTTGATCGGTAAACTTGGCTGGCTGTTCTTGATGATCTTCTGGGGGAGGGGCCTGTTGCCATGGTTCCCAGATGTCTTTGCTGGAGGCAGAATTGCCCCACCCTTGCCGGTTGGGGCTAAGTAATCTGCTCGGGTTTGCTCTCAGGACCTTTTGTTCCCTGCAAACTTTCCGTACAACTTTGAAGGACGAGAGTGAAAATGTTGGCCTCCCAATCTCTGCCCCAGAGGAGCCGAGAACTCGGGGCCCCGCTCCTCAGTGCACCCCCAGAGAAAAGCAGTCAGTCACTCCCATCTCCCCGGTCTCCGGCCGCACTCCGTGCTCACCCGGCATGAGATCAAGCATTTCTATCTCTGGTTCCTGACCCCGTGTGGAGTCTCCAAACCCAGCAGATCCCTGTGGTGCACTCCTGCGGTGCTCCTCCCAGGGGAGGAAGGGGAGTGTCCCCGGCTCTGCTGCTTGTTGGGTCCCTGCTGGAAGAGCAGTGGCCCGACTGTGCCGTGGATCACGGTTTATGGCAACCCTGAGCTGAGAGTCCACTCCTCAGCTCCGTCTCTGTAGCCGGCTTCCCCGCTCCGATACCTGGGAGCTCTGCTGCACTCAGGCACCCCCGGTCTTTCTGTGACCCCGAGGGTCCTGAGACCACACTGTCCTGTGAGGGTTCCACCCCCCGCTTAGCCACTGGAGCGACGGCCCTCAGCAGAGCAGACTTCTAAAAGTTCCGATTTTGTGCTCCGCGGCTCTATCACTTGCCAGAAGCGGCCAATGGAGACCCCCTCCCCTGCCATCTATCCTCTCGAATATCGCCTCGGATTCACTTCTCTGCACGTCCTACCTTCCAGAAAGTGGTTGCTTTTCTGTTCAGAGAGTTGTTGCTATTCTTTTCTTCGGTCTCCTGTTGAGTTTGTAGGTGTTCAGAATGGTTTGATCCCTGTCCAGCTGAATTCCTGAGACCAGATGAAATCCAGGTCTCCTACTCCTCTGCCATCTTGCTCCACCTGCGTCTGTTCCATATCCATCTTAAAATAATTCTGAAGAATTTGCCAGGGGGATGTGACAGGTAGTCTGAGATCCTCAGAAGGAATGCTGTGTTAGTAAAATTGAAGGTAATCATAGACAATCTAAATTGTTGCTATTGTTTTTCTGGATTTTTCCTGAGAGGAGATGCTAAGTAGAGAATTTAGCAAGACTGTGGAGTCAGCAGTTTCAGGAAACATCCCTTGTTTAGTTGCCCGAAACCTAGCTGAATAGAAACAGCGTCATCATGTAAATATATTTCCTTTTCCTTTAAATCATTATGAAACTTTGTGAACCAAATAATATGAGATATAGTATCGAAGAGTTATTTATTTATTTGAGAGAGAGAGAGAGAAAGAGAGCACGAGAGGGGACAGCGTCGGAGGGAGGAGTAGACTCCCCACTGAGCAGGGAGTCTGTTGTAGGACTTGATCCCGGGACTCCAGGATCATGACCTGAGCCAAAGGCAGTCACTCAACCAACTGAGCTACCCAGGTGTCCGAGTTATTTATTTATTTATTTATTTAAATTAAAATAAAGATTTTATTTATTTATTTGAGACCAAGAGCGAGAGAGAGTGGGAGGAGAATCAGAGGGAGAGACAGAATCCTTAAGTAGATTCCCTACTGAGTGCGGTGCCTGACAGGACGCTGGGATTATGATATGAGCCAAAATCAAGAGTTGGCCACTCAACCAACTGAGCCACCCAGGTACCCCTGTTGGTTTCTTCAAACCAATACTGAGTATACTGATACTTATTGGTAGGAAGTGGCAAAGCTGATTCTAACTCAGAGCTAGTTTACAGCTCAAGGACATGAAGTAAGTTCTGTCTCTGGGAGGAATGTTCTACCAATTATAAGTTGGTTTTACTGGGACAAACTTGGCATTCATTAGTGACTGATATATGAGAATGTTATTTTCTTTTTGGTGCTTCCATAATTCTGCTGATTCAGTTCAGGAGAAAGTCTCCATTTGGGACTTAACACCTCTCTGACACTTACTCATTTCTGTAACAGAGAAAGAGCACATCTCCAGCTCAGACACTTTAATAAGCAAAGTTTTCCAGGAATTTAATTTTGTTTTGTATTTATTAATTTATGTTTTGCCATTACCTTCTATTCACAAACAAGTGCTACTGGTTTTTTAATTATAGTTTTGGCATATTAACCTTTAAAATATATGTATTAGAGGGGCACCTGACTGGTTCAGTCAGTTGAGCATGTGACTCTTGATCTTGGGGTTGTAAGTTTAAGATTACTTAAAAATAAATTTTTTTTCTGACAAAGCAGGAAAGAATATTCAATGGAAAACACAGTCTCTTCAACAGATGGTATTGAAAAAATTGGACAGCCACATGCAGAAGAATGAAACCAGACCACTTTCTTACACCATACACAAAAATAAACTCAAAACGGATGAAAGACCTAAATGTGAGACAGGAATCCATCAAAATCCTAGAGGAGAACGTTGGCAACCTCTTTGACCTTGCTGCAGCAACATCTTGCTAGACACATCTCCAAAGGTAAACAAAAACAAAAATGAACTATTGGGACTTCAACAAGATAAAAATCTTCTGCACAGCAAAGGAAACAGTCAACAAAACTAAAGGGCTAATATCCCAAATCTATAAAGAACTTATCAAACTCAACACCAAAAAACAAATAATCCAGTCAAGAAACGGGCAGAAGAGGGACACCTGGGTGGCTCAGCTGGTTGAGTGTCTGCCTTGGGCTCAGGTCATGATCCTGGAGTCCTGAGATTGAGCCCCATGGCAGGCTCCCTACTCAGTGGGGAGTCTGCTTCTCCCTCTCCCTCTGCTCCTCCCCGCCACTGGTGCTCATGTGCTCTCTCTCTCAAATAAATAAGTAAAACCTAAAAAAATGCAAAAGACATGAAGAGACATTTTTCCAAAGAAGACATACAAATGGCCAACAGACACTGAAAAAACGCTCTACATCACTGGGCATCAGGGAAATACAGATCAAAACCACAATGAGATACTACCTCACACCAGTCAGAATGGCTAAAATTAACAAATCAGGAAACAACAGATGTTGGTGAGGGTGTGGAGAAAGGGGAACCCTCCTACACTGTTGGTGGGAATGCAAACTGGTGCAGTCACTCTGGAAAAGAGTATGGAGGTTCCTCAACAAGTTAAAAACAGAGCTATCTTACAACCCAGCACTCCTTGGTATTTACCGAAAGGATACAAACATCATGATTCAAAGGGGCACATGCACCCCAATGTTTATAACAGAAGTGTCCACAACAGCCAAACTGTGGAAAGAGCCCAGATGTCCAGTGACAGATGAACGGATAAAGAAGATGTGGTCCATATATACAATGGAATATGACTCAGCCATCGGAAAGGATGAATACCCACTTTTCCCATCAACATGGATGGGACTGGAGGAGATTATGCTAAGTGAAATAAGTCAAGCAGAGAAAGTCAATTATCATATGGTTTCACTTATTTGTGGAACATGAGGAATAGCGTGGAGGACATTAGGAGAAGGAAGGGAAAAATGGGGGGGGCGGAAATCGGAGGGAGAGATGAACCATGAGAGACCATGGACACTGAGAAACAAACTGAGGGTTTTAGAGGGGAGGGGGGGTGGGGGGATGGATTAGGCCGGTGATGGGTATTAAGGAGGACACATACTGCATGGAGCACTGGGTGTTATATGAAAACAATGGATCGTGGATCACTACATCAAAAACTAATGATGTGTTGTATGGTAACTAACATAATAAAATAAAATTAAAAAAAGAAGATATAGTATACGCACACACACACACACAATATTACTCAACCATTGAAAAGAATGAAATCTTGCTATTTTCAACGATGTGGGTGGATGTAGAGGGTATTATGCTAAGTGAGAGAAGTCAGTCAGAGAAAGACAAATACCATATGATTTCACTCCCATGTGGAATTTAAAAAACCAAACAGATGAACAAGGGGAAGGAAGGGAAAAATAAAATAAGATGAAATCAACAAACCACAAGAGATGCTGAACTTGAGGAAACAAACTGAGGGTTGCTGGAGGGGAGGTGGGGGGAAGATGGGGTAATTGGGAGCACTGGGTGTTATATGCAACTGATGAATCACTAAATTCTACCTCTGAAACTAAAAGAAAGAAAGAAAGAAAGATGCTTTCTAAAAAAAAAAAAAAATCTTTAGGGGCACCTGGGTGGCTCAGTAGGTTGAAGTGTCTAACTCTTGATCTCAGCTCAGGTCTTGATCTCAGGGTCATGAGTTCAAGCCCTGCACTGGGCTCCATGCTGGGAGTGGTCTATTTTTAAAAAAAATCTTAGAAAAATAAAAATAAAAAATGTACATGTATTAGAGAAAACATACACATGAACACGTGTAGAGTCCTAGATTATCTTGGGAAAGAAATATGAGAAACTGGTACAATGATTCTGGGAGGACAAGGAGAGAAACTCTTCACTGTATCCATTGTTGTACCTTTTGAATCTTGAATCATATGAATATATTATGTATTAAAATATAATTTTTATTTTATTATTTTTAAAGATTTTATTTATTTGAGAGAGGGAGAGAGTGAGGGAGAGAGTGCGTGCACATGATTGGTGGGGTGGAGGGGCAGAAGGAGAGGGAGAAGCAAACTCCCCATTGACCAGGGAGCCCAGGACCCCAAGATCATGACCTGAGCTGAAGTCAGACCCTTAACCAACTGAGCCACCCAGGTGCCCCTATCATTTTTATTTTAAAAACAAATTAACATGGAAAAAGGAAATTTAATTAAAAAAGAGTCTATTAAAATGTATTAATTTACACTTATCATGATGAACACTGAGTAATGTATGGAATTGTTGAATCATTATATTGCAAACCTGATACAAATATAACACTGTGATAATTATACTTGAATTAAAAAAGTAAATTAAAAGTATATTAATTAAATACTACAGGTGGTAATGTGGGTATGACAAATAAAAAAGGGCACATGGCTTGTGGCAAAAATTGTGAAGGTGGTATGTGAATAAATGAAGTCTGGAAACACTACTTAAAGGATTTGAGATATTTTGCCAGGTTCTTTTTCAAGTAGAGGTGGCCATGTGGGCAGAGGGGGTCTGTGGTGATGACCAGGTCATCTTTCCTCTCCAGGTCTCATTCTCCTCTGTAGTGGGAAGGGGCTGGCCTAGAGTTTTCTCTGAGAACCTACAGTCTTCATCTGTGTTCCCTCCAGAAGCAGACCTTAAGGCAAAGATCCCAGTGAAAGCAGACTTATTTATGAAGTGCAAGAAACACCCACGGGTTATGGGGAAGCAATCCAGGGAGCCAGGGAAGGTGCATTATGAGGCAGGTTAACACTGTGGGGAGTGGCACTTCCTTCTGCTGAGAAACAGCAAAAGGCACTCTCCCCATCCCACATGAGGTTAAAGAATCTGGGCACTTAGACACTGACTTCTATCTGCCCTTGGCAGAGGGTGACCCCAAGGGAGGATAATTCCCCTGCACTTGTAGCCTGCTTTTTACAAGGGCAGGTCACCTTCTGAGACTTGGGAGAAAGTCCTCAGGCTGGGAGAAGCAGCTATGGTGGTGACCATACTGGGGGGGAGGGGCAGAGGGAAAGGGAGGGAATCTCAAGCAGACTCCCCCCTGAGTGTGGAGCCCAAGTGGGGCTTGATCTCATGAAACTGAGATCATGACTTGAGCCAAAATCAAGAGTTGGATGCTTAACCGACTGAGCGACCTGGGCACACCCACTCTGACTAGCTTAGTCTCTGTGCTTGCAGTCTTCCTGAGAAACATGGAGGCAGTGAGAGGGCTGGTTGTGGGCTTAGTTCCTGGTTATGAGCAAGACAGAAGAAGAGAAGCAGGAGGACACGTGGAACTGGTCTGGGAGGAACCCAGTAGCAAAACAGGTCCCCTGGGTGTTTCCTGTTTTGGCTGAGTCACCCCTGTTGTGAAGACCCAGTTGCACTCTCTGGCCCTGCCTGCCCCTGCATGTCAGAGAGCAAACATTCTGGGCCTGGAGAAGGGAGTGTGTAGGTGGCTTCACGAACTACCAGGCCTTGCACTGTTTCTTCAGGTACTAAAGGCAGAGTGGATTTCTCAAGAATAATTAGGGGCTAGGCCAGGATGTCTGTGTTTCTGGGTGGGGAGCACACATGGGAGGAGGGAGAAGGGAGGTTGAAGGGGCTGATGTTGGGTTTGGGGACATCAGGAAATGGGCTCAGCACTGGTTCTACAAGAGAGAGGAACCAGGGAAGAATGAAGGCCAGACCCAGGGTCCTGGAAGCAGGAAGTGAGGCCCTGGTGTAAGGTTGTGAGCTGTGAGGTAACTCTGCTGTGGGGAGGGGCTGGAAGCCTGATGCCAGAGATGCTTGTTGTGTTTTGCCTCTCAGCCCAGTATCCAGTCATTCTTCTTGTCTTTTTAATTTTTTTGTTAATTTTTATTTTTTTCAAGATTTTATTCACTTGAGAGAGAGAGAGAGAGAAAGAGAATGACCGGGGGAGAGGGGAGGGACAGAAGGAGACGGAGAAGCAGCTGTTGTGGGGCTTGATCCAGGACGCCAAGATCATGACCTAAGCCAAAGTCAGGTGCTTAACAACTGAGCCTCCAGGCACTCCTCATTCTTCCTGTCTTAATAGGAACTTCAGCAATGGTATGGCCAAATTGCTCGCTCATTCTATAAGTGAGGAAACTGAGCTAGCCACAGGAATTAGTTTCCAAAGCAATGTGGCAAGTTAGTGGCAGAACAAAGGCCAGGAGCTCTCTTTCCCAACTCCTGGTTCAGAAATCTTTTTGAGATATTACTCCCACTTTTGGAAGTGTAAGATCCCTGGTAGAGAAACCATATACTGTGCTTTTTTGTTAAACTTCAGGTGCACAGAATTGAATTATGTGTAATGCTTCATTACATTACAATACTATCATTAATTGGCCTATGAATGCCCCTCTTGTATTCTGTTACCATTTATTATAAAATCTGAGCAACATGAATTCAGTATTTAACCCAGCAAGTAGATTATTTCCAAGAACTTACTCATGGATGGACTTCTCCCCTATCCCCAGAAGTGACCATTTACCTGGATTTGAGTTTTTCATTTTTCCTGCTCCTTTTAATTATCACACATATTGTGAGTTTCATTTTACTTGTTTTTGAACTAAATGAATGCGGCATGAAAATATTCTATCTTCTGGGAACTGGCTTGTTTATTAAAATTTTTCTTATTGTGAAAATTTCAAACCCACAAAACAGAGAGAAGAGGAATATTATGAACCTCAATATGCCCGTCACCCAGCTTCAACAATTAGCAAGGTTTTGCCACTCTTGCTTCACCTACCACAGTTTTCTTTCTTTTTTTCCTGGAATACTTTATTCATTTATTTTAAAGATTTTATTTTTCAGTATTCCCTACATGCAATGTGGGGCTTGAACTCACAACCCCAAGATCAAGAGTCACATGCTCTATCAAGTGAGCCAGCCAGGCACCCCTCCCTGGAATACTTACTTATGTACTATTTATTTATTATTCATTCATTCATTCTTTCATTTATTTTTTCATATTCCAAAAGTTTATTTATTTATTTTTTTATTGTGTTATGTTAGTCACCATACAGTACTTCATTAGTTTTTGATGTAGTGTTCCATGATTCATTATTTGTGTATAACACCTGGTGCTCATTCCGATACATGCCCTCCTTAATACCCATCACTGGGCTAACCCATCCCCCCACCCCTCTCCCCTCTGAAACCCTCAGTTTGTTTCCTGGAGTCCATAGTCTCTCATGGTTCATCTCCCCCTCTAGATTTCACCCTTTCATTTTTCCTTTCCTTCTCCTAATGTCCTCCATACTATTCCTTATGTTCCACATATAAGTGAAACCATATGATAATTATCTTTCCTTACTTGACTTATTTCACTTAGCATAATCTCCTCCAGTCCCATCCATGTCGATGCAAATGGTGAGTATTCATCCTTTCTGATGGCTGAGTAACATTCCATTGTATATATGGACCACAACCTCCCTGGAATACTTTAAAGCAAATCTGACATCTTATCATTTCACCAAAGCCCTTCTTATTGGGGATGTAAATTTGCAAAGCACATATTAAAGTAAAAAGCAACCTTTCCATATTAGGAGACACAAATTTGTAAAAAGAATCTTAATGAAGACTATAATTCAGTTGTCAAAAAAGTGTACTTGTTGTGAGTAGGGGTATGGGTGAAATAGGTGAAGGGGATTAAGAGTAGACTTATTGTGATGAGCACTGAGTGATGTATAGAATTGTTGAATCATTGTGTTTTATACCTGAAACTAATATAACACTGTATGTTAATTATACTTGAATTAAAAAAATATATTAAAATTTTACTTTACATACAGTCACTTATACATACTTCGTACTCATTTCTAAAAACTGTTGATTTTTTTTATGTAATCATATTACTATCATCACACCTGACAAAATCAACAATTATTCTTTAGCATGCAATACCAGGGACCTGCTAATTTGACTTAACATTGTGTTGCTAGGATTCATCCATGGTGCTCCATTTGGCTGTATAATATTCTATTTATGCATTGTGTCTGTTTGTTCTTTTATCACAGACATTGGATTATTTCCAGTTTTTAGTCATTATGGACAGTGTGAATATGAATATTATTGCATGTATCTCCTGGTGCATATGTGCTAAATTTACTTTAACAAATATGTAAAAGTAGACTTGTTGGGCAGGATATGCAGTGTTTGAACCTGTGTTTCAGAAGTAGTTCTTCCAGTTTTCACACTAACCAGCAGTGTATTAGAGATTCCACCAGTTCACAAACCCTCTAATACTCGTATGTATGCACCGGGTTGTAAAGTAAAAATCATTTTTTTTTTAAACCGTGGTTACATTCAGAAATGTTTGAAGAACCTTGGTTTAAGAGCCAAATGCTTAGGGGGTGCCTAGGTGGCTGAGTCAGTTAAGGGTCTGCTTTCAGCTTAGGTCATGGTCTCTGGATCCTGGGATTCAGCTTGCTCAGCAGGAAGCCTGCTTCTCCCTCACCCACCCACTCCTGACTTGTGCACATGCTCTGTCTCTCTCATAAATAAATAAAATCTTAAAAAAAAAAGAGCCAAATGATTATACAAAGTTTGTACAAAAACCTACAGTCCCTTGGTCCCCTCTCCGCCTACCCCAGGCTATCACTTTTGCTAATTTTGGCATTTATTTTCCTAACTGTAAGCAACACACATATAATGTGACTTCTCAACTTTTAGGCATGATCTATCAGGCTTTCTTGCTATGGAATGTGGGCTTTCTCTTGTTTTACCACTCCTCCCTTCTTCCATCCTCTCAATACAATTAAAGTTTTATTTTTGATTAAATTGATGTTCTGGGGTGCCTGGGTAGCTCAGCTGGTTAAGCGTCTGCCTTTAGCTCAGGTCATCATCCTAGGGTCCTGGGACTGAGTCCCACATTGGGCTCCCTGCCCCTTTCCCCTGCTTGTGCGCATGCTCTCTCTCTCTCAAATAAATAAATAAAATCTTAAAAAAATAAATTAATGTTCTGACTTTACATCATTATGACTATGTAAATGCTATTCATGGCCAAGCAATGTAATATATTCTGATTAGTTTTTCTCTCTTGTGTAACTTTTTGTTTTCTCTATAGTTAATAATTGTCTTTTTTTTTCTTAGTTATCTTGGTGGTTACCACTAATTCAGTTGCCAACCTCCTTGCCAGTTGTCTAAGTCTCCTGAGTATGTCCAGGCATATTAGATGTTCCATACAGTGGGGTATCTGTGCATCTTATCTATCTCTCTGTTTTCTGTGGCCACAGCCACCAAGGTCATCACTTCTTCCTCTTCCTGGTGTAGAGACCACATCTACTTTTTATTTTTAACTTATTCTTCAAGCCACAGCATTCTGGTTTCCACATGCCCCATGCCTCTACAATGACCTTTTACAGGGTCAGGTTTATGTTGCTAAATCTGTTGGACACTTTTTTTTTTTTTCATTTTTACCTCTCAGCTGCATTTCACAGCTGGGGCACTGGATTTCCTTGAAGCTGTACCCTCTCTCTTGCTTATCATCTGTATCTGCCTTGGGTTGTGTTCTCCCAGAAGTAGACCCTGAGACAGATTTGGGTACAAGGAGTTTGTTTGAGAGGTGTTGGGATCACTGGCAGAGGGGCAGAGAGGAAAGGCAACCAATAAAAGGCACATTTTAAAAAATTTTCTCCAGCTTTATTGAGGTATAATTGGTAAATAAAAATTGTATATAGTTATAACGTACAGATGTTTTCATATATGTATACATTGTGAAATGATTACCACAATCAAGCTAATTAACATAGCCATCATCTCACACAGTCATCTTTTTTCCCTTAAATTTATTGATTTAAATAATCTCTACACCCAACTCAGGACTCAAACCCATGACCCTGAGATCAAGAGCTGCTCGGTATTCTGACTGAGCCAGCCAGGCGCCCCTCACATAGTCATCTTCTTTGTGTGTGTGTGTGTGTGTGTGTGTGTGTGTGTGTGTGTGTGTGTGTGGTGAGAACATTAAAGGTTTACTCTCTTAGCAGGTGTCAAGTATACAATATTGTATTTTTAACTATAGTCACTATGCTGTACATTAAATTTCCAGAATTTATTCATCTTGTATAACTGAAACTTTGTACAAAGGATGCATTGTTAAGTCAGCTACCTCAGTGGTGACTGGACCACAATCCAGAGGGGAAATGCTGGGAAACAATGAAAAATATATCTCAGAATTATCCCATCTAATTTGCGAGGGAGCTAGGGTATTTATATTCCAACCTCTGAAAGTTATTGGTTGAGAGCTGGGCATTAATTTTTTTTTGCATTTTTGGCTTAATGGGTTGCAGGCCTAGCAGCCCTCCGGAAGTTGTTTGACAGATTCTGAGGGTGTTAGGATCTGAGGGATTTGAGGGCAGTGTGCTGACAGTATCTGCTACACTCCCCAAATACAGTTGACCCTTGAACAAGAGGTTTGAACTGCATGGGTCCACTTATACCCAGAGTTTTTTTCAGTAAATATATATATTTCTGTAAATGTATTTCCTCTTCCTTATGTATTTCCTCTTCCTATATTTTCTTTTCTCTGGATTACTGTAGTGTAAGAATACAGTATGTACTACACATAACATACAAATTGTGTTATTTGACTGCTTATATTGTCAGTAAGGCTTGGTATTTATATATATATTAGTATTTAAGTTTCTGGGAAGTGAAAAGTTATATGTAGATTTTTGAGTGTGTGGCAGTCAGTGCCCCAACCCTGTGTATTGTTCAAGGGTCAACTGTAGAAAAGTCCAGGAGGGCAGGGACTTTTCGTGCTTTGCTTACTTCTGATCTCCAATGCCTGGCAGATAATAGTTGCTTAATACATAATACCAAATTTTAATGAAAAAATGAAGAAATGAGGAATTCATGAATTCGGCTGTAAGGGCCTAGCAAGAAGCTAAACAAACTGCAGTACTAGATATTATGAAAGCTAAACATTTTAGGCAAATGAGCCTCATTTTCATATAGAAAAGAGGAAGCAAGGAGAACCCTTGTAAAGAGGAACTTGAGAACAATTCAGTTTAACGTAATCATGGAATTAAAAAAATGACATGAAATCACTGGATTCTTGTTTTTATAATTTTATTTTATTTTAAAATTTTTTATAAGGTTGAGGGAGATTTTAAATTTTATTATTATTATTATTTTTTAGGTAATCTCTACACTCAACATGGTGCTTGAACTCATGATCCTAAGATCAAGAGTTATATGCTCTATCAACTGAGCCAGCCAGGCACCCTGAAATCACTGGGTTTTTAATAATGCCACTGAGCTGCTGAATGCCCAGCTCTGGAATCCACCTCTGAAAGATCATATCTGTGATCTGATATACTGGTTATTGTTTGAATTAGGATCTCTATTATTTGTAACCCAAAGCATACCAACAGATATAAAACCTCCATTGTAAAAACTTGGTATATAATTATATAACTTTTATGTGCCTCAGTTTCTGCATCTGAAAATGGGGGTAATAATATCTTCTTCATAGGAAGATAATATCTTATCTTCCTATGAAGATAAGAAAAGTTAACACACTTAGAACTGGCACACAGTAAATGCTCAATCAATGTCAGTTGTAATTCGTTTTTTGTTATTATTATTTTATATTTATTTATTTATATTTTATTTTTAAAAAGATTTATTTGAGAAAGAGAGTGGGGGAGGGACAGAGGGAGAGAGAGAGAGAGAATCTCTCTCTCTTTTTAAAATTCTTCATTTAAATTCAGTTTAGTTAACATATACTGTATTATTAGTTACTGGGTAGAATTTAGTAATTCATCAGTTGCTTATAACTGTTATTACTGCTTATAACCCAGTGCTCATTACATCAAGTGCCTTCCTTAATGCCCATCACCCAGTTACCACATCCCCCCACCAACATCCCCTAGAGCAACCCTCAGTTTGTTTCCTAGAGTTCAATGTCTCTTATGGTTTCCTTCCCTATTTTCATCTTATTTTATTTTTCCTTCCCTTCCCCTATGTTCATCTGTTTTGCTTCTTAAATTCTACATATAAGTGAAATCATATGGTATTTGTTTTTCTCTGACCAACTTATTCCGCTTAGCATAATCCCTCTACTTCCATCTGTGTCATTGCAAATGGCAAGATTTCATTCTTTTTGATGGCTGAGTAATATTCCATTATATATATATGTATATATATGTGTATATATATATATATATATATATACATATATATATATATATATATATATACACCACATCTTCTTTATCCATTCATCTGTCACTGGACATCTAGGCACTTTCCATATTGGCTATTGTGGACATTGCTGCTATAAACTTTGGGGGTGCATGTGCCCCTTGGAATCACGATGTTTGTATCCTTCAGGTAAATACTGAGTAATGTACTTGCTGGGTTGTAGGTAGCTATATATATTTTTAAAGATTTTATTTATTTACTTGACAGAGAGATACACAGCGAGAGAGGAAACACAAGCCAGTGAGTGGGAGAGGGAGAAGCAGGCCTCCCTCAGAGCAGACAGCCTGATGTGGGGCTCGATCCCAGGACCCTGGCAGATGCTCAACTACTGAGCCATTCAGGTGCCCCAGGGTAGCTCTATTTTTTACTTTTTGAGGAACCTCCATACTGTTTTCCAGAGTGGCTGCACCAGTTTGCATTCCCATCAATAGTGTAAGAGCGTTCAAGGGAGAGAGAATCTTAAGTAGACTCTGTGCTGAGCATGGAGCCGGATGTGGGGCTCCCTCCTTGACCCTGAGATCACAACCTGAGCCAAAACCAAGAGGCAGCTTCGTAACTGACTGTGCCACCCAGGTGCCCCTATTATTATTATTTTAAAATATATTATCATACTATGTGTTCACTATTCGTTCTATGTTCTTAAAATGTTCAATTTTCAAACTTTGGCATTTTTAGTTCCATTTTTGATATTTTCTATTTTTTACCTTAATGTTTCATGATCAGAGAGTATGGCATGCCTCATTTCTTGTCTTTTGTGGCATAAAATTGGAATGGTTCTTGTAAAATGTGCTTCAGTGTTTAAGAAAACTATATTTTATTTCTGAAAGTTAATCTTCACATATGTCTACAATGGCTGCCTTTCTAAGTTGTGTTGTTCAGATCAATTAGTTCATTCCCATATCTGTAACTAAATCTGAACTTGTCCTCCCTTTTCTACTTTCTAAATCTTTCCAAGATCCACCTTTCTCTTCCAGGTTCTAACTGGACATCATTCAGACCACTTCTCAAATTTTAGTTTGTTTCTAGACTCAGTGCCTTACCTCTAAGAACTTCCTGTTCTCTCTTCTCAAAATAACTTTCATTATCAAGATTCTGGAAAAAGACTCCAAGCTATGGCTTTTCTAACGTCACTGGTGGATCCTTATTTATTTAAAAATTTTAAAATTTAAATTCAGTTTAGTTAACATATAGTGTATTATTAGTTTTAGGGGATAGAATTTAGTGATTTATCAGTTGCATATAACACCCAGTGCTCATTACATCAAGTGCCCTCCTTAATGCCCATCACCCAATTACCCCATCTCCCCTCCAGCAACCCTACTGGTGGATCCCTTAAACCACACTTCTTCTGGGGCACCTGGATGGCTCAGTCAGTTACCATCTGACTCTTGATTTCAGTTTAGGTTGTGATCTCAGGGTCATGAGATCAAGCCCCATGTCAGGCTCCATGTTCAGCACGGAGTCTCCTTGATACTGTCTCTCTGCCTCTGCCTTTGCCCCTCCTCCTGCTGGCTCTCTCTCTTTCTTTAAAAATAAATACATAAAAGAATGAATGAATAAATAAATAAATTCTTAAAAAAAAACCCACACTTCTTGTTCTATCTGTGAGCAGGAAGTGTCAGAAACGAGATGTTCCTCTTTTCTAAATGCTGTCAAAATTTAACCTCCTCCCCTCCCCCCCACCATGTTGCAAGCACTCTGCTTCAGTTATTGCTTCAGTTCTCTGTTGACAATAGTTCTTACACGTTTCCATCTGCAGACCAATTCTTTTGAAAGCAAAAGACACTATGGAATCACCACTACAGCTTACTCAGGCTTCATTGGCATTTTTATGACCCAGGAAGAGTTTTCAATGTGAGCTAAAGAGCTTGTGGTCAGATGTCAGCCAGGGCTGCAGTTATTTAAAGGCTTGACTAGTGCTGAAAGATTTATCTCCAAAGTAGCTCACTACACAGAGGGTGAGTTGGTCTTGGCTGTTGGTGGGAGGCCTCAGTTCTTTTCCATCAAGGCCTCTTCACAGTGTATTTTATATGTCCTTTACAGCATGAGGTGTGGCTTCCTTGAGACTCAGAGAGAGTAATCTATGGGAGCAAGGCAGAAACCGAAATGCCTTGGAAGTCACACACTTTCACTTCTGTTATATTCTATTGGTCACACAGGCCAGCCATGGCTCAGTGTGGAAGGGGTGTGAACGAATATTTAGGGAGGGTGATCAAAGGGGCCATCTTGAATGCTGGCTATTACATAGGGCATACCAAGTGTAACTGATGTAGTGTGCTTGGACTATAAATGGCTAGCAATGAGGCTGAAAGTTATTTATGGACTAAATTATCAAGGGCTAAGGAGTTTGGCTTTTAATTGTTGGTGTTAGGGAAATACTGAAATATTTTAAAGAAGGCACCTAGAGGGTTGAACTGTTTCTTCTTATCCAAATTTTGCAGCAAGCTGTCCAATACACTTAAATAAGCCCTCAACATTCTCTGCTTTTTCTTTGGACTGTTTGAAAATTCATGTATATTTACATACATCCCATTGTTTTATTTGTGTTGGATTGACTTTTGGAAACTGTTAGTCTTTATCATATGTCAGCTTGGATTTCTTCCACTGTATAAAACTTAATATCTCTGGATCAGCTGGGATACTTTTAGTTGCAAATAAAAAATTCCACCCACAATGACTTAAGCAATGAAAAGAATTTATTGACTCATTCAACTGCAAAGTTCAGATGTAGAGAGCATTTCAGGTGTGGTTTGATCCAGGGCTTCACATTTGCAAGAGGGATCTGGCTCTGCTTTTATGCTGTGTTGGTTTATTCTCAGGTGGACCTTCTTCACGGTAGCAAAAATGTCTGCAGTGGTTCCAGGTTTTACATTACATTGGAAATAGAAAAAGCATCTTTGTCCTCAGATCCACTTTGATGGGTCTTGCTTAGGTCACATGTTCACACTTAAACCAACTGCTGAAATCAGGGGTATGGAATATATGGATCGGGATTGGCTTAACTTAGTTCATATGCTCTACACTTGGAGCTGGTGGTGAACCTTAAACCCCATAGTTCTCCAAATGGAAATAAGAGTTTGTGGGGAGAAGGAATTGGTTGCTGGGAAGGTTAAATAGATGATGGGGATTAAGGAGTGCACTTGTTGTGATGAGCACTGGGTGATGTGGAATTGTTGGATTACTATATTGTACACATGAAACTAATATTACACTGCATCTTAACTAACTGGAATCTAAATAAAAACAAACAAACAAAAAAGAGTTGCTGGAAAGATGGAAATTGAATGCTGGGGAGGCAACCACAAGTGTCCAACACAAAATCAAAATTGTGATGTGGTTCATCTAACCAACATTTCCTGGGGCACTTGAGTGTCTTAGTCAGTTAAGTGTCTGACTCTTGGTTTCAGCTCAGGTCATGATCTCAGGGTCCTGAGATCGAGGCCTGTGTCGGGCTCCACATAGAATCTGCTTGAGATTCTCTCTCTCTCTCCTCTGCCCCTTTCCCTGCTCTCTCTCTCTAAAATAAATAAATAAATAAATAAATAAATAAATAAATAAAATCTTTAAACAACATTTCCTAAGCCCCAGCCAAAGATAGTGTTGGGTCTTGGGATAGAGCCATGAACAGGACACATTCCCTGCTCTCAAGTGAGACATAGTAAATATTTGTAGACTGGATAGTCTGGGGGAAAGATACATATGTACATAATTCACCATAGCATATAAGGTCTATTTCTGGCTCTAGAGACTTTGAGGTGACAGGGGTGTGATCTGCTCTTTCATTCCTCTTTCTTCTTTTTTCTTTTTTTCCTCTTTTTTCTTATTTTTTAAATTTTATTTTATTTTATTATGTTATGTTAGTCACCATACAATACATCATTAGTTTTTGATGTAGTGATCCACGATCCATTGTTTTCATATAACACCCAGTGCTCCGTGCAGTACATGCCCTCCTTAATACCCATCACTGGGCTAACCCATCCCCCCAACCCCTCCCTTCTAAAACCCTCAGTCTGTTTCTCAGAGTCCATAGTCTCTCATGGTTTGTCTCCCCCTCCAATTTCCGCCCTTCATTTTTCCCTTCCTTCTTCTAATGTCCTCTATGCTATTCCTTATGTTCCACAAATAACTGGAACCATATGATAATTGACTTTCTCCGCTTGGCTTATTTCACTTAGCATAATCTCCTCTAGTCCCATCCATGTTGATGTAAAAGCTGGGTATTCATCCTTTCTGGTGGCTGAGTAATATTCCATTGTATATATGGACCACATCTTCTTTATCCATTCATCTGTTGAAGGGCATCTCAGCTCTTTCCACAGTTTGGCTATTGCGGACATTGCTGCTATGAACATTGGAGTGTATATGGCCCTTATTTTCACTACATCTGTGTCTTTGGGGTAAATACCCAGGAGTGCAATTGCTGGGTCATAGGGTAGCTCTATTTTTAATTTTTTGAGGCACCTCCACACTGTTTTCCAAAGTGGCTGTACCAACTTGAATTCCCACCAACAATGTAAGAGGGTTCCCCTTTCTGCATAATCTCTCCAACATTTGTTGTTTCCTTCCCTGTCCATTTTTGCCATTCTAAGTGGTGTAAGGTGGTATCTCAATGTGATTTTGATTTGAATTTCTCTGATGGCTAATGAGGGGGATGAACATTTTTTCATGTCTCTTAGCCATTTGTATGTCTTCTTTTGAGAAGTGTCTGTTCATGTCTTCTGCCCATTTTTTGATGTGATTATTTGTTTTTTTATTGTGTTACGTTAATTACCATACATTACATCATTAGTTTTTGATGTAGTGTTCCATGATTTATTATTTGTGTATAACACCCAGTGCTCCATTCAGTACATGCCCTCTTTAATACCCGTCACCAGGCTAACGCATCCCCCCACCTTCCTCCCCTCTAGAACCCTCAGTTTGTTTCTCAGAGTCCATAGTCTCTCATGGTTCATCTCCCCCTCCAATTTTCCCCCCTTCATTTTTGTTTTTTGGGTGTTGAGTTTGAGAAGCTCTTTATAGATCTTGGAAATCAGTGCTTTGACCAATAGAACAGAAGAGAGAGCCCAGATATGGACCCTCAACTCTATGGTCAAATAATCTTTGACAAAGCAGGAAAAAATATGTCATGGAAAGAAGACAGTCTCTTCAATAAATGGTGCTGGGAAAATTGGATAGTTATATGCAGAAGAATGAAACTCCACCATTCTCTAACACCATACACAAAGATAAACTCAAAATAGATGAAAGACCTCAATGTGAGACAGGAATCCATCAAAATCCTAGAGAAGAACATAGGCAGTAACCTTTTTGACATCATCCACAGCAACTTCTTTCAAGAATCACCCCCAAAGGCTAGTGAAACAAAAGCAAAAATGAACTTTTGGGACTCATCAAGATAAAAAGCTTCTGCACAGCAAAGGAAACAGTCAACAAAACAAAGAGGCAACCCACAGAATGGGAGAAGATATTTGCAAATGACACTACAGACAAAGAACTGATTTCCAAGATCCTCTTTCATCTTCTAATTGAAAGCTAGCTCTTCCAGAGTGAGACACTGGGAGGAAAGAATTGGAGAGATAGCAGAGGGTTCCTCACATGTGCCTGGCTGCCTATGGGTAGTCAGAGGTGTCCCTAGTCTCACTCTGGTGCAGACTGGGTCCATCTCTTATGATCTTCAGGATCTGAGGTTCAAGGTGTTCTTGGGGGTGATATTTAGCTTTACCATGGTCCCCTTCCCTGCTGAGGAGTCCCTTGGAGGGGGAAATGCCCAACTCACTTGGCCTCTCCAGGCTTAGCCCATTCTCTAACATGTGTTTCTTCATTTGGAACCATGAAGTCTCCATCTCCCTGTTTCTTGGTCTTATTTAAGCTGCACAAAGCTTTTCTGGAGGAAGGCTTTATACATGCAGCCCTTCCCCAAACCCCTAGGTCTGTAAAACCCTGAAAATGGAGACCCTGAAGCTGAATGTGACAGTAATGATACAATATCAGGTCAAGGATCATGGTTATTTGCCAAACTGTACAAGATATTGTAACCAGAGGATGTTTAATGTAATGTTAATGATAATGTGGCAGAGACACCTAGTTGTCTATTGGTATCTATTTTCTTCTTTAGAAATTAAACTCTAATTTTTTCCAGAATTTAAACTCCAACCTCCTTTGCAGCTATGTGTGACTAAGTTCTGGCCCATGAGATGGGAAAGGAAATAGGTGTAGCTTTTGGGTCACACCCTTAAAGGAAAGAGGCATATTCTTTATTTTTCCTGCCAGTGGGAAGTTCGACATGGTGGTAGGCTATCTTTGATGAAGTGGATGAAGACATACCTTGGGATAACAGAGCAACCTGCTAAAATGAGCCTGGCTCTCTCATACTGTGGAACCTGTCTAACCTCCCTGGACTATCAATAAGGCAGTCTGGTTTAAGGTTTTGTGATTTTTGCATCTTATTAAAGCAGTGAAACCTCAGCCTCAACCAATACAAATTGCCATTTGTTGGGTATATCCTACATGCCATGTGCTGTGCTAAGCTTTTCACATATGTTATTTAATCTTGTTTTTAGAGAGAGAGAGCGAGCATGAGTGGTGGGGGAAGGGCAAAGGAAGAGGGAGAAACAGACTCCCCACTGAGGAGGGACCCTGAATGAGGGGTTAGATCCCAGGACCCTGGGATCATGACCTGAGCTGAAGGCAGACGCTTAACTGACTAAGCCACCCAGGCACCCTACATTATTTAATCTTTACAATTTTTTTTGGTTGTTAAGTAGTGTATCAGTTAGGGCTTATTGGCAAAACCAACAGAAACAGACTCTGGCTAACAAGCAAAAAATGAAATTTGATGGAAGGGAAGCAGACTCAGAGAGGACAGAAACTGTGACTTTGGCAGTCCTGACAGGACAGAAAGAAGCCAAATATTAATTTTCTGCCTTTGCATCACTGTGCTCAAAATTCAAATTAAAAGTAGAGAGTCCAGGGGTGCCTGGGTGGCTTACTTGGTTAAGTGTCCGACTCGTGATTTTGGCTCAAGTCATGATCTCATGGGTCCTGAGATGGAGCCCTGCATTGGGCTCTGTGCTCAGTGGGGAGTCTGCTTGGGATTCTCTCTCTCCCTCTGTCCCTCCCCCCATTCCCATGTGCTCTCTCTCTCTTTTTCAAATAAATAAATAAATAAATAAATCTTTAAAAAAAGCATAGAGTCCATTTGGTCTTACTTTGGTCAAGAGGCTACTCATTTAGTTAAGATGGGGGGGTAAGGCTCCTTAACTTACCTTGATTTACTGTCTCACCAAGAAATGTATACAATGGTAGAAGGGTAATTGATCAAAAGGAAATTGGCTACTATTAGCAAAACAAGGGAAGAATGGATATTGAGTGGCCTAAAACAACAAATATCCACTATGAGTAAATAATATGATTTCCAATTATGTGAAAATTAATAAAAGGAGATCTCACTAAAGCAGAACCAGGAGGCTAGAGTGGGAGGCTAGAAGAGGAAGCTATACCACTCAACCTCAGTTACAGGAAGAATTAATTACAGACCCCAACAGAAGAATCCTCAACAGGAAAGAGTTATAAATTATAGGCTTCAACAGGGAAAGATGTATACTGCATCTCCTACAAGAAATTGACCATCCCTGCAATTCTGCCAATGGGAAACTGTCATCATCTGGAACCCTGTTCCTCTCTAATGGACTTTTGTTCAAAACAATCCCTCCTACTCTCCTCCTGTTTTATAAAATAACATCCTTTGTTTGTTGTACTTGCCTGTGGTTTTATCATAGTGTCCATATCCCAAATTGCAATCCTGTGCTATTCTCGAATAAACCTATTTTTGCTAGTAAAATAATTGATTCTTCTATTTTTAAGGTTTAACAATTATAAGGAAAACAAAGCTCAGAGAGGTAAGTTAACTCGCCCAAAGTCACACAGCTAGTAGAAAGCAGAGCTAGCGACTGAACCCAGATTAACTGACATGCTCTTAACGATGATGTTGGGTGGCTTCCAATGGCTAACTCAGACCAGGTATATTTATGTTTGAATCTCCACAGAGCGGTTGACTTTCTACTGACTGATGCTGCTTCAAATAGGGTATAAAGATGAATCTAATGCTAGTCCTTTTCCCTCTTGATCCTAGGCCTTAGGTAGCCAGAAATTGGGGGTGTATTTTGATAACAGAACAAAAAAACTTGAAATCATCTGCAGTCTGCCTCATCCTGAAATGCTCAGCAGGATACAAGTAGTTCAGACAGCAATCAATAGGCTTCTGGTGTGGCACGGGAAGAACAAAACCCCTAATTGCCTCTATCCTTTGAGTCCACCAACATGGACTACAACATTGTAAGAACTGCTGTAATACCTGCAGGCTTGACTGTTTACAAAGAATAGACACCTACCTGAATTTCTACAAGAAAATAGGGGCTTGGTGTGGAGACATGGGGAACAGGTATGAGGATGTGTGGGAGCTGGACTAAAACTGGAAAGCACCCACAGAATCCAGGCTGCTCCAGGACTCACTCTCCATTTCTCTCTCAGAGGCCGTGTGGCTCCCTCATGGTATCTCTGCTCCTCTCTGAATAGACTTAATTCCCTTCCTGTGACCTGTATTCCTTCACAACATAGTTTGCTCCAGTCATCACTTCCACATTTCAGGAAGAAGGTTCAGGGAGGGGAAATGTCATCCTCTTTGTCCATCAAGGTTTCCCTTACATCTCATTGGTCAGAATGGGATCACATGGCCACTCCTGGCTGTAAGACTGGCTGGGGAATCCTGTAAGGAGCTTTTCTAGTCTCTCTCTTGGAGAGAGGCATGGGAGAGGGAGCTGGAGTTAACCTACTATAACGTATCTGCCCCAGGAGGTGGAATTTAGATCAACCTGCCAGTGTGGTTGAGATAAAATTTATAAAATGGTTTGAAACTATAAAGCACTGTAAAATGTTGGCTTCAACATGGGATGCATGTGGTACAACCCATTTCGAGGGTCATTTAAAGGGCCCCAGAGTGTGCATCTAATTTGCTTGAGTCATTTCATCTTAAAAATTATATCCATAAAAAAGAATTCCAAAGAAGCAAAAAGTTGTATGTAGACAATTTTTTAATGCAGCACTGCCTAAAATCACTAAAATTTCTCAACTCAATGGAATACTTTATACCCATTAAAATGCGTATAAATATGAAATATTTGTGTTAAAATGTTATATAACAAAACCATGATACAGAATTAAACCTACCCTATAATGACAAATTTGTAAATTGTGTCTGTGCTGGGAATGAGTGCAGAAAAGCTGATATATATGATGGAAGTGGGACTCCATGTTGCTTTTTCTTGTTTTCTTTAATATTTTCATAATACTCTTTGTATGTTAATGCAGTCAGGAGGAAAAAAAACCAAATACAGTGGCTCTGTAGGCTTGGCTCAACTGTCAGGCAGTGAACAGAGTCATATATCTTAGGACATATCTGACCTATTCCCCAGAAATGAGGAGAAGTTTAGCCCTTTGATATTTGTGTCTATCCCTTTCCTCTAGGAGCAAACTATCAGATAAAAGAGTTTGTGGTTCTTTTCCTTCTGTTCTTTTCATGTGAAGGAAGTGCAACTTCCCTTCTGTCCTATTCCAGAAATTAGTAATCTTACCTCAGCCCCACTCAGGTCAGGTCCTGAACCACTTCTTCTTTCAAGGATGGGAAACAGGAAGAAGTATTTCAGGGGCAGTGGTAGTGCATGTTTGTCTCTGCCCTGCAAGTAACCTCTGCCAACCATGTTTTAGTGTGATCTTGGGGGGGAATACCTAAGACTCCCACAAAGCATATGGTGTGACTGTTTCTTTCTCCTGCCTGAAGTTTGGATCCCTGTTTGGACAACTGAGGGAGCCTGTGGAACCATCTAGAATGCTTCTGAGAGAGCAACAGGCACCTTTGAGGCCAATATACCCTTTATATATCATTGGGGATGTGTTAGCCATATCATTGGTCAACCCAAGACACAGTGGGTAGAATAATTACAGCTAATGTTGACTGAATATTCACTACATGCACTTTGACATCTACTAATCTCATTTAATCATCACAACAACTCCAAGAGGTATGTACTATTATTGCCATCATTTTCCAGATGAGGACAAGGAGGTCCAGAGAATAACTTGCTTAATTAAGGTCAAACATGTATAGAGATAGGATTTTAACCCCCTTAGTCTGGCTTCAGACACTAAAGGCTTAATCAGATTGCTAAGAATGACATTCAGGTGGAACTTTTCTCAGCAATAAGTGTAATGGAAAAACAATATTATGTTATTTGTACTTCCCAGAATCTTCTCAGAAGGGTAGATCCTGTGTGGCCAGTTCCTTTGAATGTGGTGGATCAAGCAAACTGGAGAGGTTTAAACAGAGGTAACTTCTCTGTGCAGGTGGGGGGTGGGGGAAAGATTTGGAGAGATGGGTCTGGGAGATTGTGTTGGGAAGAGAGGAGCCACCATCCTGGGTGCCATGTGGGGCATGGGAGATTAAGGAGACCCTGCTACCTTCCTCATTCTCTTGAGACCAAAGGCAGAAAATTAGGGAGAAGAAACATGGTAAAGAGGATTTGTGAAGTTGAATATAGAGACTCATGTGATACCCCACTTATTTGAAGGAGGTGAGAGAATAAGTCTTGAAGATATCTGGGGGGAAGAATAGTCCAGTTAGAGGGAACAGCCAATGTGCTGGAAGTGTGCCTGGTATGTCTGAGGACCACCAAGGAGGCCAGCATGGCAGGAGTGGAAGGAGCGAGGGGTCAAAGAGGAGATGAACTCAGAGAGCTGAGGGTGGGAGAATGGGACAATATGCCCCATGTCGACAGATCACACAGGGCACTGTTGCTATTGACTGAATGTGTAAGAACATCTCTAGTACGGTGCCCTGGCCACCTGGCACTGCCACATAGACCACACAGGCAAAGACTTGAACAACAGCTTGTCTGAGTTTTGGCAGAATGCCTGTGATCTTCCCAGAACAGAGAATATGGGAGGCCTGTGAAGAGCTGCACTGGGGCCATTTTCTGCTTGCCTTTCTTCTTCTCTTAGGATGCCATCATGAACCAGTTTCTGTGGTCTCCCAGGTTCTGAAGAGGTATAGAATTTTCTTGCCCCTCCACCCCCACCCCCAAGAGCTACAGACTAAAACTGCTTCATCTATTAGTCTAGAATATTTCATCCCCTTTTTCCTTTTTCTTTTTTTTTTTTTAAAGATTTTATTTATTTATTTGACAGAGAGAGCCAGAGAGCACAAGTGGAGGAAATGGCAGAGGGAGAGGGAGAAGCAGGCTCTGCACTGAGCAGGGAGCCCAATGTGGGACTTGATCCCAGGACCCCAGGATTATGACCTGAGCCGAAGGCAGGCACTTAACTGACTGAACCACCCAGGTGCCCCTGCCTCCCTTTTTTCAATTCATCCTTTTTGATTTGCAGGACAAGAACCACGTGGAAATTTAGTTTTGCCAGCTAGGTAAGTAATAAACCATCTGAACCTAAAAGTAGTTTATTGTTATCTTTACTGATCCATCAGTCAGGCCTTGGCCTGACCTAACCTTACTGTCTGCTTGAGGATGAGATGGGGCAAGCTGTGGGAAACGAGATTGAGAGCCACCAGGCATTCTGTTTTAGACATACTTGTTTTGAGGTACTTGTTAGACATTGAGCAGGCAATTGGATATCTGAGTTTGGAACTCAAGAGGGTCATCTGGGATGGAGATATAAACTTTGGCATTGTCAGCATATAGATGATATTTATAGCCCTGAGGCCACCAAAGAACAGAGTGCAGGTAAAAAAGAGGCCCAAAGACTGAGCTCTGGGATCCTCCTTAGGAGCTTGAGAGAAAAGAAGGGATTGACAAAAGAAACAAGGAGGAGGGACTGGGATGAAGGAGAACCAGGAGAGTGGGGAGTCCCCAAGGCCAATGTACAAATTGGTTCCAGGAAGGAGTGGTCAAATGTCAAAAGCTGCTGTGAATCATTTAAGATGAAGATTGAGCAACAACTATTGGAGTTAACCATGTATCCTTGGTAACTTTGATGGAAACAGTTTTGGTGGAGTGGGGACTGGGGTGGGGCAAATGCTTGATTGGAATGGGTTTAAAGGACAGTGGGAAGAGCAGAATTGAGCACAGCAAATGCAGACAACTGTTTTAGAAACTGTTTTGCAAAAAGGAAGCAAAAAATGGAGCACTTGGGGGGGGGGAGTGGGATCAAAGAAAGTATTTGCTTTTTCATTAAGAGAAATTATTTCTGATGGAAATACCAGATTTCTGTGTATCCAATCAGTATTGTTTTCATTGACCTTATGCATTTATTCCAGAACCAATACCATACTTTAACTTACAATGGCTTTGGGGTTTACTTCGATATGGCACCTCTGGCTGTGGAATGGTATGATGCAATAAGGTATATTTCAGAGTTTTCTAAGCTATTTCTATGTGTTTTCTCTTCCAGGTGAATTTTATTTTTATTTTATTATTTTAAAATTTATTATTTCATTTTAAAACAATGCACATTATATAAATTTCTGAAAATCAGAAAAATAGAAGGAATCCTTTTTCATTGTACACTATAATACCGCCAAGCAGAAGATACCACTATTACATTTTTCTTTCTTCTCACATTTCTTTCTCTTTTTCTCTCTCTCTAGATATATCTATATATATGTGGGTGGTGTTATATAATTATGATTTTTTAAAGAAATCTTATTTATTTATTTGGCAGAGAGAGAGAGAGAGTGAGAGCACACAAGCAGGTGGAGCAGCAGAGGGAGAGGGAGAAGCAGACTCCCTGCTGAGCAAGGACTCCATCGCGGGGCTCCATCCCAGGACCCTGGGATCATGACCTGAGCTGAAGGCAGATGCTTAACCAACTGAGCCACCCAGGCACCCCACTTCCAAGTGAACTTTAGAATCAGCTTGTCAAATTCAATAATAATGCTGTTGGGTGAGATTACACTGAATTACTGAGTACTCTGATGGAGAACTGATGTATTTATAGTGTTAAGCCTTGTCATCCATGAATATGGCTTGTCTCTCTATTCTTTGATGTCCTTGAGGAAAACCTAATAGTTTAAAAATATAATTTTTACATATTTCATGTTAGATTTATGCTTACATGTTTTACAGCTTTTTGATGTTATGGATGGTGTTTTCTTATATTTTCTCATAGAAGATTAGTCAGCCTTAGCTGAATAAGGAATAGGTTAGATTTTTATATGTTCATCTTGCTGAATAACATTAGTTCTAACAAGTTATTGTTAACAGTCTTGGATTTTCATACTTTCTGCAAATGACTTTTTGCCCATTGAACATGCCTTGTGCAGGAAAGAGTTATGATTGGATGTTACTGTCTGTCCATAATTTTTGCTCTTGGGAAGTCAACAAAATGATCAGAACAATTCTTTCAAGTGGTTTCCTAGCTGTGTCAGATTAACTCAAACTCAAAGAGAAAATAATTGCACTGGTGGCGCTATGTAATACTGGAATCTTGCTTTATATTGACTTGGATAAAGAGTAGATGAATGGTTAAAAAAAATAAGGAAAAAACCCAGACAAATACAGAAGGAAATTTTACTTCTAAAAGCTTATTTTAAAATCTTTTCAATAGGGGTTCCTGGGTGGCTCAATCGTTAAGTGTCTGCCTTCGGCTCTGGTCATGATCCCTGAGATTGAGCCCTGCATTGGGCTCCCTGCTCTGTGGGAAGCCTGCTTCTCCCTCTACCACTCCCTCTGCTTGTGTTCTCTCTCTCCCTGTGTCGCTCTCTGTCAAATAAATAAATAAAATCTTTAAAAAATATCTTTTCAATAAATGGAACTGGGAAATTATTTGTTCATATGGACAAAAATGAAATTGGACTCCCTATTTCACACCACACACACCCAAAATAAAAAATAATTAAGACAATTTTGCAGAAAGCCAGAAATTAAATAATGTAAGTAAAACAAATATTTGAGAATATATCAGTGAAAAACTTTTTTCTAACTTTGGAGATTTCTTAAGTCACAGGAAAGGCTAGTAATAATAATCCATATTAAACATAAAAACATCTGCCCAAGAGAAATGCCAATTATTATAATTGATAATAGCATCTAACTTGTAGTTTCAGCATGAGTATCAGAAGAGATTATATCTGTGAAAGTGACTTGTAAAGTGCTAGGCAAATGGTGGTTATGTTTACTTTCGAATCCGCTAGCAATATGCTTTATTTTCTATTTAGGATTATTTGGTGTTAAGAACACTGGTTCACTCAAATTATTTCAAGTTTTGAAGATTTCATAGGATTCTATGATAGCCTGATCACTACTGATCACTAATTTTTTCTTCTGTTTTCAGGTACAGGAAACAACTCCACTTCTGTGCCTGGATTTCTGAGATAACACATGGAAGATAACTTCTTGGGAGAGTTTCTCTTTCCTGTAGTAAATTTTGGACAAATAAGAAATAAACTTCTATTATATTAGGCACTGAGATTTTGGTATTGTTTGTTACTGCACAAAACCTGTTTTTGATGCAGAAATCCATAGTCTGGAAGGAAAATCCATCTGAATTTCTAGTTTTTTAAATTGTAAAGTTAGGATGCCGATTTGAGATCTTCCTTTTATTTTAATGTGTTTATGACTATAAATTTTCCCTTAGCACTGCTTTCACTGCATCCCATTTTAAGTTTTGATATATTGTGGTTTTGCTTCATTCGTCTCTAAATATTTTAAAATTTCCCTTGCAATTTCTTCTTTGGCCCATTAGTTCTTTAAGAATATGTTGCTTAGGGGCGCCTGGGTGGCTCAGTTCGTTAAGTGTCTGCCTTTGGCTCAGGTCATGATCCCAGGGTTGTCAGATCGAGCCCTATACTGGGCTCCTTGCACAGCAGAGAGCCTGCTGCTCCCTCTCCCTCTGCTGCTCCCCCTGCTTGTTCTCCCTTTCTCTTTGTCAAATAAATAAATAAAATCTTTAAAAAAAAAGAGTATGTTGCTTAATCTTCACAAATCTGTGAATTTTCCAGTTTTCCTTCCATTGTTGATTCTAACTTTATCTTATTGTGGTTGGAAAAGATACTTTGTATAATATCTATCTTTTTTTTTTTTTTTACTGTGGGAAAAGTTTTATTATTTGAAGTAGGACGTACTTGGTTTTAAATTTTTTTCTTTAAATTTTTTATTGTTATGTTAATCACCATACATTGCATCATTAGTTTTTGATGTAGTGTTCCATGATTCATTGTTTGTGTATAACACCCAGTGCTCCATGCAGAACGTGCCCTCTTTAATGCCCATCACCAGGCTAACCCATTCCTCCACCCCCTATAATATCTATCTTTTAAAAATGTATTGAGACTTGGGGCACCTGGCTGGCTCAGTCGGTAGAGCATGCAACCCTTGATCTCAGGGTTGTGAGTTTAAGCCTCATGTTAGTCATAGAGTTTACTTAAAAAAAAAAATCTATTGAGACTTAATTTGTTGCCTAACATAAGGTCTGTCTTAGAGAACATCCCATATGGACTTGAGAAGAGTATTCTGTTATTGTGGGGTAATGTGTTCTGTATATGTCTCTTAGATCTAGTTGACTTATTGGGTTGTTCAAGTCCTCTATGTCCTTACTTATCTTCTGTCTGGTTATTCTATCCATTATTGAGAATAGAGTATTGAAGTCTCCAACTATTATTATAGGATGGTCTATTTATTCCTTAAATTCTGTCAATTTTTATTTCATATATTCTGATGGCCTGTTATTAGGTGTGTAAATGTTTATAATTGCTGTATTTTCTTGTTGTTTTGAAACTTTTATTAATATATAATGTCTTTCTTTGTCCCTTGTGTAAACTTTCTGATTTAAAATTTAATTTGTCTGGGGCACTTGAGTGGCTCAGTTGGGTTAAATGTCCAACTCTTGACTTCAGCTCAAGTCATGATCTCAGGGTTGTGAGATTGAGCCCCTAGTTGGGCTCTGTGCTCACCGAGGAGTCTGCTTAAGATTCTCTCCCTCTCCTTCTGCCCCCTTTCCCCAGCCCTTGCTCATGAATGTGCATGTGCGTGCTCTCTCTCAAAAATTAAAAAAAAATTTTGTCTGATGGTAATATAGCTACCCTTGCTCTTTTCTGGTTACTATTTGCAAGTATCTTTTTCCATCTGCTTACTTACTTACTTATTTTTTTTAAAGATTTTTATTTATTTATTTGACAGAGAGAGACACATCGAGAGAGGGAACACAAGCAGAGGGAGTGGGAGAGGGAGAAGCAGGCTTCCTGCTGATCAGGGAGCCTGATGTGGGGCTTGACCCCAGAACCCCAGGATCATGACCCAAGCCAAAGGCAGATGCTTAACGACTGAGCCACCCAGTTGCCCCTCCATCAGTTTACTTTCCATTGGTTTGTGTCTTTCTACCTAAAGTGAGTCTCTTATGGAGAGCACACAGAATATAGTTGGCTTATGTTTTTTAAATTCATTCTGCCATTCTTTGTCTTTTGTAGAGAGGGTAATCCATTTACATTCAAAGTAATTATTGATAAGGAGGGACTTACTTCTGACATGTTGCTATTTATTTTTTTTAGGTCTTTTGTGTGTGTTTGTGTGTGTGTGTGTGTGTGTGTGTGTGTGTGTGTGGTGACCTCTACAAGACCTGTTACTTTTTCTTTTTTTTTAAATTTTATTATGTTATGTTAGTCACCATACATCATTAGTTTTTGATGTAGTGACCCACGATCCATTGTTTTCGCATAACACCAGTGCTCCATGCAATACATACCCTCCTTAATACCCATCACCGGGCTAACCCATCCCCCCAATCCCCTTCCCTCTAAAACCCTGTTTGCTTCTCAGAGTCCATAGTCTCTCATGGCTCATCTCTCCCTCCGATTTGCCCCCCTTCATTTTTCCCTTCCTTCTTCTAATGGCCTCCATGCTATTCCTTATGTTTCACAAATAAATGAAACCATATGATAATTGACTTTCTCTGCTTGACTTGTTTCACTTAGCATAATCTCCTCCAGTCCCATCCATGTTGATGTAAAAGTTGGGTATTCATCCTTTCTGGTGGCTGAGTAATATTCCATTGTATATATGGACCACATCTTCTTTATCCATTCATCTCTTGAAGGGCATCTCAACTCTTTCTACAGTTTTGCTATCGCCGACACTGCTGCTATGAACATTGGGGTGCATATGGCCCTTCTTTTCACTACATCTGTGTCTTGGGGTAAATGCCCAGGAGTGCAATTGCTGGGTCATAGGGTAGCTCTATTTTTAATTTTTTGAGGCACCTCCGCACTGTTTTCCAAAGTGGCTGTACCAACTTGCATTCCCGCCAACAGTGTAAGAGGGTTCCCCTTTCTGCACAACCTCTCCAACATTTATTGTTTCTTTCCCTGTCCATTTTTGCCATTCTAACTGGTGTAAGGTGGTATCTCAGTGTGGTTTTGATTTGAATTTCCCTGATGGCTAGTGATGATGAACATTTTTTTCATGTGTCTCTTAGCCATTTGTATGTCTTCTTCAGAGAAGTATCTATTCATGTCTTCTGCCCATTTTTTAACTTGATTATTTGTTTTTTGGGAGTTGAGTTTGAGAATTTCTTTATAGATCATGGATACCAGCCCTTTATCTGTAGTGTCATTTGCAAATATCTTCTCCCATTCTGTGGGTTGCCTCTTTGTTTTGTTGACTGTTTCCTTTGCTGAGCAGAAGCTTTTTATCTTGATGAAGTCCCAAAAATTCATTTTTGCTTTTGTTTCACTAGCTTTTGTAGATGTATCTTGAAAGTTGCTGTAGCTGATGTCAAAGAGGTTATTGCCTATGTTTTCTTCTAGGATTTTGATGGATTCCTGTCTCACATCGAGGTCTTTCATCTATTTTGAGTTTATCTTTGTGTATGGTGTTAGAGAATGGTCCAGTTTCATTCTTCTGCATGAGGCTGGAATCAGAAAAGACCCCTAATCACCAAGGAAATGTTGAAAAAGAAAAACAAAGTTAGGGGCATCATGTTGCCTGATTTCAAGCTATATTACAAAGCAGTGATCACCGAGACAGCATGGTACTGGCACAAAAACAGACATATAGACCAATGGAACAGCATGGGGAGCCCAGATATGGACCCTCAACTCTATAGCCAAATAATCTTCGACAAAGCAGGAAAAAATATGGAATGGAAAAAGACAGTCTCTTCAATAAATCGTGCTGGGAAAATTGGAGATCTTTATTTCTTCATATGACTTCAAGTTGCTGTCTAGTGTCCTTTCATTTCAAACTGCAAGACTCCCTTTAGTATTTCTTTCGGGATAGATCTAGTGGTAATTATCTCCTTCAGCTTTTGTTTACCTGGGAATGTCTTGATTTCTCCTTCACTTTTTAAGGACAGTCTTGTGGGATATAAAATTCTTGGCTTACATTTTTTTTCTTTCAGTACTTTGAATATATCAGCCCATTGCCTGCTGGCCTCCAAAGTTTTGATGAGAAATCAGCTGAAATCTTTTGTTTATTTATTTATTTGTCACGCAGAGAAAGAGAGCACAAGTGGAAGAGGGGAGCAGCAGGCAGAGGGAAAGGGAGAAGCAGGTTCCCCACTGAGAAAGGAGCCCAGTGTGGGCCTCCATCCCGGGACCCCGGGCCTGAGCTGAACAGAGACACTTAACCTACTGAGCCACCCAGGTGTCCCAAATGTCCTGGTTCTTGAAAAGCATGTTTTACACTGGCTCCCAAAAGGGGAAACAGAAAAAAATGGAGGAGAAAAAGGCACCAGCCCTTTAAATCTCCTGGAAGTTGATTCTGCCAGAGATGGAGGGGCTTGCATAAATGGTGGGGGGGTCCAGCATGGTTGCCTGCCTGTGTCTGAACCTCTGAGATCAGAAGCTGCAATTAGCAATCAGAACACTCCTGTAAGCTGCATGCAAGCTGCTTGTGGAACATAAGAACAGCTTCCTGCCACCTGTGGGAGATGGGGGATCCATAGCGGCTGTAGTGCTAGGAACGGAAACAGACTGAAATTGGTCACGAGTCTCTGAATAAACTCCAGAATTCCTATATAGTCACATAAGACAGGTTCTGCCAGTAAAATTGCTGTCTAGGTAGGGAGAAGGATTCCTGGTGCTCCCCACTCTGCTATCTTTCTGAAATCTTCATTCTGATTCAATGAATTATTTTTCTTTTTTATAAATTTTATTTTATTATGTTATGTTAGTCACCATACAATGCATCATTAGTTTTTGATGTCATGATCCACGATTCATTGTTTTCATATAACACCCAGTGCTCCATGCAGTACCTACCCTCCTGAATACCCACCACTGGGCTAACCCATCCCCCCAACCCCTCCTTTCTAAAACCCTCAGATTGTTTCTTAGAGTCCATGGTCTCTCAAGGTTCATCTCTCCCTCCAATTTCCCCACTTCATTTTTCCCTTCCTTCTCCTAATGTCCTCATGCTATTCCTTATGTTCCACAAATAAGTGAAACCATATGATAATTGACTTTCTCTGCTTGACCTATTTCACTTAGCATAATCTCCTCCAGTCCCACCCATGTTAATGTAAAAGTTGGGTATTCATCCTTTCTGGTGGCTGAGTAATATTCCACTGTATATATGGACCACATCTTCTTCGTCCATTCATCTGTTGAAGGGCATCTCAGCTCTTTCCACAGTTTGGCTATTGTGAACTTGCTACTATGAACATTAGGGTGCATATGGCCCTTCTTTTGACTACATCTGTGTCTTTGGCGTAAATACCCAGGACTGCAATTGCTGGGTCATAGGGTAGCTCTATTTTAATTTTCTGAGGCACCTCCACACTGTTTTCCAAAGTGGCGTATCAACTTGTATTCCACCAACAGTGTAAGAGGGTTCCCCTTTCTCCACAACCTCTCCAACATTTGTTGTTTCTTGCCTTGTCAATTTTTGCCATTCTAACTTGTGTACGGTGGTATCTCAATGTGGTTTTGATTTGAATTTCCCTGATGGCTAGTGATGATGAACACTTTTTCATGTGTCTCTTAGCCATTTGTATGTCTTCTTTTGAGAAGTGTCTGTTCATGTCTTCTGTCCATTTTTTGACTTGATTATTTGTTTTTTGGGTGTTGAACTTGAGAATTTCTTTATAGATCATGGATACCAGCCCTTTATCTGTAGTGTCATTTGCAAATATCTTCTTCCATTCTGTGGGTTGTCTCTTTGTTTTGTTGACTGTTTCCTTTACTGTGCAGAAGCTTTTATCTTGATGAAGTCCCAAAAGTTTATTTTCCTTTTGTTTCACTAGCCTTTGGAGATGTATCTTGAATGCCATCCTGATCAAAATTCCAATAACATTTTTCAAAGTGCTGGAACAAACAATCCTAAGGTTTGTATGGAATCAGAAAAGTCCCCGAATCACAACAGAAATGTTGAAAAAGAAAAACAAAGCTGGGGGCATCACGTTGCCCGGTTTCAAGCTATATTACAAAGCAGTGATCACCAAGACATCATGGTACTGGCACAAAAACAGACATATAGACCAATGGAACAGAGTAGAGAACCCAGATATGGACCCTCAACCCTATGGTCAAATAATCTTTGACAAAGCAGGAAAAAATATGCAATGGAAAAAAAACAGTCTCTTCAATAAATGGTGCTGGGAAAATTGGACAGCCACATGCAGAAGAATGAAACTCGACCATTCTCTAACACCATACACAAAGAGAAACTCAAAGTGGATGAAAGACCTCAATGTGAGACAGGAATCCATCAAAATCCTAAGGAAGAACATAGGCAGTAACCTCTTTGACATCGCCCACAGCAACTTACTTCAAGATATGTCTCCAAAGGCTAGTGAAACAAAAGCAAAAATGAACTTTTGGGACTTCATCAAGATAAAAAGCTTCTGCACAACAAAGGAAACAGTCAACAAAACAAAGAGGCATCCCACAGAATGGGAGAAGATACTTGCAAATGACACTACAGATAAAGGGCTGGTATCCGTGATCTATAAAGAACTTCTCAAACTCAACACCCAAAAAACAAATAATCAAGTCAAAAAATGGGCAGAAGATATGAAAAGACACTTCTCTGAAGAAGACATACAAATGGCTAAGGGCACATGAAAAAATGTTCATCATCACTAGCCATCAGGGAAATTCAAATCAAAACCACACTGAGATACCACCTTGCACCAGTTAGAATGGCAAAAATTGCCAGGGAAAGAAACGACAAATGTTGGAGAGGTTGTGGAGAATGGGGAACCCTCTTACACTGTTGGTGGGAATGCAAGTTGGTACAGGCACTTTGGAAAACAATGTGGATGTCCCTCAAAAAGTTAAAAATAGAGCTACCCTATGACCCAGGAATTGCAGTCCTGGGTGTTTACTCCAAAGACACAGATGGAGTGAAAAGAAGGGCCATATGCACCCCAATGTTTATAACAGCAATGTTTGCAATAGCCAAACTGTGGAAAAAGCTGAGATGCCCTTCAACAGATGAATGGATAAAGAAGATGTGGTCCATATATACAATGGAATATTACTCAGCCATCAGAAAGGATGAATACCCAACTTTTACATCAACACGGATGGGACTGGAGGAGATTATGCTAAGTGAAACAAGTCAAGCAGAGAAAGTCAATTATCATATGGTTTCACTTATTTGTGAAACATAAGGAATAGCATGGAGGACATTAGGAGAAGGAAGGGAAAATTGAAGGGGGGGGAATCAGAGGGAGAGATGAGCCATGAGAGACTATGGACTCTGAGAAACAAACAGGGTTTTAGAGGGGAGGTGGGAGGGGAGATGGGTTAGACTGGTGATGGGTATTAAGGAGGGCATATACTGCATGGAGCACTGGGTGTTATACAAAAACAATGGATCCTGGATCACCATATCAAAAACTAATGATGTATTGTATGGTGACTAACATAACATAATAAAATAAAATTAAATTAAAAAAATAAAAAATAATAATAAAAAACAAAAGAAAACAAAACAAAAAAACCCAGACATATAGACCAATGGAACAGAATAGAGAGCCCAGATATGGACCCTCAATGGCCAAATAATCTTCAACAAAGCAGGAAAAAATATGCAATGGAAAAAAGACAGTTTCTTCAAGAAATGGTGCTGGGAAAATTGGATAGCCACATGCAGAAGAATGAAACTTGTCCATTCTCTAACACCATTCACAAAGATAAACTAAAATGGACGAAAAACCTCAATGTGAAATAGGAATCCATCAAAATCCTAGAGGAGAACATAGGCAGTAACCTCTTTGACACTGGCCACAATTAATTTTTTTACTTAAAAAAATTTAAAGATATTATTTATTTATGTGACAGAGAGAGACATAGCGAGAGAGGGAACACAAGCAGGGGGAGTGGGAGAGGGAGAAGCAGGCCCCCCCTCTTAGCAGGGAGCCCGATGCCGGGCTCAATCCGAGGACGCTGGGATCATGACCTAAGCGGAAGTCAGATGTTTAAAGACTGAAGCACCCAGGTGCGCCTCAATTAATTTTTATTATGAATCTTTATTATGAGTCAGCCACTGTTCTGTGCACTGGAAATAGAGTGATGATCAAGACACACAAGAATCTCTGCCCTCAGGGAGCTTATATACTCTAGTTGGGGGTTAGACAATAAAAATCTAAATAAATATATAATGTAATTTCATGTAATGATAAGTTCTACGAAAAAACATATGAGTATCTTTATCAGACACTGTAGTTTCTCCATTCATATGCCATCAGTATTTAACATTCTCATGCAAGCTGGACAGATTTCTAGCTGTCATTGCCTGTAAGTGCTTGCCTGAGGGTTCTTTCTGCTTCTGGAGCCTCCTCTGCCTGGTGCAGGCAGATTGGGAGAACCAGAGAATTAAGGCTACTCCAGAGAGCACCCCTCAACTAATAGCTGATTTGAATTGTGGGTAAGAATCTAGACCCCCTTGCCCCTCAGGTGGATAATTCTAAGGCATGTTTTACACTGGCTTCCAGAGTTCCTCAGGGTATCGAGCTCCAATTGTCCATAGTGGTAACTTTTTCATCACTATTTTTTAGGAGCTCTTTCCTGTTTCCACGTCTGCACCAGTATTTTCTGTATCACCTCCGAAATAAATTACTTGCACTTGGATCCTTGTTTCAGTGTCCATTTACAGTGGAACCCAAGCTAAGATTTTATCAGGAGTGGGGCTGAGGAATGGATGACAAGAAATGGCTGGGACCCTATAGACAGGTGTGCACCTGTGGTCACCTGGTCAGGTGCACACCCACTGCTGAGTAAATGAGAAAGTCTCTGTGGGTTGGATAGACATTCTGATATTTTACCCATGCCTTTATAGATAGTGGGCCCTTGGCTACTGATCAGAGCAAAAATAGGCCCTGATGTCTGAGCTATAGCAGCATCCTGTGGTGGTCAGGGTGTGAAAGCTTTTACCAAACAAACCAAGCATATTCATGAAATTATTCCTCCACACCCTGATTGGTATCTTTTTTTTAAATTTAATTTTTTTATGTTATGTTAGTCACCATACAATACATCATTAGTTTTTGATATGGTGATCCACGATTCATTGTTTTCATATAATACCCAGTGCTCCATGCAGTACGTGCTCTCTTTAATACCCATCACTGGTCTAACCCATCCCCCTACCCCCACCCCTCTGAAACCCTCAGTTTGTTTCCCAGAGTCCATAGTCTCTCATGGTTCATCTCTCCCTCTGATTTCCCGCCTCATCTGGGGCCTATGGCCTTATTCTTCTTTCCACAGCCCCTTTTTCTGCTAACATGTATAGGCACTTTTTTGTTTTAAATTATTTATTGATGTTTTTCTTTTCTTTCTGATTATAAAAGCCATTCTTTTTTTGTATAAAAGTTTTAAGTACAAAAACATATAGAAGAAAATTAAAATCATCCTTGGCTGATTAAAATAGACTACAATTCTTTGATACAATTCCCACTCAGAAGTGGGATCTATGTCCCCTCTCCTTGAATGTGGATGAGCTCTGTGACTGCTTGACCAAAAGAATATGGTGGAAGAGACCCTGTGGCAATTTTCAAATAAAAATCTTATGAGACTGGACACTTTTGATTATTGTTTCTTAGAACACTTACTCTTAGAATCTAATCACTATGCCGTGAGAAGCCCAAGGAGCCTAGAGAGGCCACATGGAGGTACTTCAGTCGACAGTCCCAACTGAGCCCCCACCTGCACCAAGTGCTGGCTGTGTGAGTGACCAATTTTGAAAGTCAAGCCCAATTGAGCCTTGGATGACTCTAGTCTTAGTTATGATCTGACTGTGACCATGTGAGATTCCTTAATGAGAACTGCTGAAGCTGGACAATCTACAAGACCATGACACAATAGTCACTAAGATTTGGAGTGGTTTGTTACATAGCAATAAATGACTGGAACAAATCCATAATCCAACCATCCAAAGATAACCACTATTAACATTTTGGTTTTCTTACACACACATATTTTAAATAAGTAATTTTATTAAAAATGTATAGAATTTTTATGGATTTTTTTCAGAGGACAAACATTTGCTCTGGTTATTAAGAAGGTAGGACTAGGGGCAAGAGAAAATGTGTTAGAGATAGATTGAAAAAATCATTGGCTTGGGGAATCACATTAGCAGTCACATACAAGGTACAGTTTGGTATTCTATGTATTTGTGTGTGACTGAATAAAGGAAAGCTCACTTAAAATGGAGTCAGGAGGCCAGGAAGGGGAGTTTTCACACCCTCCTGCTCATGGTCAGTTGTAGACCCCGACAGGAAAAGACCTGAAGTCACAACAGGAAGACAGCATACTTTTTATTTATTTATTTATTTATTATTTATTTATTTATTCATTTATTTATTAATTATTATGTTATGTTAGTCACCATACAATACGTCATTAGTTTTTGATGTGGTGATCCACGATCCATTGTTTTCGTATAACACCCAGTGCTCCATGCAGTACGTGCCTCCAGTACTTTATATTTTTTTCCTCCAGCAGGAGGAAAAAAGATTTTCTCCTGGCCAACCAATAGCCTGCCAATGAGAGACTGTCCCAATTCAGCAATGAAAAGCTAATACACTTTGCACTCCCAGTTTACTCCAATGGACTTCTTGTTTATAACAGCCCCTCCCAACTCCCTCCTTTCCTCTGTAAAAGAGCTTTTCTGTCCTTTGTTTTTGGAACTTGCCTCTGGTTTTGCCATAGCTTGTAAGTCTCAAATTGCAATTTCTACTATTCCTGAATAAACCCAGTTTTGCTGATGAAATAACTGACAGTTTTGTCTTGAAGGCTAACACGTGAAATTATGATCCTGTGTCTTTGGAAACAGATTTAGAAGTGAGTAGACATGATGGAATGCAAAGATATATCATAGAGTGAGGCATCATTCAACCATCCCTCTCTTGTTGGGTATTTAGGCTGTTCTTGTTTTTCATTATAAAAACAATGCCACAGTGAACAAGCTTGTACATATATTTTTAACTGTACTTCTCAACTATTTCTTGGGATAAATTTCTGGAAGTGAAGAGTAGCAACAACTCTCTGAATAGAGAAGCAACCACTTACCGGAAGGTAGGACGTGCGGAGAAGTGAATTCGAGGCGATATTTGGGAGGATAGATGGCGGGGGAGGGGGCCTCCGTCGGCCGCTTCTGGCAAGTGATAGAGCCGCAGAGCACAAAATCAGAACTTTTAGAAATCAGCTCTCATGAAGGACATCGCTCCAGTGGCTAAGCGGGGAGTGGAACCCTCGCAGGACAGTGTGGTCTCAGGACCCTCAGGGTCACAGAAAGACCAGGGGTGCCTGAGTGCAGCAGAGCTCCCAGGTATCAGAGCGGGGAAGCTGGCCGCAGAGACGGAGCCGAGGCGCGGGCACTCAGCTTGGGGTTGCCATAAACTGTGATCCGTGGCCCAGTCGGGCCACTTCTCCTCCAGCAGGGACCCAACAAGCGGCAGAGCTGGGGAGAACTCCCCTTCCTCCCCGGGGAGGAGTGGCGCTGGAGTGCACTGCAAGGATCTGCTGGGTTTGGAGACTCCACACGGGGTGGGAAGCCAGAGAGAAACGCTCGGTCACAGGCCGGGTGAGCACGGACTGTGGATGGAGACCAGGGAGACGGGAGTGATTGCTTTTCTCTGGGGGCGCACTGAGGAGCGGGGCCCCGAGTTCTCAGCTCCTCTGGGTGGAGATTGGGAGGCCACCATTTTCACCCTTGTCCTCCAAAACTGTACCGAGAGCTTGCAGGGAACAAAAGCTCCTGAGAGCAAACCCAAGCTGCTTACTTAGCCCCGACCGACAAGAGTGGGGCAATTCCGCCTCTGGCAAAGATATTTGGGAACCACGGCAACAGGCCCCTCCCCCAGAAGATCAGCATGAACAGCCAGCAAGCCAAGACCAAGTTTACCGATCAAGGAGAACGGGAGAACTCCAGCGCTAAGGGAATACTGCTCATAGAATTCATGGCTTTTTTTTACCATGATTCATTAGTTTTTCAAAGTTAATTTTTTAACTGTTTTTTTTTATTTTTCTTTTCCCTTTTTCAACCAATATCTTATCAATCCCTTTTTAAAAAAAAACATTTTTTATTTTTCATTTTTAGAGTCATATTTTATCCCTTCAGAGTAGTTACCCTTATTTTTGGCATATATATATATGAGTTGTTCTCTCTTTAAAATTTTGAGATACAGTTTCTCCTAACAGAACAAAATATACCCTAAATCACGAGTGTATGGCTTTCTTCTAGTCTACTGCCTGATCACATTCTCTCCCTTTTTTTTTCATCTTTTTTTTTAAATCTTCTTTCTTTTTTCAAACAACTTCTTATCTTATCAATTCCTTTTATAAAATCTTTTATACTTTCCATCTTTACAATCATCTTCCATCCCTTCATTGTATCAACCCTTATTTTGTACATATATAAGTCTTTCTTCCTTTAAAGTTTTAGGAGGCACTTTTTTCTAACAGACCAAAATACGCCCAAATTGGTGTGTGGCACTGATCTATGCACTAGCCTGATCATATTTGATCATATTCTGCTTTTTTTGTATTGTTCTGTTTTTGTTTTTATCTTTTTCTTTTTTTTCCCTTTCTTTTCCCCTGGTTTCAGGTCTTTTCTGATTTGTATAGAGTATATTTCCTGGGGACGTTGTTAACCTGTTAGCATTCTGTTCTCTCATTCATCTATTCTCCTCTGGACAAAATGACAAGACAAAAAAAAAAAAATCACCTCAGTAAAAAGAACAAGAGGTAGTACCGTCAGCCAGGGACCTACTCAATACGGACATTAGTACGATATCGGACCTACAGTTCAGAATCATGACTATAAAGATACTAGCTGGGCTGGAAAAAAGGGTGGAAGTTATTAGAGAAACGCTTTCTGGAGAAATAAAAGAACTAAAATCTAACCAAGTCAAAATCAAAAAGGCTATTCATGAGGTGCAATCAAAAAATGGGGGCACTAACTGCTAGGATAAATGAGGCAGAAGAGAGAATCAGCGATATAGAAGACCAAATGATGGAAAATAAAGAGGCTGAGAAAAAGAGAAACAACTACAGGATCACGAGGGCAGAATTCGAGAGATAAGCGATATGATAAGATGAAACAAGATAAGAATAATTGGGATCCCAGAAGAAGAAGAAAGAGAGAGGGGGGCAGAAGGTATATTGGAGCAAATAATAGCAGAGAACTTCCCTAATGTTGGGAAGGAAACAGGCATCAAAATCCAGGAGGCACAGAGAACCCCTGCCAAAATAAAAAAAAAAATAGGTCAACACCCCGACATCTAATAGTAAAACTTGCAAGTCTCAGAGGCAAAGAGAAAATCCTGAAAGCAGCTCGGGAGAAGAGATCTGTAACCTACAATGGTAGAAATATTAGATTGGCAACAAACCTATCCACAGAGACCTGGCAGGCCAGAAAGGACTGGCATGATATCTTCAGAGCACTAAACGAGAAAAATATGCAGCCAAGAATACTATATCCAGCTAGGCTGTCATTGAAAATTGAAGGAGAGATAAAAAGCTTCCAGGACAATAACTAAAGGAATTTGCAAACACGAAACCAGCCCCACAAGAAATATTAAAAGGGGTCCTCTAAGCAAAGAGAGAGCCTAAAAGTAACATAGACCAGAAAGGAACACAGACAGTATAGAGTAACAGTCACCTCACAGGCAGTACGATGGCACTAAATTCATACTTTTCAATACTTGCCCTGAATGTAAATGGGCTAAATGCCCCAATCAAAAGACACAGGCTATCAGATTGGATTAAAAAACAAGACCCATCAATATGCTGTCTGCAAGAGACTCATTTCAGACCCAAAGACACCCCCAGATGAAAGGGAGGGGGTGGAAAACCATTTACCATGCTAATGGACACCAAAAGAAAGCTGGGGTGGCAATCCTTATATCAGACAAATTAGATTTTAAAACAAAGACTGTAGTAAGAGATGAGGAAGGACACTATATCCTACTTAAAGGGTCTATCCAACAAGAAGATCTAACAATTGTAAATATCTATGCCCCTAATGTGGGAGCAGCCAATTATATAAGGCAATTAATAACAAAAGCAAAGAAACACATTGACAACAATACAATAATAGTGGGGGGCTTTAACACCCCCCTCACTGAAATGGACAGATCATCTAAGCAAAAGATCAACGAGGAAATAAAGACTTTAAATGACACACTGGACCAAATGGACTTGACAGATATATTCAGAACATTCCATCCCAAAGCAACGGAATACACATTCTTCACTAGTGCCCATGGAACATTCTCCAGAATTGATCACATCTTAGGTCACAAATCAGGTCTCAACCGGTACCAAAAGATCGGGATCATTCCCTGCATATTTTCAGACCACAATGCTTTGAAACTAGAACTCAATCACAAGAGGAAAGTCGGAAAGAACTCAAATACGTGGAGGTTAAAGAGCATCCTACTAAAGAATGAATGGGTCAACCAGGAAATTAAAGAAGAATTTAAAAAATTCATGGAAACCAATGAAAATGAAAACACGCCTGTTCAAAATCTTTGGGATACAGCAAAGGCCGTCCTGAGAGGAAAGTATATAGCAATACAAGCCTTTCTCAAGAAACAAGAAAGGTCTCAAATACACAACCTAACCCTACACCTAAAGGAGCTGGAGAAAGAACAGCAAATAGAGCCTAAACCCAGCAGGAGAAGAGAAATCATAAAGATCAGAGCAGAAATCAATGAAGTAGAAACCAAAAGAACAGCAGAACAGATCAACGAAACTAGGAGCTGGTTCTTGGAAAGAATTAACAAGATTGATAAACCCCTGGCCAGACTTATCAAAAAGAAAAGAGAAATGACCCAACTCAACAAAATCATGAATGAAAGAGGAGAGATCACAACCAACACCAAAGAAATACAAACAATTATAAGAACATATTATGAGCAACTCTATGCCAGCAAATTAGATAACCTGGAAGAAATGGGTGCATTCCTAGAGATATATCAACTACCAAAATTGAACCAGGAAGGAACAGAAAACCTGAACAGACCTATAACAACTAAGGAAATTGAAGCAGTCATCAAAAATCTCCCAACAAACAAAAGCCCAGGGCCAGATGACTTCCCAGGGGAATTCTATCAGACATTTAAAGAAGAATTAATACCTATTCTCCTGAAACTGTTCCAAAAAATAGAAATGGAAGGAAGAGTTCCAAACTCATTTTATGAGGCCACCATTACCTTGATCCCAAAACCAGACAAAGACACCATCAACAAGGAGAATTACAGACCAATATCCTTGATGAGCATGGATGCAAAAATTCTCACCAAAATACTAGCCAACAGGATCCAACAGTACAGTAAAAGGATTATTCACCATGACCAAGTGGGATTTATCCCTGGAATGCAAGGTTGGTTCAACATCCGCAAATCAGTCAACGTGATACAATCCATTAACAAAAGAAAGAACAAGAGTCATATGATCCTCTCAATAGATGCAGAAAAAGCATTTGACGAAGTATAGCAACCTTTCTTGATCAAAACTCTTCAGAGTATAGGGATAGAGGGTACATACCTCAACATCATAAAAGCCATCTATGAAAAACCTACAGCAAATATCATTCTCAACGGGCAAAAGCTGAGAGCTCTCCCCCTAAGGTCAGGAATGCGGCAGGGATGTCCACTATCACCACTGCTCTTCAACATAGTATTAGAAGTCCCAGCCACAGCAATCAGACAACAAAAAGAAATCAAAGGCATCCAAATCGGCAAAGAGGAAGTCAAACTCTCACTCTTTGCAGATGATATGATACTGTATGTGGAAAACCCAAAAGACTCCACCCCAAAACTGCTAGAACTCATACAGGAATTCAGTCAAGTGACAGGATATAAAATCAATGCACAGAAATCAGTGGCATTCCTATACACCAACAACAAGACAGAAGAGAGACAAATCAAGGAGTTGATCCCATTTACATTGCACCCAAATCCATAAGATACCTAGGAATAAATCTAACCAAAGAGGCAAAGGATCTGTACTCAGAAAACTATAAAATACTCATGAAAGAAATTGAAGAGGACACAAAGAAATGGAAAAACGTTCCATGCTCATGGATTGGAAGGACAAACATTGTGAAGATGTCAATGCTTCCGAGAGCAATCTACACATTCAATGTAATCCCCATCAAAATACCATCCACTTTTTTCAGAGAAATGGAACAAGTAATCCTAAAATTTGTATGGAACCAGAAGAGACCCCGAATAGCCAGAGAAATCTTGAAAAAGAAAAGCAAAGCTGGCAGAATCACAATCCCGGACTTCCAGCTCTATTACAAAGCTGTCATCATCAACACAGTATGGTACTGGCACAAAAACAGACACATCGATCAATGGAACAGAATCGAGAGCCCAGAAATGGACCCTCAACTCTATGGTCAACTGATCTTCGACAAAGCAGGAAAGAATGTCCAATGGAAAAAAGACAGTCTCTTCAACAAATGGTGTTGGGAAAATTGGACAGCCACATGCAGAAGAATGAAACTGGACCATTTCCCTACACCACACACAAAAATAGACCCCAAATGGTTGAAAGACCTAAACGTGAGACAGGAGTCCATCAAAATCCTAAAGGAGAACACAGGCAGCAACCTCTTCGACCTCAGCCGCAGCAACTTCTCCCTAGACACATCGCCAAAGGCAAGGGAAGCAAGGGCAAAAATGAACTATTGGGATTTCATCAAGATAAAAAGCTTTTGCACAGCAAAAGAAACAGTCCACAAAACCAAAAGACAACAGACACAGTGGGAGAAGATATTTGCAAATGACATATCAGATAAAGGACTAGTATCCAAAATCTATAAAGAACTTATCAAACTCAATACCCAGAGGACAAATAATCCATCAAGAAATGGGCAGAAGGCATGAACAGACATTTTTCCAAAGAAGACATCCAAATGGCCAATAGACACATGAAAAAGTGCTCAACATCGCTCGGCATCAGGGAAATCCAAATCAAGACCTCAATGAGGTACCACCTCACACCAGTCAGAATGGCTAAAATTAACAAGTCAGGGCACGACAGATGTTGGCGGGGATGTGGAGAAAGGGGAATCCTCCTACACTATTGGTGGGAATGCAAGCTGGTACAACCACTCTGGAAAACAGTATGGAGGTTCCTCAAACAGTTGAAAATAGAGGTACCATACGATCCAGCAATTGCATTACTGGGTATTTACCCCAAAGATACAATGTAGGGATCCGAAGGGTTACGTGCACCCCAATGTTTATAGCAGCAATGTCCACAATAGCCAAACTGTGGAAAGAGCCAAGATGTCCATCGACAGATGAATGGATAAAGAAGAGGTGGTATATATACACAATGCAATATTATGCAGCCATCAAAAGGAATGAGATCTTGCCATTTGCAACGACGTGGATGGAACTGGAGGGTGTTATGCTGAGTGAAATAAGTCCATCAGAGAAAGACATGTATCATATGACTATGGCTAGGACTTCTAATACTATGTTGAAGAGCAGTGGTGATAGTGGACATCCCTGCCGCGTTCCTGACCTTAGGGGGAGAGCTCTCAGCTTTTGCCCATTGAGAATGATATTTGCTGTAGGTTTTTCATAGATGGCTTTTATGATGTTGAGGTATGTACCCTCTATCCCTATACTCTGAAGAGTTTTGATCAAGAAAGGATGCTATACTTCGTCAAATGCTTTTTCTGCATCTATTGAGAGGATCATATGACTCTTGTTCTTTCTTTTGTTAATGGATTGTATCACGTTGATTGATTTGCGGATGTTGAACCAACCTTGCATTCCAGGGATAAATCCCACTTGGTCATGGTGAATAATCCTTTTACTGTACTGTTGGATCCTGTTGGCTAGTATTTTGGTGAGAATTTTTGCATCCATGCTCATCAAGGATATTGGTCTGTAATTCTCCTTGTTGATGGTGTCTTTGTCTGGTTTTGGGATCAAGGTAATGGTGGCCTCATAAAATGAGTTTGGAACTCTTCCTTCCATTTCTATTTTTTGGAACAGTTTCAGGAGAATAGGTATTAATTCTTCTTTAAATGTCTGATAGAATTCCCCTGGGAAGTCATCTGGCCCTGGGCTTTTGTTTGTTGGGAGATTTTTGATGACTGCTTCAATTTCCTTAGTTGTTATAGGTCTGTTCAGGTTTTCTGTTCCTTCCTGGTTCAATTTTGGTAGTTGATATATCTCTAGGAATGCACCCATTTCTTCCAGGTTATCTAATTTGCTGGCATAGAGTTGCTCATAATATGTTCTTATAATTGTTTGTATTTCTTTGGTGTTGGTTGTGATCTCTCCTCTTTCATTCATGATTTTGTTGAGTTGGGTCATTTCTCTTTTCTTTTTGGTAAGTCTGGCCAGGGGTTTATCAATCTTGTTAATTCTTTCCAAGAACCAGCTCCTAGTTTCGTTGATCTGTTCTGCTGTTCTTTTGGTTTCTATTTCATTGATTTCTGCTCTGATCTTTATGATTTCTCTTCTCCTGCTGGGTTTAGGCTCTATTTGCTGTTCTTTCTCCAGCTCCTTTAGGTGTAGGGTTAGGTTGTGTATTTGAGACCTTTCTTGTTTCTTGAGAAAGGCTTGTATTGCTATATACTTTCCTCTCAGGACTGCCTTTGCTGTATCCCAAAGATTTTGAACAGGCGTGTTTTCATTTTCATTGGTTTCCATGAATTTTTTAAATTCTTCTTTAATTTCCTGGTTGACCCATTCATTCTTTAGTAGGATGCTCTTCAACCTCCACGTATTTGAGTTCTTTCCGACTTTCCTCTTGTGATTGAGTTCTAGTTTCAAAGCATTGTGGTCTGAAAATATGCAGGGAATGATCCCGATCTTTTGGTACCGGTTGAGACCTGATTTGTGACCTAGGATGTGATCAATTCTGGAGAATGTTCCATGGGCACTAGTGAAGAATGTGTATTCCGTTGCTTTGGGATGGAATGTTCTGAATATATCTGTCAAGTCCATTTGGTCCAGTGTGTCATTTAAAGTCTTTATTTCCTCGTTGATCTTTTGCTTAGATGATCTGTCCATTTCAGTGAGGGGGGTGTTAAAGCCCCCCACTATTATTGTATTGTTGTCAATGTGTTTCTTTGCTTTTGTTATTAATTGCCTTATATAATTGGCTGCTCCCACATTAGGGGCATAGATATTTACAATTGTTAGATCTTCTTGTTGGATAGACCCTTTAAGTAGGATATAGTGTCCTTCCTCATCTCTTACTACAGTCTTTGTTTTAAAATCTAATTTGTCTGATATAAGGATTGCCACCCCAGCTTTCTTTTGGTGTCCATTAGCATGGTAAATGGTTTTCCACCCCCTCCCTTTCATCTGGGGGTGTCTTTGGGTCTGAAATGAGTCTCTTGCAGACAGCATATTGATGGGTCTTGTTTTTTAATCCAATCTGATAGCCTGTGTCTTTTGATTGGGGCATTTAGCCCATTTACATTCAGGGTAACTATTGAAAAGTATGAATTTAGTGCCATTGTATTGCCTGTAAGGTGACTGTTACTGTATATTGTCTCTGTTCCTTTCTGATCTATGCTGATTTTAGGCTCTCTCTTTGCTTAGAGGACCCCTTTTAATATTTCTTGTGGGGCTGCTTTCGTGTTTGCAAATTCCTTTAGTTTTTGTTTGTCCTGGAAGCTTTTTATCTCTCCTTCAATTTTCAATGACAGCCTAGCTGGATACAGTATTCTTGGCTGTATATTTTTCTCGTTTAGTGCTCTGAAGATATCATGCCAGTCCTTTCTGGCCTGCCAGGTCTCTGTGGATAGGTCTGTTGCCAATCTAATATTTCTACCATTGTAGGTTACAGATCTCTTCTCCCGAGCTGCTTTCAGGATTTTCTCTTTGTCTCTGAGACTTGCAAGTTTTACTATTAGATGTCGGGGTGTTGACCTATTTTTATTGATTTTGAGAGGGGTTCTCTGTGCCTCCTGGATTTTGATACCTGTTTCCTTCCCCACATTAGGGAAGTTCTCTGCTATTATTTGCTCCAATATACCTTCTGCCCCTCTCTCTCTTTCTTCTTCTTCTGGGATCCCTATTATTCTAATGTTGTTTCGTCTTATCATATCTCTTATCTCTCAAATTCTGCCCTTGTTATCCTGTAGTTGTTTCTCTCTCTTTTTCTCAGTCTCTTTATTTTCCATCATTTGGTCTTCTATATCACTGATTCTCTCTTCTGCCTCATTTATTCTAGCAGTTAGTGCCCCCATTTTTGATTGCACCTCATCAATAGCCTTTTTGATTTCGACTTGGTTAGATTTTGGTTCTTTTATTTCTCCAGAAAGCGTTTCTCTAATAACTTCCACGCTTTTTTCAAGCCCAGCTCGTATCTTTATAGTCATGATTCTGAACTGTAGGTCCGATATCGTAGTAATGTCCGTATTGAGTAGGTCACTGTCTGACGGTACTATCTCTTGTTCTTTTTGCTGAGGTGATTTTTTTCTTCATGTCATTTTGTCCAGAGGAGAATAGATGAATGAGAGAGCAAAATGCTAACAGGTTAACAATGTCTGCAGCAAATATACTCTATACAAATCAGAAAAGACCTGAAACCAGGGGAAAAGAAAGGGAAAGAAAGAAAAAAGAAAGAGAAAAGAAAAAAAAACAAAAAGAAAAAGATAAAAACAAAAACAGGACAATATAAAAAAACCGAATATGATCAAATATGATCAGGCTAGTGCATAGATCAGTGCCACACACTAGATTTTGGGGATATTTTGGTCTGTTAGAAAAAAGTGCCTCCTAAAATTTTAAAGGAAGAAAGACTTATATATGTACAAAATAAGGGTTGATACAATGAAGGGATGGAAGATGATTGTAAAGATGAAAATTATAAAAGATTTTATAAAAGGAATTGACACGAGAAGAAGTTTTTCAAAAAAGAAATAAGATTTTAAAAAAAAGAAAATGAAAAAAAACAGGGGAGAGAATGATCAGGCAGGAGACTATAACAAAGCCATACACTAGTGATTTAGGGTATATTTTGATCTGTTAGAAGAAACTGTATCTCAAAGTTTTAAAGAGAGAACAATTTATATATATATGCCAAAAATAAGGGTAAGTACTATGAAGGGATAAAATATGACTCTAAAAATGAAAAATAAAAAATGTTTTTTTAAAAAAAGAGATTGATAAGATGGTTGAAAAAGGGAAAAAGAAAAATAAAAAAAAACCGTTAAAAAAACCTAAGTTTGAAAAACAAATAAATCATGGTAAAAAAAGCCATGAATTCTACGTGCAGTATTCCTCTACTGCTGGAGTTGTCCCATTCTCCTTGATCGGTAAACTTGGTCTTGGCTTGCTGGCTGTTCGTGCTGATCTTCTGGGGGAGGGGCCTGTTGCCGTGGTTCCCAAATGTCTTTGCAGTAGGCGGAATTGCCCCACCCTTGTTGGTCGGGGCTATGCAAGCTGCTCGGGTTTGCTCTCAGGAGCTTTTGTTCCCTGCAAGCTCTGGTACAGCTTTGCAGGACCAGGGTGAAAATGGTGGCCTCCCAATCTCCACTCAGGGGAGCTGAGAACTCGGGGCCCTGCTCCTCAGTGCACCCCCAGAGAAAAGCAGTCATTCCCATCTCCCTGGTCTCCGGCCGCACTGCGTGCTCACCCAGCCTGTTTCCGAGCGTTTCTATCTCTGGTACCCGACCCCGTGTGGAGTCTCCAAACCCAGCAGATCCCTGCGCTGTGCTCCTGGGCCGCTCCTCCCAGGGGAGGGAGGGGAGTCTCCCTGGACCTGCTGCTTGTTGGGTCCCTGCTGGAGGAGCAGTGGCCCGACTGGACTGCGCATCACAGTTTATGGCAACCCTGAGCTGAGAGCCCGCGCCTCGGCTTCATCTCTGCAGCTGGCTTCCCTGCTCCAATATGTGGGAGCTCTGCCGCACTCAGGCACCCCCAGTCTTTCTGTGACCCCGAGGGTCCTGAGACCACACTGTCCCGCGAGGGTTCCACCTCTCGCTTAGCCACTGGAGCGACGTTCGTCAGCGGAGCTGGCTTCTAAAAGTTCCAATTTTGTGCTCCCTCTATCACTTGCCAGAAGCGGCGGATGGAGGCCCCCTCCCCTGCCGTCTATCCTCCCGAATATCGCCTCGGATTCACTTCTCCGCACGTCCTACCTTCCTAACTTCTCTGTTCAGAGAGTGCTACTCTCTTCTTCGGTCTCCTGTTGAGTTCGTAGGTGTTCAGAATGGTTTGATCCCTATTCAGCTGAATTCCTGAGACCAGACGAAATCCAGGTCTCCTACTCCTCTGCCATCTTTCTCCGCCCCCTCCTTATATCTTTCTTACATAGCTTCTACTTTTCTACAGAGTGGTTCCTTTATTTCCATCAGTCTTAATTACATTTAGCAGAATTTTGCACTCTTAGAAACCTTAGTCTCTAGTGAAGACGAAGTAGTAACCAATTGTGAACTGTTACAACAGATGGCAAATTTATGAATCAATTAAGCACAAAACCTAGTTACCAACAGATTTAAATATCCTTAGTTTCTTTGCAATAAGAAGTCAAAGGCACAAACCTATGTCTAGTAATCAATGACTGAGCACTTTATCCTATTTGGAAAAGACCTAGGTTGTCCAAAGAATTTAATCCCATTTATCATCCAAGCAAAACTTTAAAGTTTCAGGTTACCAAAGACTTTGAAAGCTATCTTAATAATTACCCATGAAAACTTTGATGAGATAGACAAATAATCATCATTTTAGTCATCTTTTTGCTAACAAATTCCAGCAGAGACAACACGAGCTTAATCTGGCCTTCAGGAATCCTTGATAGAATAAAAGTTTCCCATTTACTGCTGATAACTTGAAAGATATGTCTGTCTTAATTAAACCAACAAACCACATTCTGCCCTGTTTCCTACAGAAGAGATCTAACTGACAGATCCTACTGAGATCATGCAGTGTTACAGGAGTTCAGTCCTTTCCTAAATTTTTACAGTCTGAATTGTTTCCAGTGGGTTAAAAGGCACCCCAAGGGAAAGACCTTGGGAACCAAAAGAGAAGCCTACTGAGGCCATGCTTCCAGAAAAGTAAAGAATGTCCATTACCACATCCCCCCAACTCCTGGGTGGGATCCCACGCTGGATATGTCAGAGGTTCCCGTGTGTCAAAAGAGACCAGAGGCTTCCTTCAAGCAAAACATCACTATTGATCACAATCCTGCCTTCCTGCGAAGGCATTCCTGCCATAAAAGACCCATAGGAGGGATGCCGACATCCCTCACCTACCCCATTGCATCTTAGGCTGCCAATGGGTACCTGGTGAATGGACCAAAACACCTGTGCCATGCTATCATATGTCCTGAAGGTTGCATACTGTCCTTTCATTTCAACGCATGGAAAATGCTAAAAAAAGTTTTACAAGGGGAAATTACCAAATTTTGTAGCCTAAATAATTAGTAGAGGACATTGACAGAAAACAGTAAAGATTGAAATCCATCATGGCCTAAGCAACATTCCAACACATGTGGTCTTTATAGCCAACTTCCCCAGGAAACGATCCTGGTTGGGTTTTAATTCAGTATGGTACTAGTTTGAGCCAGCTCCCAGTGGAGGTTCTGCAGCCAGAAGCAGCTAGACCAGGGATGTGGAGGGGATCACATCAGATCAATCAGGAGGAAACCTCACATGGGAATCTTACGATTGGCAGCTGTCCTGGTGACTTAGGTGGCTGTCTCATGCCCAAGACAGACAACTTTGCATAAGGACAGGAATAAAGAGAAGGTATCAAGTTTCTGGGTCTTATTACCATTCTGGCCAGCGTGCTGACTTCCAACCAAAAGGCAGGCTTTCTCCTCCCCATAGAGTAGCCACAGGCTGGATGGATTGCAGCCTGAGCAATTGGCATGGAAGTGTTCCAATAAGACCATACTCCTTGAAGAGCCCCTGGAATGAGAGTAAAGGAAGAGGAGAGAAAATACTCACCAAGTTTGCACTGTGGCTTAGAGTCCAGATGAAAAAAGACTCAAAGTCCCTTTGTGGTCATCAAATGATGTAGGAAAGACGTTAGGGTTCAAAGTCAATGGTCAAGAAGGAATTCTTGAGATGTCTTTGGTGCAAACAGGTGATTTTATTAAAGCCCGGGGACAGGACCCATGGGCACAAAGAGCTGCACCGGGGTCACGAGGAGTGGCCCATTATATCCTTTCAAGTTGGGAGGGGGTTGGGGATAGTGTAAGTCTCTAAGGAATTTTGGAAGCAAAGTTTCCAGGACCTTGACATGGCTAGCTATTGTGGGGGGAAAGGTCATTTCTTACCGTCTAATAAAACCTTAGTCATGAGACCCTTCAGATATTGGTGGGCCATATGCTTGGGGGATGATTGCCAAAATGTATCCTGGGGGTTTTAGAGATAAAGGAAGTTTCCAAAGGAATTTTTATACATTAAAGTAGACTTACAGGATCCTGGGGGGGCGGGTTGTCAGGCTAGGATTGCCTTTTGTCCTTAGCATAGTATTAACATCGAGGCAGCTGGGTCCCTAGAGGAAGGTCACTCTGCCTGTTTCAAGGACTTGTCAATGGGCTGTAGGTAGTAAGGAAATTTAATAATTTTTTTCTTCTGCCTTTGTTTCCCACATCATTTGGGACAATGATCTTGATGATTTGGGCCAAGAATCTGGTGAAGAAGGGAGCACAGGCTGCTTGAACCCCAAGAAGAAGGTCAAGCAGGGCTTGCATGCTTACTGAGCCCCCGCCCTCTTCCTTTGAATCATTAACAGATTTCTGTCACCAACTTCTCCTTTCCTGTCCTTCCTGTCTTTGGTGGCTTCCTTGAAGTGGCTCAGTGGTGCATGCAGCCCCACAGTTCCTGCTCCCTCCAGCTATGACTCACAGAATCCTTCTGTTAACAGGTACACCAGGGACTTGGAGGGGGGCCCTCAAGGTGAGGAAGGGATATTTTGAGTCTGAGTGGAGAAAGAGGGCACAGACTATCTAGTCTGGGGGAAGATAAAGGGGATTTGGGGAAGAACAAGGGATTCAAAAAGAAGCAGAGAGTAGAACCAGACCAAGATGGAATGCCCAGAGAAGCTTGGATGAATAATTAAATTCATAGACTTTGCAATGGGGTTTGGCTGGCCCCTTCACTTTACAGATTAGGAAACTGAGGCTCGAGAGAGGTGGAATCCTATGCCCAAGGGTGCACAACACATATTGGATTCTGAGTGTTTCTCCTTCAGTTCTATCTTATCACCTTCACTTTGCCCAGAGTTCTATTTTCCAAGGATCCAGGTGTAAATGTTTGTTGAGTGACTGACCAAAATGATTCAATTTTGTTTCCTTTTATGCCTGTGCTTTGTGGAGAATGAACCAAAGAAGGGAAAAAAAGGGGCATCTGGTGGCTCAGTTGTTAAGCATCTGCCTTTGGCTTGGGTCATGATCCCAGGGTCCTAGGAATGAGTCCACATCGGGCTCCCTGCTCAGCGGGAAACCTGCTTCTTCCTCTTCCACTCCCCCTGCTTGTGTTCCTGCTCTTGCTATCTTTCTCTGTCAAATAAATAAATAAATAAAATCTTAAAAAAAAAAGAAGGAAAAAGTGCTTGAGAATTGCATAGGAAGGAAATTGCCTAATTGAGAGTCTTTAGGAACTTGATTGTTGGGCAAATCAGCAGGGTGGGAGCAGAGGGTGGAGTTCAGAGACTGGCTGAATGCACCCTACTTTGGGGGTCCTTAGGCCAGGAATCAGCAAACTATGGCTTGTAGGCATTTGGGGAGGCTTCTTCCCACTTGTTTTTGTATGACCTGTAAGCCATAGGTCTCAGATATTTATATATTTTTAATTTTTTTAAAGTAGGCTCCAAACCCAGCATTGAGCTCAATGTGGGGCTTGAACTCAGGACCCTGCGATCAAGGCCTGAACTGAGATCAAGAGTCAGTTGCTCATCCCACTGGGCCACTCAAGTGTCCCTCAAATGAGCATTTAGAATCAATTCATGATAGGGAATACTAACTCTGAATCCCAGTGAAGTGAGGTTATCTTCCCCAAAGAATTCCATTTGTCTCATTAATAAATTTTTAAAAAAGATTTTATTAAGCAATCTCTACACACAACATAGGGCTCGAACCCACAAACCTGAGATCAAGGGTCACAGGCTCTACTGATTGAGCCAGCCAGGCACCCCTTATTTGTACTCAATTATTATGTTTTCTATTTCCTTATTGAAAAATTTGCGGAAATGCATTTTCTCTCTTGTTTTTTTGGACCACAAAACCTAAAATATTATCTGGCCCTTTATAGAAAAAGTGTGCTAACCTCTGCCTCAGGCTAACAGAGCTGGACCTGGGAGGCAGACATTTCCATGCTGGGTTAGGGTGAATTTCAGCAGGTGGATGCATGGAGCAGGGGGGCAAGCTGCTTTCTTAGCTTCTTATCCCCGCCTGACCCTCACCCCTTCTCCTTCCTCTAGCCTTGGTCTTACTAAGTGATGGGTTCAACTTGGAGACTGAAAAAGCAACGATCTTCCAAGACAATGCAAGGAGCTTCGGGCACAGCGTGGTCCAGCTTGAGGGATCCCGGTAAGGACCACAGGTGGAGGTCTCTGTCTTACACTTTTTCTCTTTAAAACATATATGAAAAGGGCGCCTGGGTGGCTCAGTTGGTTAAGCGACTGCCTTCGGCTCAGGTCATGATCCTGGAGTCCCAGGATCGAGTCCCACATCGGGCTTCCTGCTCAACAGGGGTCTGCTTCTTCTTCTGACCCTCTTTCCTCTCGTGCTTTCTATCTCTCATTCTCTCTCTCTCTCAAATAAATAAATAAAATCTTAAAAAAAAATATATGAAAGGATGAATACCCAACTTTTACATCAACATGGATGGGACTGGAGGAGATTATGCTAAGTGAAATAAGTCAAGCAGAGAAAGTCAATTGTCATATGGTTTCACTTATTTGTGGAACATAAGGAATAACATGGAGGACATTAGGAGAAGGAAGGGAAAAATGAAGGGGGGGAAATCGGAGGGAGAGATGAACCATGAGAGACGATGGACTCTGAGAAACAAACTGAGGGTTCTAGAGGGGAGGGGGAGTGGGGATGGGTTAGCCTGGTGATGGGTATTAAGGAGGGCACGTACTGCATGGAGCACTGGGTGTTATACGAAAACAATGGATCGTGGATCACCACATCAAAAACTAATATGTATTGTATGGTGACTAACATAACATAATAAAATTTTAAAAAGTAAATAAATAAAAAAATAAAAGTAAACTAATTTACACTTATTTTTAAATGAGAGATGTATTTCCTTTTCTGTGAACACCTTTTTCTTATCTGTTGCCCATTTTTCTATTTTTTCTTCCTATTGGTTTGTAGGAGCTCTAACTATATTGAGGAAAGTAGTCTGTGGCATGAGTTGCTAATCTCCCTCTGCCCAGTTTATTGTTTGTCTTTTGACTTTGCTTGTGGTAGTTTATCATGTACAGAAATGTTTTCATTTAAATTCAGTTAGCCCACATATAGTACATCATTAGTTTCAGATGTAGAGTTCAGAAATTTATCAGTTGCATATAACACCCAGGGCTCATCACATCTCATGCTCTCCTTAATGCCAGTCACCCAGTTACACCATCCCCCACCCACCTCCCCTCCAGCAACCCTAAGTTTGTTTCCTATACTTAAGAGTCTCTCATTGTTTGTCTCCCTCTCTGATTTCTTCCCATTCCATTTTTTTAAAAGATTTTATTTATTTACTTGACACAGAGAGAGAGACAGCAAGAGAGGGAACACAAGAGGGGGAGTGGGAGAGGGAGAATCAGGCTTCCTGAAGAGCAGGAAGCCCAATGCAGAGCTCAATCCCAGGACCCTGGGATCATGACCTGAGTCGAAGGCAGACGCTTAATGACTGAGCCACCCAGGTGCCCCTCTTCCCATTCAGTTTTCCCTCCCTTCTTCTATGATCCTCTGCACTATTTCTTATTCCACATATGAGTGAAACTGTATGATAATTGTCTTTCTCTGATTGGCTTATTTTGCTCACCATAATACCCTCCAGTTCTATCCACGTTGATGTAAATGGTAAGATTTCATCCTTTTTGATGGCTGAGTAATATTCCATTCTATACGTATACCACCTCTTCTTTTTTTAAAATTTTTTTATTGTTATGTTAACCACCATACATTACATCATTAGTTTTGGATGTAGTGTTCCATGATTCACTGTTTGTGCATAACACCCAGTGCTCCATGCAGAACGTGCCCTCTTTAATACCCATCACCAGGCTAACCCATCGCCCAAACCCCTCCCCTCTAGAACCCTCAGTTTGTTTTTCAGAGTCCATCGACTCTCATGGTTCATCTCCCTCTCCGATTTCCCCCCCTTCATTCTTCCCCTCCTGCTATCTTCTTCTTCTTCTTTTTTTTCTTCACATATATTGCATTATTTGTTTCAGAGGTACAGATCTGTGATTCAACAGTCTTGCACAATTCACAGCACTCGCCATAGCACATATCCTCCCCAATGTCTATCACCCAGCCACCCCATCCCTCCCAACACACCACCACTCCAGCAACCCTCAGTTTGTTTCCTGAGATTAAGAATTCCTCATATCAGTGAGGTCATATGATACATGTCTTTCTCTGATGGACTTACTTCACTCAGCATAACACCCTCCAGTTCCATCCATGTCATTGCAAATGGCAAGATCTCATTCCTTTTGATGGCTGCATACTATTGCATTGTGTATATATACCACATCTTCTTTTTCCATTCATCTGTCGATGGACATCTTGGCTCTTTCCACAGTTTGGCTATTGTGGACATTGCTGCTATAAACATTGGGGTGCACGTACCCCTTCGGATCCCTACATTTGTATCTTTGGGGTAAATACCCAGTAGTGCAATTGCTGGATCATATGGTAGCTCTATTTTCAACTGTTTGAGGAACCTCCATACTGTTTTCCAGAGTGGTTGCGCCAGCTTGCATTCCCACCAACAGTGTAGGAGGGTTCCCCTTTCTCCGCATCCCCGCCAACATCTGTCGTGTCCTGACTTGTTAATTTTAGCCATTCTGACTGGTGTGAGGTGATACCTCATTGAGGTCTTGATTTGGATTTCCCTGATGCCGAGCGATGTTGAGCACTTTTTCATGTGTCTGTTGGCCATTTGGATGACTTCTTTGGAAAAATGTTTGTTCATGCCTTCTGCCCATTTATTGATTGGATTATTTGTTCTTTGGGTGTTGAGTTTGATAAGTTCTTTGTAGATTTTGGATACTAGCCCTTTATCTGATATGTCATTTCCAAATATCTTCTCCCATTCTGTCCGTTGTCTTTTGGTTTTGTTGACTGTTTCCTTTGCTGTGCAAAAGCTTTTTATCTTGATGAAATTCCAATAGTTCATTTTTGCCCTTGCTTCCCTTGCCTTTGGCGATTGTCTAGGAAGAAGTTGCTGTGGCTGAGGTCAAAGAGGTTGCTACCTGTGTCCACCTTTAGGATTTTGATGGACTCCTGTCTCACGTTTAGGTCTTTCAACCATTTGGAGTCTATTTTTGTGTGTGGTGTAGGGAAATGGTCCAGTTTCATTCTTCTGCATGTGGCTGTCCAATTTTCCCAACACCATTTGTTGAAGAGACTGTCTTTTCCTTTGGACATTCTTTCCTGCTTTGTCAAAGATTAGTTGACCATAGAGTTGAGGGTCCATTTCTGGGCTCTCGATTCTGTTCCATTGATCGATGTGTCTGTTTTTGTGCCAGTACCATACTGTGTTGATGATGACAGTTTTGTAATAGAGCTTGAGGTCCGGAATTGTGATGCCGCCAGCTTTGCTTTTCTTTTTCAAGATTCCTCTGGCTATTCGGGGTCTCTTCTGGTTCCATACAAATTTTCGGATTACTTGTTCCATTTCTTTGAAAAAAGTGGATGGTATTTTGATGGGGATTGCATTGAATGTGTAGATTGCTTTAGGTAGTATTGACATCTTCACAATGTTTGTTCTTCCAATCCATGTGCATGGAATGTTTTTCCATTTCTTTGTGTCCTCTTCAATTTCTTTCATGAGTATTTTATAGTTTTCTGAGTACAGATCCTTTGCCTCTTCGGTTAGATTTATTCCTAGGTATCTTATGGTTTTGGGTGCAATTGTAAATGGGATCGACTCCTTGATTTGTCTCTCTTCTGTCTTGTTGTTGGTGTATAGGAATGCCACTGATTTCTGTGCATTGATTTTATATCCTGCCACTTGACTGAATTCCTGTATGAGTTCTAGCAGTTTTGGGGTGGAGTCTTTTGGGTTTTCCACATACAGTATCACATCATCTGCAAAGAGGGAGAGTTTGACTTCCTCTTTGCCAATTTGGATGCCTTTGATTTCTTTTTGTTGTCTGATTGCTGTGGCTAGGACTTCTAATACTATGTTGAAGAGCAGTGGTGCTCTGCCGCGTTCCTGACCTTAGGGGGAAAGCTCTCAGCTTTTCCCCATCGAGAATGATATTTGCTGTAGGTTTTTCATAGATGGCTTTTATGATATTGAGGTATGTACCCTCTATCCCTATGCTCTGAAGAGTTTTGATCAAGAAAGGATGCTGTACTTTGCCAAATGCTTTTTCTGCATCTATTGAGAGGATCATATGATTCTTGTTCTTTCTTTTGTTAATGGATTGTATCATGTTGATTGATTTGCGGATGTTGAACCAGCCTTGCATTCCAGGGATAAATCCCACTTGGTCATGGTGAATAATCCTTTTACTGTACTGTTGGATCCTGTTGGCTAGTATTTTGGTGAGAATTTTTGCATCCATGCTCATCAAGGATATTGGTCTGTAATTCTCCTTTTTGATGGTGTCTTTGTCTGGTTTTGGGATCAAGGTAATGGTGGCCTCATAAAATGAGTTTGGAAGTTTACCTTCCATTTCTATTTTTTGGAACAGTTTCAGGAGAATAGGTATTAATTCTTCTTTAAATGTTTGGTAGAATTCCCCTGGGAAGCCATCTGGCCCTGGACTTTTGTTTGTTGGGAGATTTTTGATGACTGCTTCAATTTCCTTAGTGGTTATAGGTCTGTTCAGGTTTTCTGCTCCTTCCTCGTTCAATTTTGGTAGTTGATATATCTCTAGGAATGCATCCATTTCCTCCAGGTTATCTAATTTGCTGGCATAGAGTTGCTCATAATATGTTCTTATAATTGTTTGTATGTCTTTGGTGTTGGTTGTGATCTCTCCTCTTTCATTCATGATTTTGTTGAGTTGGGTCATTTCTTTTTTCTTTTTGATAAGTCTGGCCAGGGGTTTATCAAACTTGTTAATCCTTTCAAAGAACCAGCTCCTAGTTTCGTTGATCTGTTCTACTGTTCTTTTGGTTTCTATTTCATTGATTTCTGCTCTGATCTTTATGATTTCTCTTCTCCTGCTGGGTTTAGGCTTTATTTGCTGTTTTTCTCCCCAGTTCCTTTAGGTGTAGGGTTAGGTTGTGTATTTGAGACCTTTCTTGTTTCTTGAGAAAGGCTTATATTGCTATATACTTTCCTCTCAGGACTGCCTTTGCTGTATCCCAAAGATTTTGAACAGGCGTGTTTTCATTTTCATTGGTTTCCATGAATTTTTTAAATTCTTCTTTAATTTCCTGGTTGACCCATTCATTCTTTAGTAGGATGTTCTTTAGCCTCCATGTATTTGAGTTCTTTCCGACTTTCCTCTTGTGATTGAGTTCTAGTTTCAAAGCATTGTGGTCTGAAAATATGCAGGGAATAATCCCAATATTTTGGTACCAGTTGAGACCTGATTTGTGACCTAGGATGTGATATATTCTGGAGAATGTTCCATGGGCACTAGTGAAGAATGTGTATTCCATTGCTTTGGGATGGAATGTTCTGAATATGTCTGTGAAGTCCATTTGGTCCAGTGTGTCATTGAAAGTCTTTATTTCCTTGTCGATTTTTTCCTTAGATGATCTGTCCATTTCAGTGAGGGGGGTGTTAAAGTCCCCCACTATTATTGTATTGTTGTCAATGTGTTTCTTTGCTTTTGTTATTAATTGCCTTATATAATTGGCTGCCCCCCTGTTAGGGGCATAGATATTTACAATCTTTAGGTCTTCTTGTTGGATAGAGCCTGCAAGTAGGATATAGTGTCCTTCCTCATCTCTTATTACAGTCTTTGTTTTAAAATCTAATTTGTCTGTTATAAGGATTGCCACCCCGGCTTTCTTTTGGTGTCCATTAGCATGGTAAATGGTTTTCCAACCCCTCCCTTTCAATCTGGGGGTGTCTTTGGGTCTGAAATGAGTCTCTTGCAGACAGCATATCGGTGGGTCTTGTTTTTTAATCCAATCTGATAGCCTGTGTCTTTTGATTGGGGCAGTAGCCCATTTACATTCAGGGTAACTATTTAAAGATATGAATTTAGTGCCATTGTATTGCCTGTAAGGTGACTGTTACTGTATATTGTCTGTGTTCCTTTCTGGTCTATGCTGCTTTTAGGCTCTCTTTGCTTAGAGGACCCCTTCAATATTTCTTGGAGGGCTGGTTTCGTGTTTGCAAATTCCTTTAGTTTTTGTTTGTCTGGAAGCTTTTTACATCTCCTTCTATTTTCAATGACAGCCTAGCTGGATATAGTATTCTTGGCAGCATATTTTTCTCGTTTAGTGCTCTGAAGATATCATGCCAGTCCTTTCTGGCCTGCCAGGTCTCTGTGGATAGGTCTGTTGCCAATCTAATGTTTCTACCATTATAGGTTACATATCTCTTCTCCCGAGCTGTTTTGAAGATTTTCTCTTTGTCTCTGAGACTCTTAAGTTTTACTATTAGATTTTGGGGTGTTGACCCATTTTTATTGATTTTGAGAGGGGTTCTCTGTGCCTCCTGGATTTTGATGCCTGTTTCCTTCCCACATTAGGGAAGTTCTCTGGTATAATTTGCTCTAATATACCTTCTGCCCCTCTCTCTCTTTCTTCTTCTTCTGGGATCCCAATTATTCTAATGTAGTTTTGTCTTATGGTGTCGCTTATCTCTCGAATTCTGCCCTCGTGATCCAGTAGTTGTTTATTTCTCCCTTTCTCAGCTTCTTTATTTTCCATCATTTGGTCTTCTATATCGCTAATTCTCTCTTCTGCCTCAATCATCCTAGTAGTTTGTGCCCCCATTTTTTATTGCACTTCATTTATAGCCTTTTTGATCTTGATTTGGTTAGATTTTAGTTCTTTTTTTTCTCCAGGAAGGGTTTCTCTAATAACTGCCATGCTTTTTTCAAACCCAGCTAGTATCTTTAAAATCATGATTCTGAACTCTAGGTCCGACATCGTACTAATGTCCGTATTGAGTAGGTCCCTGGCAGACGGTACTACCGCTTGTTCTTTTTGCTGAGGTGATTCTTTTCGTCTTGTCATTTTGTCCAGAGGAGAATAGATGAATGAGAGAACAAAATGCTAACAGGTTTACAACGTCCCCAGCAAATATACTCTAAACAAATCAGAAAAGACCTGAATCCAGGGGGAAAGAAAGGGAAAGAAAGAAAAAAGAAAGAGAAAAAAAGAAAAGAAAAAGAAAAAGATAAAAACAAACAAAAACAGAACAAGAAAAGAAAAACAGTATATGATCAAATATGATCAGGCTAGTGCATAGATCAGTGCCACACACTAGATTTTGGGTATATTTTGGTCTGTTAGAAGAAAGTGCCTCCTAAAATTTTAAAGAAAGAAAGACTTATATATGTACAAGATAAGGGTTGATACAATGAAGGGATGGAAGATTACTGAACAAATGAAAATTATAAAAGATTTTATAAAAGGAATTGATAAGAAGTTGGTTGAAAAAAGAAAGAAGAGTATTTTAAAAAAAAAAGGGGAGATAATGTGATCAGGCAGGAGTCTAGAACAAAGCCATACACTAGAGATTTGGGGTATATTTTGATCTGTTAGAAGAAACTGTATCCCAAAATTTTAAAGAGAGAAGAACTTATATATATATATATATATATATATATATATATATATATATATATATATATATACCAAAAATAAGGGTAACTACTATGAAGGGATAGAATATGACTCTAAAAATGAAAAATAAAAAGATTTTTTAAAAAAGGGATTGATAAGATGTTGGTTGAAATAGGGAAAAAGAAAAATTCAAAAAAAAAGTTAAAAAAAATTAACTATGAAAGACTAAAGAATCATGGTAAAAAAAGCCATGGATTCTATATGCAGTATTCCCCTAGCTCTGGAGTTCTGCTGTTCTTATTGATTGGTAAACTTGGTCTTGGCTGGCTCTTCTTGCTGATCTTCTGGAGGAGGGTCCTGTTGCCCTGGTTCCCAAATGTCTTTGCAGAGGCGGAATTGCCCTGCCCTTGCCTGTCCGGGCTAAGTAATCTGCTCGGGTTTGCTCTTGGGAGCTTTTGTTCCCTGCAAGCTTTCCGTACAGCTTTGGAGGACGACAGTGAAAATGGCAGTCTCCCAATCTCCACTCCAGAGGAGCCGAGAACTCAGGGCGTCCCTCCTCAGTGAGCCCCCAGAGAAAAGCAGTCAATCACTCCCGTCTCCCCCATCTCCGGCAGCACTCCGTGCTCACCTGGCCTGTGACCGAGCGTTTGTATCTCTGGCACCCGACCCCGTGTGGAGTCTCCAAACCCAGCAGATCCTTGCAGTGCGCTCCCGCGCCGCTCCTCCCGGGGGGAGGAAGGGGAGTCTCCCTGGATCTGCTGCTTGCTGGGTCCCTGCTGGAGGAGCAGTGGCCCGACTGTGCCGCGGATCACGGTTTATGGCAACCCTGAGCAGAGAACCTGTGCCTTGGCTCTGTCTCTACAGCCGGCTTCCCTACTCCGATACCTGGGAGCTCTGCTGCACTCAGGCACTCCCGGTCTTTCTGTGACCCCGAGGGTCCTGAGACCACACTGTCCCGTGAGGGTTCCACCCCCCGCTTAGCCACTGGAGCGACGTCCCTCAGCGGACCTGACTTCTAAAAGTTCTGATTTTGTGCTCCGCAGCTCTAGCACTTGCCAGAAGCGGCTGAGGAAGCCCCTCCCCCGCCATCTATCCTCCCAAATATCACCTCGGATTCACTTCTCCGCACATCCTAGAAAATGGTCGTTTTTCTGTTCAGAGAGTTGTTTTTGATCTCCTGTTGATTTTTTAGGTACTCAGAATGGTTTGATCCCTATCCAGCTGGATTCCTGGGACTAGATGAAATCCAGGTCTCCTACTCCTCCGCCATCTTGCTCCTTGCCCCCCCCATTGGGTTTTGATTTGCATTTCCCTGATATCATATACAGAAATTTATTTAAAATGACTGTGGTCTGTGGTTGAATTTATCCATTTTTTAAAAATTTAATTCTAGTATAGTTAACATACAGTGTTATATTAGTTTCAGGTATATAACATAGGATTCAACAACTTTTAAATGACTTCTTGGTTTTGTGTCATTCTTAGAGAGACTTTCCCCTTCCAAGATTTAAAATTTTCCCACTTTTTTCTTTGCTGAGTCTTCCTTCTCTTCCTGGGAATTGGGAAATACATGTGAGGGTTGGCTCTCCTCACTTTCCTCTGGGTGGCCGAACTTCCATGGTCTCCTTTCCCCACATGTCAGAGTTTCCTCTTGTCCCTGAGGTGATTTGTTCCTACCTTACCCGCCCCCCCCAGGTTTGTGGTTGGAGCCCCCCAGGAGATAAGGGCTGCCAACCGAACAGGTGGCCTCTACCAATGTGACTACAGCACGGGCAAGTGTGAGTCCATGCACCTGCAGGGTGAGTCACTGCCCCTCCCTGGGACCCAGGGCTAGGTTTCCACCTATACATACACCTGAACTTGCCAGGCATTCCTTTTGCTTTGGGGGTGTGTGGTTGGGGGCCCAGGTATTCAGCTCGCCAGCTGTATACAGACTCTACCTCAGACATCCTCAGGTACCCTCTTCATGTTCCTTTCCTAGGACTTGGGTTCCTCCTTGACCTGTCAGGTCTCCATGTGTCCCAGGTCAAAGTGACCTCTGTTCACCTTCACAGAACCCCTTTTACTCCACGAAAGTGACCATGTATATATGTCTCCTCAGTCCCCCTGGAGGCGGTGAACATGTCTCTGGGCCTGTCTCTGGCATTTGCCACCAGCCCTTTCCGACTGCTGGTGAGTTGTCCCTGGTCATGGGAGTGTCCTGAGGGAAGGAGTCAGGGGCCCATGGCTGCTGGGGCTGCGGTCTGTGGAGGGTAGAGGTGCTGGGGTGAAAGGACAAGAAGCAGGAACAACCTCTCCCACCTGCAACCTTCCCCAGGCCTGTGGCCCCACTGTGCACCAAACTTGTAAGGAGAACACCTACGTGAACGGCTTATGCTTCCTGTTTGGACCCAACCTATGGCAGCAGCCCCAGACTTTCCCAGAGAAGCTCAGAGGTAGGTGGCTTTTGGCAGAGATGGGCAGTGTGAGGGTAAGGGCAGGACCGGGATGGGGGCTGTTTACAGCCTGAGAGTTGACTTAGAGGCCTCGGTGCAGAAGCCGGAGGGGACTGGGCTCCAATAGAGATGGTGGGAGGAGATGTGGGGGTCTTGAACTTTAAGAAAAATCCTGGTATAGCCACTCATCTTTGTGAGATGATATCCCCCCCCCCCCATCATCCTTAGAGTAAGTGCCTGAGTCTCCTGATCATAGCCTTTGAGGCTTTCCCAACCTTTCTACTTCAGCCACTGTGCTCCAGGCACTCTGGCTGCCTTTCTTCTCCAAGAATGACACCAAGCTGTCCCTGCCTCAGGGTCTTTATGCTTACTATTAGCTAACAACCCATTATTGTCAGCTCAAATGTCACCTCTTCAAAGAGGCGTTTCCTGAGTGGCTCTTATCATTTCCACCATTACTTCCTACCACATTGTCACACTTTACTGTCTTCATATCTGTATATACATATTTTACTTGTTTCTTTTCCATGTTTTCTTCTAGAATGTAGGTTTTATGATAGCAGGGATACTGCCTACCTTGTTCATTGCTCTATGCTCTTTTATCTATTGCTGCTTAACAAATTGCCCTAAACTTATCAGCTAAAAACAATAAATGTTAATTATATTACAGTTCCTATGAATCAGGAATCTGGGCATGGCTTAGCTGGGTGCCTCTGCCTCAGTGTTTTTCATGAAATTGAAGTTAATTTGTTAAACTGGAGCTGTGCTCCCATCTAAAGGCTTGACTGTGGGAAGAATATCCACTTCCAAGCTCATTTACAAGATTGTTGGACTGAGGACCTCAATTTTCACTGGCTGTTGGCTGGAGGTTTCTCTCAGTTGCTTGTCCCGTGAGGCTCCCTATAAAGCAGCTTACAACTGCTCCTCCTAGAGCAGCTGACTTCCCTCAGAGTGAGTAAACAAGGGAGTAGGAGAGCAAGAGAGAGAGAGAGAAAACCCCAAGAAAGAAATCAGTCTTTTCATAATCTAATCTCAAAAGTAATAGTACATTACTTCTGCCATCTTATGTTCCTTTGAAGTGAGACAAAAAGTCCATCTCTCACTCAAGAGAAGGTGACTATGTGAGGATGTTATTTCCAGGAGGTGAGAACCTTATGCTCCACCTTGGTGGCTGCCTATCACATCCTTGTTCCCCAAACATTTTTTGACTGAAAGAGAGTGAGTGACTGAATCTTTTTTTCAAGCTGCTTTCTGCCACTTATTTCTTCAACTGCTTGGCCATCCTTTTGCTTGTCTTCAAGTTGGTTCTGTTACCAAGGGCAGATATGTCTTCCTTTTATAGTTTTTTTTTTTCCCCTCAAGCTCTGCTCCTTTGTACTTTACTCTCAACAGATAACCTTCCTTCCTTCTTCACAAAGAAAATCAAGGTTGCCAGGGATGAACTCCCTCTGCTTACCCCTTCTCCTTGTTCAAATTTTTGCAATGGTACCACCCTTGGCAGGGTTTTAGAGGGATACCTGACTGTCTGCCTTTCCATGAATCACTTTTCTATCTGGGCTTTTTTTTTTTTTTTAAGATTTTATTTATTTATTTGACACAGAGAGAGAGACAGTGAGAGAAGGAACACAAGCAGGGGGAGCGGGAGAGGGAGAAGCAGGCTTCCTGTGGAGCAGGGAGCCCGATGTGGGGCTCGATCCCAGGACCCTGGGATCATGACCTGAGCCGAAGGCAGACGCCCAATGACTGAGCCACCCAGGCGCCCCCATCTCGGCTTTTGAGGCTTTATCACATCACCAACTCAAAGCCCACATCCTCAATCATTCATTTGCTCCAGGAGCTTAAATTTCTCCCCCTCCTTTGAATGTAAACATGCTCACACTTACCCATATCTTAAAAACAACCAACCACCAAAATTGATAGCAATGAAAATAACCTTTCTTCTCCCTGGTCTCCTCTACATGTTCTGCCATTTCTCCTTTCTTTCCCCACCAAACTTCTTGAAAGAGTTCTCTCCTCTTGTTTGCATTTCCCCCATATCACCATTCTTCACTGACATCTGGCTTCTGTCCAACCACCATATAAATCTTCCTCTTGCAAATGACATTTGTGACTCCCTAAATGCCAAATCTCTATTTTGTCCTCATGTTTACTGACTTTGCTGATGTGACCTACAGATCATCTCTTCCTTCCCCAGACACCTTGGCTCCAGATTTCTCCCCTCTCCTCCCTTCTCCTCCACTCCTCCCTCCCCTTGCTTCTTCCCCTGCCAAGGGCTTCTGCTAAACTTCATCTCCAGGTCATCTTCCTCTGCCTTCTTTGCATGTGTAGGGGTACCAGGTTACAGCTTCTATTCTTGTCCATGTGTTCTTCCTGCGCAATTATATTCAGTTCTGTGGCTTCAGCTCTTACCCTCACATTTCTGTCTTCAGTCCTCACTCTCAGGATTCCATACTTTTTGTTCTAAAAAACATTTTCAGTTCTTTAAAAATGATTCAAAATTCAAAGCACATAATACTTCTCTCTCTTGGTTCCCGCAGCCTACTGTTTTCTTCCTGGGATTCAACCACTGTTACCAGTTTCTTGTGTCTTCTGGAGATACTCTATATTCACAAACATATACATATCTATAGTCTTCACTTGGTACCACAAATGGTAGCCTGTTGTAACACACTTGATTCTTTTCATTTAACATATCTTTGAGATTTTCAAAAATTTTTCTGGTTAATTTTCTTTTATATTTTCCATATAAGTGTTAGAATCTGTTTATCTATTTTTAAAAAGCCATTACTTTTTTGGGGATAATTTTATTTTTTCAAAGATCACACAGTAAAATTGGCCTTTTTTCTTTTAGTGTACAGTTCCCTGAATTTTAAGGTATGTATAGATTTTCACACACACAAAAAAACAAACCAACATGAACATGGGGTGCCTGGCTGACTCAGTTGGTAGAGCATGTGACTCTTGATCTCTGGGTTGTGAGTTCCAGCCCCATGCTTGTTGTAGAGATTATTTGAAAATAAAATATTTTAAAAAAGATTTTATTTATTTGTCAGAGAGAGAGAGCACAAGCAGGCGGAGCAGCAGGCAAAGGGAGAAGCAGGCTCCCCACTGACCAAGGAGCCCAATGCAGGACTCTATCCCAGGCCCCTGGGATCATGACCCAAGCCAAAGGCAGACTTAACTGACTGAGCCACCCAGGCATCCCTAAAAATAAAATCTTAAAAAAAAAAAAAAACAACATGAACAGAATACAAGAGTTCTGTCACTCCCCTAAAAAAAAAATCCTTCATGCTATCTCTCTTTTTTTAAAAAAGGATTTTATTTATTTATTTGACACAGAGAGAGAGAGCCCAAGCAGGGGGAATGGCAGGCAGAAGGTGAGGGAGAAGCAGACTCCCTGCTGAGCAGGGAACCCAACACGGGGCTTGATCCCAGGACCCTGGGATCATGACCCAAGCTGAAGGCAGACACTTAACTGACTGAGACACCCAGGGGCCCCTGGTGCTATCTCTTTATAGTTAGTTGCCTTTTCCCCCTCCATCCTAGCCCTTGGCACTCACTAATCTGTTCTCCATCACAATATAGTTTGTCTTTTCAAGAAAGCTACATAAATAGAATTATAACCTTTTGAGAGTGGCTTCTTTCACTAGCATAATGTATTTGCAATTCATCCATGTTGTTGTGTGTATCAGTAGTTCTTTCCCTTTTTATTGCCAAATAGTATTCCATCGCATAGATTTACCACAATCCCAGTCACAAGTTCATCTGTTCACACATTGAAAGATGTTTGGATTGTTTCCAATGTTTGGCAATCATGAATAGAGTGGCTAGAAACTTTTCATTGCTACAGTAATCTTTCTAAATACAAAAAAGATCACCTCACCCCCTTTTCTAAGAAAATTTCAGTGGCTTTCCACTGCTTAAGGTATAAAGTCAAACTTTTTTTTTTGGATAGAGAGGCCCTTCCCAACTTTCTTGTGCTTAATGACATAGGCTCATCTCCATTCTCATCACACAGATTTATCTTAGTAGTGCCATTTCCATTCCTCAATTCTGCAGAATTATTTTAGGTTCATTTCCTTTGTATCAGTCAGGGTTTTGACTGGAATAGATGGTACACTCCAGTTAGAATAATTTGAGAAGGGTTTATTTACAAAGGGACTAATTTTAAAGGTTTGATAGAGTCTTAGGAAACTACAATAGATGATCCAGGAACCCAGGGCAAGCAGCAGCAGAGCTGTTTCCACTCCTAGGCTGATTGGACAAGGAGAGGGAGAAGTAACCAGAATTCAGAAGAGGAGAGGGTTGTCAGGAGTGTGCCTCCTTGAAGGAGCAGTGATCTTCCACTGAGGGTCACAGCTGGCCCAAAGCAACCTTCCAGGGAGGGAGTACAGGGAGAATACTCTGATCTCACTCTTCCATCACTCCAGTCTTCTGTTGAGGCTCCTAATTGGGCAAATCCAAATAGAAATCAGAGGGCAAAGGAACCCAAAATGCATGTGGTCCATGTGGCTGACTTCCTGGGGTGCAGAGCAGATTGGAAGAGTGTAGAAAGTGGATTTGGGGCTGGGGTCAGAAGGGAGGAGGACATCCAGCCTATTGTTATGTGTGCTATTCCTTTTTTTTTTTTTACTATAATATATTTCTCTCTTTGTATTTCTGGCAAATTATTTCTCATTCTCAGAGTTAGCTCTCATATCACTACTTTTCCTGACTTTCTTGGGCAGAATTAACCAAAATTTTCTATACTTTATCCATATTTCAAATTGTATGAAACAACATTCAAGTTTATTAAACAAATTTTAAAAAGTGTTATAAAATGTTTAACTTTCATCAGCCTCAAGATTTATTTTGCTCTCAAATTTAGCATATAATTGAACTTTTAAATATGCTAACACCTGCTGAATTGATTCCACTCTAGATTCAAAGGCTTCAGTTTCTTCCTGCAAATTTTTCTTTGCTTCTCCTAGCAATTCTTGTGCTTATTCTTGTGAATGGCTAATGAAAACATCACCAATTTGATAAGGTATCGTTAAGCAGTAGTCATCTATCTGCAAGCATGATGTCCTTACAAGCATCTTCTGAATTTTGTAGTTGTCTCTTTTTTGCTTCTATTTCTTCCTTCAGTATGGGATTCTCCTTGTATTCCATGAAAATTTGTTTATCTTTTGTTGATCTTCAAAAGTAACATTGATATTTTCTGGCAGATGCCTTCTTCTTGGTGGCTGTGATCTTGGGATTGTGTCCATGTTTTTATTAAGCTTGGAACATGGGTTGCATATTGTTTACCTTTTATTTTCACTGCTTAACAGAAAGCTGACATGCAAAAAATGAACCCCAGTCTCAAGTACTTATAATTAAGTTCATGCTCTTTCTCTTGTTCCCCAAGAGTGCCCTCGGCAGGACAGTGATATTGTCTTCTTGATTGATGGCTCTGGTAGCATCATCCCGAGTGACTTTCAGCGGATGAAGAACTTTGTCTCAACTGTCATGAATCGATTCAAGAAGTCCAAAACCTTGGTGAGGGCATATGGGTAGGTTAGGAAATAGCTCATATAATGCTGGCAAATACATGGCAACCAGGCCGCCACTTTCCCCTTTTACTTCTATTGCAGACATTGCCAAATTGCCAATTGATCATGGTTTTCTTTCATGATTCTCTTTCCTGCTCTGTCTGGATGCAGCCTCAGCTTCTTCCAGCCCTCTGTAAAGCAGGCAGCTCTGACTAATTGATAAGGGTTGGTATGGGAGATAAAACATATCATCTTGGGCTGAGTTCTAATACTTAGAAGTGGGAGCTGATGGCAGATCTCTGTCCTGGTGAGGCAGAAGGATTGGGGACCGTGTAGAATTTGGAGGGATTTGGAGACTGGAATGTTTCAAGATTTATGTAGGGCTTCCTGGGAGATGGGTAAGTATGAGGAGAATCACTTTCTCCAGTGTAATGCCAGATGCCTGTTCCCAGTTTTCTTTGATGCAGTTCTCTGAAGAATTCCAGACTCATTTCACCTTCAATCAGTTCAAGAAAAACCCTAACCCAGAATTTCTGGTGAAATCAATACAACAGCTGTACGGGAAGACACACACTGCCACAGGAATCCGCAAAGTAGTGTAAGCTCTCTGCTTAGGATGGAAGGAGGAGGTGATATTTTTTTTGCTGGGATTCGAAGAGTGAAGGGGGTTGTTCAGACAGGGTTGGGGTGAAGGACATGAGTAAAGGTGGAGGAGGGACTCTTCATGGTACACACATGAAATACAAGTTGTGAGTAAAGGTAGGCGTGAAGGGGAGATGTGAAGGTAAGGTTAGAGGGAAGCTACAGAGATCATTTGAGGCCAGGTCACTTAAGGCAACTGAAAAGCGAGTGGAGATCCACTGAATTTTTTTTTTTTTTTAAGATTTAATTTTTTATTTGAGAGAGAGAGAATGAGAGATAGAGAGCACGAGACGGAAGGTGGTCAGAGGGAGAAGCAGACTCCCTGCTGAGCAGGGAGCCCGATGTGGGACTCGATCCAGGGACTCCAGGATCATGACCTGAGCCAAAGGCAGTCGCTTAACCAACTGAGCCACCCAGGTGCCCATCCACTGACTGTTTTAAGCAGTGAGGAGATGTCACCATATCTTGTTTTGGAAGTTCACTCCGATATGTGTGTGTGTGTGTGTGTGTGTGTGTGTGTGTGTGTGTGTGTGTGTAGAGGTGAGGGTGGAGGTTGGGACAAAAGTTCAGGAAGATGAGCTAGAGAGCTGTTGCATCAAACCAGGAAAGGTTTGTGAGGGTGCATTAAGCTTAAATTTTGTTTTAATTTAAGAGGAATAATAGCTAAAAAAAAAAAAATCAGTCTATGCAAAAGCATATAAAGGCAGTGAAGATTTCCTTTCCTTCCATGCTTTTCCTTTCTTTCCTCTTCCCTGGACAGAAGACAACTGTTTCATAGCAGTAGTGGAGCCCGGGAGAATGCCCTTAAGATCCTAGTTGTCATCACAGATGGAGAAAAGTTTGATGATCCCTTGGATTACAAGGATGTCATCCCTGAAGCAGACAGAGAGGGGATCATTCGCTATGTCATTGGGGTAGGAAATGTGGCTCTCTGGCCTGATGCTTCTGTGGAGGCTTTCTGTTTGGATACACCCTTCCTTCAGTTTGAAAATATCCCCAAAACCAGGGTGGGCCAAGGGTCATTGTTAGCCCATATGGGCCTGTATCAGTTAACTCTTGTTACAATGATGCTGTGTAACTAATTATCTCAGAACTCAGTCTTTAAAACACTAAATGAATCTGTAGTTCTGTGGGGCAATTTTTCTGGTTTTGACTGGCTCACTTGTACATCTGTATTCATTTGAAGGTTGGTTGACAGCTCTGCTGATCTTGGCTGAACTCTCTCCATTTCTGAGGGTTGCCAGTTATGTCTGTTTGCTGGACTGGAATGGCTGGAACAAGTGGGGTAACTTGGTTCTTCTGCTCCCTGTGTTATCGTCCCGTGGGCCAGCCTGGGCGTATCCTCATGGTGAAGGCAGAGGAACAGAAGAGCAAATGGAAATGTTGCAAGCACTTTTTGAAGCCTCTTTCTGCATCATGGATATTATGCTAATGGATATTATCAAGACACATAGCTGTACCCAGAGACATAGCAGGGCAGATTCCTCTGCTATGAGTAAGAGGATACAGCAAAGTTTTCAGGGAAAGGGCTCGGATATAGGAAAGGGTAAAGAGTTAGATCTTTACTAAAGGGATCATCAGTGTAATCAAACTACCACAGTACCTTGTATGACATAGAAAAAGGTATCATCATCAGTGCATGGCTTGACAAGTAGGAAACTGCTTCATATAGAGGAAAAGACTCCCTTTACTCTGGGGAGAGGTCAGCCCCACACATGTGCTGGGCATGGCACAGCAAAGGGACCAAAGGCTGGATTTCACTCCTAATTACTCCCTTGACAGAATGCCTCATGCAGTGCACAACCTGTTTTACTATACTTGGTGGCCCTGTCCCAGGGGCCTTCTGGTGCATTCCCTCATTTGACAGATACTGTTTCAGATTCTTTTCCTGCAGAATTTTCTTTGCTGGATGAGACTGCTAACCCCAGATGGTGTCTGATTTGGCCACTATTCCTTGGTAACAGGTGGGTGATGCTTTCAACAGTCCAAAAAATCGTGAAGAGCTTAATACCATTGCATCCAAGCCTCCTCGTGATCATGTGTTCCGGGTGAATAACTTTGAAGCTCTGAAGACCATTCAAAACCAGCTTCAGGAAAAGATCTTTGCAATTGAGGGTAAGCTAAGGTTCTGCACTCCTGCAGCAGCTCCAGAGGCAGCCCCTTACCCTCCAACATGCATTTCCCCTCTAGAAACTAGAACCTTCTAACCCTTGGTATCCTGACTCTCAGGATTAATTCAACTCTCTCTCTACTTCCTCTAGTTCCCAGCAGCTCTGGCCTCACTTGGTCATTTCCTTTAAAATCAAAGGATCTAGACTTTATCTTTACTTTGCAAGCCTTGGCTGTAGGCTGGAAAATTGGAGGGTAGGAGAGCCAAACCTCAGACAGTATTTCTCCAAGAATTTGGATATGTTGCCAACATTTGTCTGTTTGATTCACTGCTGTATCTCCAGTGTCTAGAATAGTGCCTGGTACATAGAGGGTGCTCAACAAATGTTTACTGATTAAAAGAATTTAAAACACTGGGGGAAGCATCATATATGATCTGGGTTTATGGTTTGTCTTAAAAAGTTGGAAGATTAGACTGCATTCCCATGTGGCAAAAACCAGTTGGAGCCAAATAGCCACCATCTCTTTAAAAGGGGTATATACTTTCTAATTCAGATAGCTGCCATCTGAACCTCCTTTTGTCTGGTCACCATAGCATTTGAGTTCCAGCTCTTCTGCTTTCTTTAATGTAGAAAGCTCTCCTCCTCACAGGTACTCAGACAGGAAGTACCAGCTCCTTTGAACATGAGATGTCTCAGGAAGGCTTCAGTGCTGCCATCACTGCTGTAAGTGGTCCTTCATTAAATTGGGATTGGGCAAGAGGAAGGGGAAGACATGCAAGGGTTTGGGGGCTTTTATCTGCAATGAGTACTTGTTGGGAGGCACTTCTTTGATGGGGAGCAGTGGTCCCTTTTCTTTTCCTTATCAATCCTGTTTTTTTGTTATTATTGAGGATATATGATATGGATATAGGTATATGATATGATATCATACAGGTATACAACATAATGATTTGATATATGCATATATTGTGAAATGATCACTACAATAAGTCTAATTAATATTCATCACTACATATGTTACAAAAATTTTTTTCTTGTGATGAAAACTTTAAGATTTATTTTCTTTTTTTAAATTAAAAAATTAAAAAATTTCCTTATTTAAATTCAATTTAGTTAACATCTCCTGTATTAATAGTTTCAGAGGAAGAATTTAGTGATTCATCAGTTGCATATAACACCCAGTGCTCATTACATCAAGTGCCCTCCTAATGACCATCACTCAATTACCCCTTCCCCCCCACCTGCCCTCCAGCAATCCTCAGTTTGTTTCCTTAAGTTCAGTATCTCTTATGCTTTGTCTCCCTCTCTATTTTCATCTTATTTTATTTTTCCTTCCTTCCTTCCCTTCCCCTATGCGCATCTGTTTTATTTCTTAAATTCCACATGTGAGTGAAATCATATGGTATTTGTCTTTCTCTGACTTATTTCGCTTAGCATAATACCCTCTAGTTCCATCTGCATCATTGCAAATGGTAAGATTTCATTCTTTTTTATGGCTGAGTAATATTCCATTGTATATGTATACCACATCTTCTTTATCCGTTCATCTGTGGTTGGACATCTGGGCTCTTTCCATATTTTGGCTGTTGTGGACATTGCTGCTATAAACATTGGGGTGCATGTGCCCCTTCGAATCATGATGTTTGTATCCTTTGGGTAAATACCAAGGAGTGCAGTTGCTGGGTTATAGGGTAGCTTTATTTTTCACTTTTTGAGGAATCTCCATATTGTTTTCCAGAGTGGCTGCACCAGTTTGCATTCCCACCCACAGTGTAAGAGGGTTTCCCTTTCTCCACATCCTTGCCAACATTTGTTGTTTCCTGAGTTGTTCATTTCAGCCATTCTGACTGGTGTGAGGTGGTATCTCGTTGTGGTTTTGATTTGTATTTCCCTGATGCCCAGTGATGTTGAGCATTTTTTCACGTTCTGTTAGCCATCTGGATGTCTTCTTTGGAAAAGTGTCTATTCATGCCTTCTGCCCATTTCTTGATTGGATTTTTTGTTTTTTGGGTGTTGAGTTTGATAAGTTCTTTATAGATCTTGGATACTATCCCTTTATTTGATAAGATATTTGCAAATATCTTCTCCCATTCCATAGGTTACCTTTTAGTTTTGTTGATTGTTTCCTTTGCTGTCCAAAAGCTTTTCATTTAGATGAGGTCCCAAGAGTTCATCTTTGCTTTTGTTTCTCTTGCCTTTGGAGACATGTCTAATAGGAAGTTGCTGTGGCTGAGGTCAAAGAGGTTGCTGCCTGTATTCTTCTCTAGGATTTTGATGGATTCCTGTTTCACATTTAGGCCTTTCATCCATTTTGAATTTATTTTTGTGTATGGTATAAGAAAGTGGTTCAGTTTCATTCTTCTGCATGTTACTGTCCAGTTTTCCCAATACCATTTGTAGAAGACACTGTCTCTTTCCATTGGATATTATTTCCTGCTTTGTCAAAGGTTAATTGACCTTGAGGGTCCATTTCCGGGTTCTCTATTCTGTTCCATTGATCTATGTGTCTGTTTTTGTGCCAGTACCATACTGTCTTGATGATTACAGCTTTGTAATATACCTTGAAGTCTGGATTGTGATGCCTCCAGCTTTGGTTTTCTTTTTCAATATTTCTTTGGCTATTCAGGGTCTTTTCTGGTTCCATACAAATTTTTGAGTCATTTGTTCCAGCTCTGTGAAAAAAGTTGATGGTATTTTGATAGTGATTGCATTAAATGTGTAGATTGCTCTAGGTAGCATAGACATTTTAACAATATTTGTTTTTCCGATCCATGAGCATGGAATGTTTTTCCACTTCTTTGTGCCTTCTTCAATTTCTTTCATAAATGTTCTATAGTTTTTCCAAAGTACAGATCCTTTACCTCTTTGGTTAGGTTTATTCTGAGGTATCTTATGGTTTTTGGTGCAATTGTAAATGGGACTGATTCCTTGATTTCTCTTTCTTCTGCCTCATTGTTAGTGTATAGAAATGCAAATGACTGCTGTGCATTGATTTTATATCCTGCAACTTTGCTGAATTCCTATATCAGTTCTAGCACTTTTTGGTGGAATCTTTTGGATTTTCTGCATAGAATATCATGTTGTCTGTGAGGAGTGAGAGTTTGACTTCTTCTTTGCTAATTCGGATGCCTTTTATTTCTTTTTGTTATCTGATCACTGAGACTAGGTCTTCCAGTACTATGTTGAACAACAGTGGTAAGAGTGGGCATCCCTGTCATGTTCCTGACCTTAGAGAAAAAGCTCTCAGTTTTTCCTTGTTGAGGATGCTATTCACTGTGGATCTTTCACATATGGCTTTTATGATGTTGAGGTATGTTCTCTTTATCCCTAAAGGGTGGAGAGTTTTAATCAAGAAAGAATGCTGTATTTTGCCAAATGCTTTTTCTGCATCCGTTGAGAGGATCTTATGGTTCTTGTCCTTTCTTTTTATTATTGTGGTGTATCACACTGATTGATTTGTGGATGTTGAACCACCCTTGCAGCTCAGGAATAAATCCCACTTGGTCGTAGTGAATAATCCTTTTATTTTATTTTTTAAAAAAGATTTTATTTATTCATTTGACAGAGAGAGAGACAATGAGAGAGGGAACACAAGTAGGGGGAGAGGGAGAGGGATAAGCAGGCTTCCTGGGGAGCAGGGAGCCTGATGCAGGACTCAATCCCAGGACCCTGGGATCATGACCTGAGCCGAAGGCAGCCACTTAACAAATTGAGCCACCCAGGCACCCTGTGAATAATCCTTTTAATGTACTGTTGGATCCTATTAGCTAGTATCTTGGTGAGAATTTTTGCATCCATGTTCATCAGGGATTTTGGTCTGTAATTATCCTTTTTGGTGGGGTCTTTGTCTGGTTTTGGGATGAAGGTAATGCTGGCCTCATAAAATGGGTTTGAAGTTTTCCTTCCTTTTCTATTTTATGAAAGAGCTTCAGAAGAAAAGGTATTAATTCTTCTTTAAATATTTGGTAGAATTCCCCTGGGAAGCCATCTGGCCCTGGACTCTAGTTTGTTGGGAGATTTTTGATTACTGCTTCAACTTCCTTGCTGATTATGGGTCTCTTCACATTTTCCATTTCTTTCTGTTTCAGTTTGGTAGTTTATGTTTCTAGGAATGCATCCATTTCTTCCAAATTGCCTAATTTGTTGGCAATAGTTGCTCATAATATGTTCTTATAACTGGGTTTCTTCGGTGTTGGTTGTAATATTTTCTCTTTCATTAATGATTTTATTTATTTGGGTCCTTTCTCTTTTCTTTTTGATAAGTTGGCTAGGGGTTTATCGATCTTAATTCTTTCAAAGAACCAGCTCCTAGTGGATTGGTTCTGCTGCTTTTTTTTTTTTAATTATATCATTGATTTTTGCTCTAATCTTTATTATTTCTCTTCTCCTGCTGGATTTAGGCTTTATTTGCTGTTCTTTTTCCAGCTCCTTTAGGTGTAATGTTAGCCTGTGTATTTGAGACTTTTCTTGTTTCATGAGGAAGGTCTCTATTGATAGATATTGCATCCCAAAACTTCTGAACTGTCATGTTTTCATTTTCATTTGGTTCCATGTATTTTTTCAAAATTCTTCTTTAATTTCCTTGTTGATCCATTCATTCTTTAGTAGGATGATTTTTTAACCTCCATATATTTGTGTTCCTTCCCAAGATTTTCTTGTGCTTGACTTCAAGTTTTAAAGCACTGTGCTCTGAAAATATACATGCTATAATCGCAGTCTTTTTGTACCAGTTGAGACCGGATTTGTGACCCAGGATGTGATCTATTCTGAAGAATGTTTCATGTGCACTCAAGAAGAATGTGTATTCTGCTGCTTTAGGATGAAATGCTCTGAATATATCTGTGGAGTCCATCTGGTCCAGTGTGTCATTCAAAGCCCTTGTTTCCTTGTTGATCTTCTGCTTAGATGATCTGTCCATTGCTGTCAGTGGGATGTTAACATCCGCTACTATTACTGTATTATTATCAATGTGTTTCTTTAATTTTGTTACTAATTGGTGTATATAGTTGGCTGATCCCAAGTTCAGAGCATAAATATTTACAGCTGTTAGCTCTTCCTGTTGTATAGACCCTTTTATTATGGAACAGTGTCCTTCTTCATCTCTTATTACAGTCTTTGGTTTAAAATCTAGTTTGTCTGATATAAGGATTGCTACCCCAGTTTTCTTTTGATGTCCATTTGGATGATAGATGCTTCTCCACCCCTTACTTTCAATCTGGAGGTGTCTTTGGGTTTAAAATGAGTCTTTTGTAAGCAGCATATCGATGGGTCTTGTTTTCTTTAATCCAGTCTGATACCCTGTGTCTTTTGAGTGGAGCATTTAGTCAATTTACATTCAGATTAATTATTGAAAGATATGCATTTAGTGCTGTTGTATTACCTGTAAAGTTGCTGTTTCTGTAGATTGTCTCTGTTCCTTTCTGGTCTTTGTTACTATTGGGCTCTCTCTTCACTCAGAGGATCCCCTTTAATATTTCTTACAGGGTTGGTTTAGTGTTCACAAATTCCTTTAGTTTTTGTTTGTTCTGAAACTCTTTATTTCTCCTTCCATTCTGAATGACAGCCTTGCTGGATAAAGTATTCTTGGCTACATATTTTTCCCATTTAACACATTGAATATGTCATGCCAGTCCTTTTTGGCCTGCCAGGTCTCTGTGGACACATCTGCTGACAGCCTGATGTTTCTACCCTTGGAGTTTAGGGACCTCTTGTTTCAAGCTGCTTTCAGGATTTTCTGTCTATCTCTGAAATTCACAAGATTCATTATTATATGCCGAGGTGTTGACCTATTTTTATTGATTTTAAGGGGGTTCTCTGTGCCTCCTGGACTTGAATGCCTGTTTCCTTCTCCAGATTAGGGGAGTTATCAGCTGTAATTTGTTCAAATAAACCTTCTGCCCCTCTCTCCTGCTCCTCATCTTCTGGGACCCCTATTATCCAGCTATTACTTCACTTTATGGAACTGCTGAGTTCTCTAAGTGCCCCTTTGTTATTCAGTAGTTCTCTCTCTCTCTTTAAAGATTTTATTTATTTATTTGACAGAGAGAGAGAGAGAGAGAGAGTACAAGGGGGGGAGGGGCAGCAGGCAGAGGGAGAGCAGGCTCTCCGCTGAGCAGGGAGCCCAATGCGGGACTCGATCCCAGGACCCTGGGATCATGATCGGAACTGAAGGCAGATGCTTAACCGAATGAGACACCCAGGTGCCCTCTTTCTATGTTCTTTTCAGTTTCCTTATTTTCCATCATTTTATCTTTTATATCACTGAGTTGCTCTTCTGCCTCATTCATTCTCATTTTTATAGCCTCCGTTTGGGACTGCTTCTTGGTAATAAGATTTATTTTCTTAGCAACTTTCAAATATACATTATAATTTTATTAACTATACTCACTATGCTTTATATTACATCCCTGCATGTATTTATTTAATAACTGGAAATTTGTACCTGTTGACTACCATCACCCATTTTGCCTACCCTCCCAACCCGTTCCTTGTCTTTTGCAACCACCAATCTGTTCTCTGCATCTATATAATTCAGTTTTGTTTTGTTTTTAAATTCCACATATAAATGAGATCATACCCTATTTGTCTTTCTCTGACTTATTTCACTTAGCATAATGCCTTCAAGGTCGGTCCATACATGTTGTCACAAATGGCAGGATTTCCTTCTTTTTTATGGCCAAATAATAGTCCATTGTGTTATATATCACATTTTCTTTATTCATGCATTGATGTTTCCACTTAGATTATTTCCATATCTTGGATATTGTTTTTTAAATTATTTTTTTTCATGGTTTTATTTTGAAAGAGAGAATGAGAGCAAGTGGGTGTGAATGGGGGAGGGGCAGAGCCAGAGGGAGAGAGAGAATCTCAAGCAAACTCCATGCTGAGCATGGAGCCAAACATGGGGCTTAATCCCACAATCTCAAGACCATGACCTGAGCTGAAATCAAGAGTTGGACGCCCAACTGACTGAGCCACCCAGGTGCTCTTATGTTGTGGCTATTGTAAATAGTGCCTCATGAACCTGGGGTGCAGATATCTTTTGAGTTAGTGTTTTCATTTACTTTGGATAAATACTCAGAAGTAGGATTGTTGGATAATAATGGTAATTCTATTTTTAAATTTTTGAGGAACCGCATTCTGTTTTCCACAGTGGCTGCACCAAATTGCTTTGGCTATTTGGGGTTTTTTGTGGTTCCATACAAATTTTAGGATTGTTTGTTATATTTCTGTGAAGAACGCTATTGGAATTTTGATAAAGATTGCACTGAAGTTGCAGGTTGCTCAATCTTGTTCTACCCTGTTTTCCAGAATGGTCTCTTGCTAGGTGCTGTGGGGAGTTTTGACTGGGCTGGTGGAGCCTTTCTTCATGTGTCAAAGGATAAATTTACCTTCATCAACACAACCAGGGTAGATTCAGACATGAACGATGCTTACTTGGGTAAGTGGAAAGGGCAGGGTAACTTTAAGAAGGTGTCAGGATATGGTATAACTCAATTAACATATATTTCATTGAATTTTTCATGGGCCCTTGGAATAACTTTAAAGACAGAAATTTCAAAATTTCCATTTAATTATGTTAACAAAGGGGAATATTGTGCAGGGTCCAGTTATCCCCACCTACTAAGCATGGGGCTATTGCATTGCCCCTACTCAAGGGATAGGTCTCTCAGAGGGGGCAGTGTCTGTGAAGGAAAGCGCTTACCTTCTCAGATCACCATCTTCAGGTTATGCTGCTGAAGTCATCTTGAGGAGCAGGGTACAAAACCTGGTTCTTGGGGCACCTCGATATCAGCACACTGGCCTGGTGGTGGTGTTCAGAGAGAATGCTGGTACCTGGGAGACCAATGCACTTATCAAGGGCAGCCAGGTAAGTACAGGGTGTGTGGAGTACAAATATGCAAACAGAGGCACCCTGGGGGCTGAGATTCCAGGATGGGCATCACCAGGTGCCATGTGTATCAGAGTTTTGTAAAGGAGGTTTCAGAGGGCTTTGAGCTGGAAAGTCACAGGAATAAGCTTTGCATTTGAGAATGTTTTGTCCTCACTTTTCTTTTTTTAGAGAAAGAGTGTGAGTTGGGGGACAGGGGCAGAGAAGGAGGGATTTTTTTTAAAATAAAAAAAGGTCTAGGGACACCTGGGTGGCTCAGTTGGTTAAGCATCTGCCTTCGGCTCAGGTCATGATCTCAGAGTCCTGGGATTGAGTCCCATGTCAGGCTCCCTGATCAGCAGGGAGTCTGCTTCTCCCTCTGCCTCCCCCCTCCACCTGCTTGTGCTCTCGCTCACTCTCTCTCTCAAATAAATAAATAAGTAAATAAAACCTAAAAAAAGTCCAGTTAACATCACACTAAAAAATAAGAGAACTTTCCCCCCTAAAATTGGAAATAAAACAAGAATATTCACTTTCATAAAGAAAGAAAAGAAGAAAATAACGGAAAAGAAAAGAAAAAGAATATAAAATAAAATAAAATGAAATCAGAGGGAGACAAACCATAAGTGACTCTTAAGTATAGGAAACAAACAGCGTTGCTGAAGGGGAGATGGGTGGGGGGATGGGTAACTGGGTGATGGGCATTAAGGAGGTCACTTGATGTAATGAGCACTGGTGTTACATGCAACTGATGAATCACTAAACTCTACCCCTGAAACTAATAATGCACTATATGTTAATTAATTGATTTTAAATAGAAAAATGAGAATGAGAAAAAAAAAGGAATATTCACTTTTACCACTCCTATTTAACATCATACTGGAAGATGTAGCCAGTGAAGTAAGTCAAGAAAAAGAGGGAGAAAAGCATAGAGTGGAAAGGAAGAGATAAAACTGTCTCATTTGCAGATTACATGTTGCATGGAAAATCTCAAAGAATCTACAAAAAGCTATTATAACCAATAAGCTATTTCAGTAAGTTCTCAAGATACAAGCTCAATATATAAAAATCAGTTGTATTTCTATAATAGCAATGAACATTTGGAAATTTAAATAAAAGAAGTCTACAATAGCCAAAATATGGAAAGAGCCCAGATGTCCAGTGACAGATGAATGGATAAAGATGTGGAACACACACACACACACACACACACACACACACACACAATGTGGAATATTACTGAGCCATCAAAAAGAATGAAATCTTGCCATTTGTAATGACATGATGGAACTAGAAGTTATTATGCTAAGCAAAATAAGTCAGTCAGAGAAAGACAAATACCATATGATTTCACTCACACATAGAATTTAAGAAACAAAAAAGATGTACATAGGGGAAGGGAAGGAAAAATAAAATAAGACGAAAACAGAGAGCAAGGGAAATCATAAGAGACCCTTAACTCTAGGAAACAAATAGAGTTGCTGGAGGGGAGGTTGGTGGGGGGATGGGATAACTGGGTGATGGGCATTAAGGAGGGCACTTGATGGGGTGCCTGGGTGGCTCAGATGGTTAAGCGTCTGCCTTTGGCTCAGGTCATGATCCTGGGACCGAGCCCTGAATCAGGGTCCCTGCTCAGCGGGAAGCCTGCTTCTCCCTCTCCCACTGCCCCTGCTTGTGTTCCCTCTCTCGCTGTGTCTCTCTCTGTCAAATAAATAAATAAAAATCTAAAAAAAAAAGGGGCACTTGATGTAATGAGCACTGGGTGTTATATGCAACTGATGAATCACTAAATTCTACTCCTGAAACTAATAATACACTACATGTTAACTAAATTGAATTTAAATAAAAATTTAAAAAAAGAAGAAAGAAGACAAAAGGGAAAAACAAATACCATTTACAATAGCACCAAAGACGATGAAATACTTAGATATAAATTTAACAAAATGTGTATGATTTCTGTATGCTGAAAGCTATGAAAACACCAATTAGAGAAATCAAAGCCATAAATAAATTGAGAGATATACTGTGTTCATGGGCTGGAAGACTCAGTATTGTTAAGAACAATGAATCATGGAACACTATATCAAAAACTAATGATGTACTGTATGGTGACTAACATAAAAAAAAAAGATGTCAATTCTCCCCAGTCTGATCTATATATTCAACATAATCCCAATCAAAATCCTAGACGTTTATTTTGTAGAATTGGCAAGTTGATTCTAAGATTTATATGGAAAATCAAAGAAAGTTGCATATCCAACAGTTTGAAAAGAAGCTAAACAAATACCATTAGGTATTTAGTGGAGAATTCATACACTACCTGATTTTAGACTTACTATAAAGTTATAGTAATCAGGAGAGTGTGGTTTTCACAAAAGGATAGACATAAAGATTAGTGGAACAGAATAGGTCTGGAACAGACTGACATGCATAGTCAATTTATTTTATTTTATTTTATTTTATTATTTTACTTTTTCTTTCCTGAATACTTTTTTTATTATGTTAGTCACCATACAGTACATCATTAGTTTTTATGTAGTGTTCCATGATTCATTGTTTGTGTATAAATAAAGACCTTTCAGTGGAGACTTCAATGGAACAATTAGACATCCATAGTAAAAAACAAAACAAAATAAAACCTCTACCCATATCTCATATCATATTAAGATTAATTCAAAATAGACCATGGAACTGAATGTAAAGTCTAAAGTACAATACTTGTGGAAGAAAATATCCGGGAAAAATCTTTGTGACCTTGTGTTAGGCAAAGAGTTCTTAGCTATAACACTAAAAGCATGGTCCATAAGGGAAAAACTGATAAATAAGACTTGATCAAAATGAAAAGTTTTTGCTCTATGAAAGACAGTATTAAGAGAAGGAACAGACAAGCTACAGATTGGGACAAAATATTTGCAAATTTTCCTCCTTTTTAAAAAAGTATGTAGCTAACAAAAGACTTATATCCAGAATATATAAAGGATTCTTAAAAACTCAACAAGAAACAATCCATTTAAGAAGTAAGCTAAATATTTTAACAGACACTTCACCAGAGAAGATACACGGATGGCAAATAAGCACATGAAGCATCCCCCATGTCATTAATCATTACAGAAAGGCAAATTAAAACCACTATTAGATACTACTACATAGCTATTAGAATGATTAACATAAGGAAATAAAGTGGCAATATCAAGTACTGGCAAGGATGTGCAACAACTAAAACTCTCATACATTGCTGTCTGAATGAAAAATGGCCTGCCTACTTTGGAAACAGTTTGTCAATATCTTATGAAATTCAATATGCAATTGCCATACCAGCAATCCCACTTTTAGGTATTTACTTAGGAGAAACAAAAACAGATGTTCACATTGAAAACCTTCATGTGAATATTTCTAGTGGTTCTATTCATAATTGCTAAAAACTAGAAACAATCCAAGTGTCCCTCAACTGGGGAATGAATAAACAAACTGTGGTACATCCATACAGTGGAATATCAGAAATAATTGGAAATAAAAAGGAATGGGCTATTTATATACATAACAACGTGACTGAATCTTAAATGCATTATTCTGGATGAAAGGAGCCAGACATGAAAGGCTACATACTATATAGTCCCATTTATATAATATTCTGGAAAAGGAAAAACTATAGGGACAGAAAACAGATCAGTGGTTGCCAGGAGTTGGTGTTTGAGGGAAGAGGTTGATTACATCAGGTCATAAGGGAATATTTTGGGATGATGAAACTTATATCTTGATCATTGGTGGTGGTTACATAACTTTATGTGTTTGTCAAAACACAAAACTGTACGAAAAAGGCTGAATTTTATTGCATGTAAATTACACCCTAATCAACCTGACCTAAAGACAAAAAAATTCTACTGACTTTAGGTTAAGGCTTACATGTCTTTTTTAAAAAAATTTTTATTTTATTATGTTAGTCACCATACAATACATCATTAGTTTTTGATGTAGTGATCCATGATTCATTGTTTTTGTATAATACCCAGTGCTCCATGCAGTACATACCCTTCTTAATACCCATCACCAGGCTAACCCATCCCTCCACGCCCCTCCCCTCTAAAACCCTCAATTTGTTTCTCAGAGTCCATAATCTCTCATGGTTCATCTCTCCTTCTGATTCTGTCCCCTTCATTTTTCCCTTCCTTCTCCTAATGTCCTCCATGCTATTCCTTATGTTCCACAAATAAGTGAAACCATATGATAATTGACTTTCTCTGCCTGACTTATTTCACTTAGCATAATCTCCTCCAGTCCCATCTGTGTTGATGTAAAAGTTGGGTATTCATCCTTTCTGGTGGCTGAGTAATATTCCATTGTATATATGGACCACATCTTCTTTATCCATTCATCTGTTGAAGGGCATCTCAACTCTTTCTACAGTTTTGCTATTGCCGACACTGCTGCTATGAACATTGGGGTGCATATGGCCCTTCTTTTCACTCCATCTGTGTCTTGGGGTAAATGCCCAGGAGTGCAATTGCTAGGTCATAGGGTAGCTCTGTTTTTAACTTTTTGAGGCACCTCCACATTGTTTTCCAAAGTGGCTGTACCAACTTGCATTCCCGCCAACAGTGTAAGAGGGTTCCCCTTTCTGCACAACCTCTCCAAAATTTGTTGTTTCTTGCCTTGTCAATTTTTGCCATTCTAACTGGTGTAAGGTGGTATCTCAATGTGGTTTTAAGTTGAATTTCCATGATGGCTAATGATGATGAACATTTTTTCATGTGTCTGTTAGCCATTTGTATGTCTTCTTTGGAGAAATGTCTGTTCATGTCTTCTGTCCATTTTTTGACTTGATTATTTGTTTTTTGGGTGTTGAGTTTGAGAAGTTCTTTATAGATCACGGATACCAGCCCTTTGTCTGTAGTGTCATTTGCAAATATCTTCTCCCCTTCTGTGGGTTGCCTCTTTGTTTTGTTGACTGTTTCCTTTGCTGTGCAGAAGCTTTTTATCTTGATGAAGTCCCAAAAGTTAATTTTGCTCTTTGTTTCACTAGTCTTTGGAGATGTATCTTAAAAGAAGTTGCTGTGGCCAATGTCAAAGAGGTTACTGCCTATGTTCTTCTCTAGGATTTTGATGGATTCCTGTCTCACATTGAGGTCTTTCATCCACTTTGAGTTTATCTTTGTGAATGGTGTTAGAGAATGGTTGAGATTCATCCTTCTGCATGTGGCTGTCCAATTTTCCCAGCACAATTTATTGAAGAGACTGTCTTTTTTCCATTGCATATTTTTTCCTGCTCTTTTGAAGACTATTTGACCATAGAGTTGAGGGTCCATATCTGGGCTCTCTATTCTGTTCCAAGGTCTATATGTCTGTTTTTGTGCCAGTACCATGCTGTCTTGGTGATCACTGCTTTGTAATAATAGCTTGACTAACACCAAGGAAATAGAAAAAATTATTAGAAATTATTATCCACAACTATATGCCAATAAGCTGAGCAACCTGGATGAAATGGATGCCTTCCTGGGAACCTATAAACTACCAAGACTGAAACAGGAAGAAATTGACAACCTTGAATAGGCCAATAACCAGTAACGAGATTGAAGCAATGATCAAAAACCTCCCAAAAAACAAAAGTCCAGGGCCTGATGGATTCCCTGGGGAATTTTAACAAACATTCAAAGTAGAAATAATACTTATTATCCTGAAGCTGTTTAAAAAAATAGAAACAGAAGGAAAGCTTCCAGACTCATTCTATGAGGCCAGCATTACCTTAATCCCCAAACCAGGCAAAGACCCCATCAAAAAGAATTTCAGACTGATATCCCTGACGAATATGGATTCCAAAATCCTCAACAAAATCCTAGCTAATAAGATCCAGAAAACATTAAAAGGATCATCCAGCATGACCAAGTGGGATTTATCGCTGGGATGCAAGGGTTGTTCAACATTCGTGAATTATCAATGTAGTAGAAAACACTAATAAGAGGAGAGAGAAGAACCATATGGTCCTCTCAATTGATGCAGAAAAAGCATTTGACAAAATACAGCATCCTTTCCTGATTAAAACTCTTCAGAGTATGGGGATAGAGGGAACATTCCTCAAGCTCATCAAATCCATCTATGAAAAACCCACAGTGAATATCCTCCTCAATGGGGAAAAGCTGAAAGCCTTTCTCGTAAGATCAGGAACACATCAAGGATGCCCACTCTCACCACTACTGTTCAACATAGTACTAGAAGTCCTAGCAACAGCAATCAGATAACAAAAAGAAAATGTATTCAAATTGGCAAAGAAGTCAAACTCCTTTTTGCAGATGACATGGCACTTTATGTGGAAAATCCAAAAGACTCCACCCCCAAATTACTAGAACTCATACAGCAATTCAGTAATGTGGCAGGATACAAAATCAATGCACAGAAATCAGTTGCTTTCTTATATACTAACAATGCAACTGTAGAAAGAGAAATTAGAGAAACGATTCCATTTACAATAGCATCAAAAACCATAAGATACCTCGGGATAAACCTAACCAAAGAGGTAAAGGATCTATATGCTAGGAACTACAGAACACTCACAAGAGAAATTGAAGAAGACACAAAAAGATGGAAAAACATTCCATGCTCATGCATCGGAAAAATAAACATTGTTAAAATGTCTATGCTACCCAGAGCAATCTATACTTTCAATGCCATCCCGATCAAAATTCCAATGACATTTTTCAAAGTGCTGGAACAAACAATCCTAAGACTTCTATGGAATCAGAAAAGACCCCGAATTACCAAGGAAATGTTGAAAAAGAAAAACAAAGCTGGGGCCATCACGTTGCCCAATTTCAAGCTATATTACAAAGCTGTGATCACCAAGACAGCATGGTATTGTCACAAAAGCAGACATACAGACCAATGGAACAGAATAGAGAACCCAGATATGGACCCTCAACTCTATGGTCAAATAATCTTTGAAAAAGCAAGAAAAAACATGCAATGGAAAAAAGACAGTCTCTTCAATAAATGGTGCTGGGAAAATGGACAGCCACATGCAGAAGAATGAAACTCAACCATTCTCTAACACCATTCACAAAGATAAACTCAAAGTGGATGAAAGACCTCAATGTGAGACAGGAATCCATCAAAATCCTAGAGAAGAACATAGGCAGTAACCTCTTCAACATCAGCCACAGCAACTTCTTTCAAGATACATCTCCAAAAGCTAGTGAAACAAAAGCAAAAATGAACTTTGGGACTTCATCAAGATAAAAAGCTTCTGTACAGCAAAGGAAACAGTCAACAAAGCAAAGAGGCAACCCACAGAATGGGAGAAGATATTTGCAAATGACCCCACAGACAAAACGCTGATTTCCAAGATATATAAAGAACTTCTCAAACTCAACACCCAAAAAACAAATAATCAAGTCAAAAAGTGGGCGAAAGATATGAAAAGACACTTCTCTGAAGAAGACATACAAATGGCTAACAGACACATGAAAAAATGTTCATCAGCATTAGCCATCAGGGAAATTCAAATCAAAACCGCATTGAGATACCAACTTACACCAGTTAGAATGGCAAAAATGGACAGGGAAAGAAACAACAAATGTTGGAGAGGTTGTGGAGAAAGGGGAACCCTCTTACACTGCTGGTGGGAATGCAAGTTGGTACAGCCACTTTGGAAAACAGTGTGAAGGTTCCTCAAAAATTTAAAAACAGAGCTACCCTATGACCCAGCAATTGCACTCCTGGGCATTTACCCCAAAGACAGAGACGTAGTGAAAAGAAGGGCCATATGCACCCCATTGTTCTTAGCAGCAGTGTCCACAATAGCCAAATTGTGGAAAGAGCCGAGATGCCCTTCAACAGATGAATGGATACAGAAGATGTGGTCCATATATACAATGGAATATTACTCAGCCACCAGAAAGGATGAATACCCAACTTTTACATCAACATGGATGGGACTGGAGGAGATTATGCTAAGTGAAATAAGTCAAGCAGAGAAAGTCAATTATCATATGGTTTCAGTTATTTGTGGAACATAAGGAATAGCATGGAGGACATTAGGAGAAGGAAGGGAAAAATGAAGGGCGGGAAATCAGAGGGAGAGATGAACCATGAGAGACTATGGACTCTGAGAAACAAACGGTTTTGGGGGGGGTATTGGTTAGCCCCGTGATGGGTATTAAGAAGGTCATGTACTGCATGGAGCACTGGGTGTTATATGAAAACAATGGATCGTTGATCACCACATCAAAAACTAATGATGTATTGAATGGTGACTAACATAACATAATAAAATTAAAAAAAAAATAAAGAAACCTAAAAAAAAAAATGTCTATGCCACCCAGAGCAATCTATACTTTCAATGCCGTCCTGATCAAAACTCCAATGACATTTTTCCAAAGTGCTGGAACAAACAATCCTAAGATTTGTATGGAATCAGAAAAGACCTCGAATCGCCAAGGAAATGTTGAAAAGGAAAAACAAAGCTGGGGGCATCATGTTGCCGAATTTCAAGGCTTAAATACCTTTCTTGGGTAATGAGTGAGGCCTTTTAAATGATGAGTGGGGCAGAAATCAGATTGTAGTGAATCATGTCTTGACATTTCCTGCACTTTTCCTTCCTAGAACTTGGCCCACTTTGAAATTGCCAAATACATCTCCCTATTTGTCTGTTACTGTTTCTCTCTTCTCTACCCTGCTCCATGGAGAGCCCTGGAAAGCATTGTTTCCACTACCCAGCCTCATGCTCAGCAAATAGCAAACCTTTGTTGAATGAATGAATGAATGAATGAATGAATGAATGACTAAATGGATGAGTCTTGTGGATGAATTCTACACATTGACATCGAACATATTTTTGTTTTTTTGGAACATACTTAAAAATTATTTATTTTTTATTTTTTAAAAATTATTTTAAAAGGTAGACAATACCTCTCAATATCATGCAAAAAAATTCCTGTAGCAATAGTTATTTTTAACCTAAGCCAGTTGTTTTCTTACTAACCAGACTGTCAACTGTATTTTTTACCCCCCCTAAAGACTTACCAATATATTGCAAAGATATTCTGTATGCTCTTACAGGCTTTTCTGTGTAGTTTCCAATTCAACTTCTTTGCTATACTAATCATCTCTCTGGAACACCATTGTTGGTAAATCCTCAGCCACTGCCCATCAACTCTATAATAATTTTCTCTAGCTGGCAGTACATTCAAATGAGAATCTGAATCACACAGAAAATCACATTTGCTTCCAAGTACTTTCCCCAGCTGGTATGATTTTTCCTCACAGGGAGAAAACACTCACACTTTTTTTTTTTTAAAGGTTTTATTTATTCATTTGACAGAAACAGAGATAGCGAGAGCAGGAACACAAGCAGGAGTGGGAGAGGGAGAAGCAGGCTTCCCCCCGAGGAGGGAGCCCGATGTGGGACTTGATCCCAGGACCCTGGAATCATGACCTGAGCTGAAGGCAGACACTTAACGACTGAGCCACCCAGGCGCCCAACACTCACACTTTGATTTTGGTGGCAAGTGATGTGATCCTGGACTCATCTCTTTCAGATTGGCTCCTACTTTGGAGCCTCCCTCAGCTCTGTGGACATTGATAATGATGGCAACTCTGACTTGGTCCTCATCGGGGCCCCCCATTACTACGAGCAGACAAGGGGAGGCCAGGTGTCTGTGTGCCCCTTGCCTCGGGGGGTGAGTGATTATTGGAGCCTGGGCAGGGTGGGGCCTGGGTGTGGGGTGGGGGAGTTGCCCTGGTTGGTACTTGACACTCTTTTTATTCAGCAGAGGGCTAAGTGGCAGTGTGGGGCTGTTCTCCGTGGGGAGCAGGGCCACCCCTGGGGCCGCTTTGGGGCAGCCATGACAGTGCTGGGAGATGTGAATGGGGACAAGCTGACAGATGTGGCCATCGGGGCCCCAGGAGAGCAGGAGAACAAGGGTGCTGTCTACCTATTTCATGGAACCTCAGGAGCGGGCATCAGTCTGTCTCACAGCCAGGTGAGGTCGGGTCACTGTCCCCGTCACGACAGTAACCTCTTTGTTGATCTGTCCCTTTCTCATTCAATATCCCCACAGCTGCCAGATCAGTTCTCCCAGTACTACTTTTCAGAACCTTCAAAAGTAATAACACACCTCATAAAAATTCTTACCACAACTATAGGAGGTGCATGGGGCATCACCATCCCCACTTTACAGATGAGGAGATTAAGGCTCAGAGGTGGTAAATGGCCAGCTGGAAGTGTTGGGATGTAGGCATTCCTTTCTTCTGAATCTCAGTCGGCCTTGGTAGGGAGACCAATAGTTCTGGTTGGTTCAGATCTATCCTGGTTTTAGTACAGAAAATAAGAAGAAACTTGCTCTTAGTTTAATGCTCTGTTCTTGCTCTCTTGAAATTCTTAATTTTTGAACAAGGTGTTCTGCACTTTTTTTGCGGGGGTTACTGGATCCTGCAAATTATGTAGCCCATCTTGATGGTTGGTCACTTAAAATCTTGGTCACTACAACTGGTTTCCTCTCTAAAATGCCTCCCTGTTACCTGCTGGATGGAGTCCACTGTTGGGAGGGACTCCACAGTCTGTTTCTTTCCCATCACTGACAGCTGAGGCCATCTGGTCTTCTGCCCTTGGGTCTCTGGCTATTTTCCAGCTTCACATTTTTCTTGTCTTTTTTCTCTCCGTCCCTCCATAGCTCCTGCCAAATCCCTCATGCCAGAGGTTCAATCCTATCAACACACTGAAATCACCTGAAGGTTTTAAAAAAACACAGATGCTTAGGCCCTGCTAGTAAGGGTCCTAATTTAATTGGTCTGGGGTTGGTGTCCCAGGTATCAGTAGAGTTTTCCAGCATTTTATTTAGAAAAATTTCAAATTTACAGCAAAGTTGAAGGAATTGTACAATGAACACCCATATATTTATAACCTAGAATCTGCAATGAACAATTGACTACATTTATGTTATCACAGATCCATCCTTTTATTCATCCTATTTCTATCCATCCATGAGTCCATCTTGTTTTTTAATGCATTTCAAAGTTACGATACCCTTAACTACTTAAGCAGTTAGCTAGAATTCACTAGTTAGAATATTTAGTTGGATATTCTAGTTAGATATATTTAGTTAGAATATCACTAAGTAGAATTCAGTATTTGCTTACTGTTGTGTTTTTTTTTATTTTTTATTGTTATGTTAATCACCATACATTACATCATTAGTTCTTGATGTAGTGTTCCATGATTCATTGTTTGTGCATAACACCCAGTGCTCCACGCAGAATGTGCCCTCTTTAATACCCATCACCAGGCTAACCCATCCCCCCACCCCCCTCCCCTCTAGAACCCTCGGTTTGTTTTTCAGAGTCCATTGTCTCTCATGGTTTGTCTCCCCCTCCGACTTACTCCCCTTCATTCTTCCCCTCCTGCTATCTTCTTCTTTTTCTTTTTTCTTAACATGTATTGCATTATTTGTTTCAGAAGTACAGATCTGTGATTCAACAGTCTTGCACAATTCACAGTGCTCACCATAGCACATACCCTCCCCAATGTCTGTCACCCAGCCACGCCATCCCTCCCACCCCCCCACCACTCCAGCAACCCTCAATTTGTTTCCTGGGATTAAGAATTCCTCATATCAGTGAGGTCATATGATACATGTCTTTCTCTGATTGACTTATTTCACTCAACATAACACCCTCCAGTTCCATCCACGTCGTTGCAAATGGCAAGATCTCATTCCTTTTGATGGCTGCATAATATTGCATTGTGTATATATACCACCTCTTCTTTATCCATTCATCTGTCGATGGACATCTTGGCTCTTTCCACAGTTTGGCTGTTGTGGACATTGCTGCTATAAACATTGGGATGCACGTACCCCTTCGGATCCCTACATTTGTATCTTTGGGGTAAATACCCAGTAGTGCAATGGCTGGATCATATGGTAGCTCTATTTTCAACCGTTTGAGGAACCTCCATACTGTTTTTCAGAGGGGTTGCACTAGCTTGCATTCCCACCAACAGTGTAGGAGGGTTCCCCTTTCTCCGCATCCCTGCCAACATCTGTCGTCTCCTGACTTGTTAATTTTAGCCATTCTGACTGGTGTGAGGTGGTATCTCATTGAGGTTTTGATTTGGATTTCCCTGATGCCGAGCGATTTTGAGCACTTTTTCATGTGTCTGTTGGCCATTTGGATGTCTTCTTTGGAAAAATGTCTGTTCATGTCTTCTGCCCATTTCTTGATTGGATTATTTGTTCTTTGGGTGTTGAGCTTGATAAGTTCTTTATAGATTTTGGATACTAGCCCTTTATCTGATATGTCATTTGCAAATATTTTCTCCCATTGTGTCGGTTGTCTTTTGGTTTTGTGGACTGTTTCTTTTGCTGTGCAAAAGTTTTTTATCTTGATGAAATCCCAATAGTTCATTTTTGCCCTGGCTTCCCTTGCCTTTGGCGATGTTTCTAGGAAGAAGTTGCTGCGGCTGAGGTCGAAGAGGTTGCTGCCTGTGTTCTCCTTTAGGATTTTGATGGACTCCTGTCTCACGTTTAGGTCTTTCAACCATTTGGAGTCTATTTGCTTACTGTTGTTTTTAAGATAACATTTACAGACAGGAAGTGCACAAATCCTTTGCCATCCAATGATTTTGACAAATGCATACACCTGTGTAACCCACATTCCTATCAAGATATAGAACATAATTACCACTCCAGAAAGTTCCCTTCTGCCCCTATCCAGTCAATTTCTGACTCCGCTCTATTCCAGAGGAAACTGTTGTTCTGATTATTTCCCACCATAGATTAGTTTTGCCCATTCTAGAACTTCATATAAATGGAATAGTATACCATGTAGGCTCCAGTATTTTTATTTATTTATTAAATGTTTTGTATCTTTATTATTTTATTATTTTTTTCTTCAAATTTTCATTTAAATTCTAGTTAGTTAACATACAGTGCAATATTGGTTTCAGGAGTAGAATTCACTGGTTCATCACTTACATACAACACCCAGTCCAGTATTTTAAAGACACTTGTTAGTTGCTGCCAGGGCTAAGAACCACTGCCTTACTTCTCTCTGCATCATAGAGCCTCTTTTCGCCATTGTGTGAATATTATAATTAGGCCTTTTTTCACTGACACCTTTTGCTTCTGTGTAAATGTGGTGTGAAGGCTTTGGTTTTACTTTATTTTATTACAAAAGCTTGATATGCTTGTATAAATTTATCAATCTAAAGTAAGCAGTGAAAGCCCTTGTTCCCTCCCCTTATTTGCATCATAACTCATCCTGCAAAAGAAAACAAGGGTAAGGGGAGTGTGCTTTTTATGTACACACACACACACACACACACACACCCCAGACCCAGGAATCAAAAACAAATGCAAAAAAGATCATTCTATCATTTTCTACTGTTCTACTATCCTATCCTGTTCCACTGTTTGTATTTTTTCTTGCTTTTTCTCTATGATTAGGGATGAGGGTGGTCAGTGTTTGGATAAGTAAGCATGTTGTGGATCTCCCAACATTATACCTAATTACAAAACAGAACTTCCTCCCAACAGAATACCATAAATTTTTCTCAAAAAACTTTGAGGTATAATGTACATTCAAAAAACACACAAATCTTAAGTGATGAATTTTCACATATCTGTGAGGCTGAGTAAGCACCATCTAGATTAAAGCTTAGCACATTCCCAGCATCTCATGCTCCCTCATCCTTCCTTTTAGTTGATAGTCACTTTTTTAAAAATTGTGATAAAATATACATGACATAAAATTCACCATCTTAACCATTTTTAGGTGTGCAATTCAGTGGCATTAAATGCATGACAAAATCACTTTTAAAATTTCTTTTTAATTTATTTGGCTATTATTCTCACAGTGTTGTTCTTTTTTTAAAATTTAAATTCAATTAGCCAACATATAGTACATCATTAGTTTCAGATGTAGTGTTCAGTAATTTATCAGTTGCATATAACACCCAGTGCTCATCACATCACGTGCTCTCCTTAATGTTACAGTATTATTCTTGCACATAAAGAGTTAAAATTATTCTTTTTTAAAAAAGATTTTATTTATTTATTTGACAGAGAGAGACACAGTGAGAGAGGGAACACAAGCAGTGGGAGTAGGAGAGGGAGAAGCAGGCTTCCCAAGGAGCAGGGAGCCTGATGTGGGGCTCGATCTCAGAACCTGGGATCATGACCTGAACCAAAGGCAGACACTCAACCGACAGCCACCCAGGCGCCCCAAGAGTTAAAATTATTCTTAAAGTATCATTATGAAAAATAACAACCACCACACTCACACTGTGACTTCCTCTTCATTTTCTCTTCTCTTGAAACTTTCTTGCAGCTCTTTCAATCATTCTCCATAATTCCCAATGACACGATTATTTTGTTGCTTTTTCATTATTGTTTTAGCATTGACTTCCCATTATGGGAGGTGAGGACTGAGTTCTCTTTCAGAGAGCTTGCCCCCTAGGAACTTTTGCCCTCTTGCTCCACTCCTTTTATTATATGAGAATTTTGGTAAGATCGATATTCAGTGTTTGCATTATCTTGACCATGTAAATGAGATTCAGCTGAGTCAAATAGCATGCTATGTCACTTCTTTCCTGTAAAACTGTTTTTCCTGGAAAACCTAGGTAATTGATGGAAACTTTGGGTGTCATCTCAAGGCTGTGGTCTAAAGCTGAATAGTTGCCCTAATTCCTTGAGAAGTTGTAGGAGATGAGACTTGAGTGGAGCCCAGGCAATATGTCCTTGGGTCACTCTGGGCAACTGAGTTATACACTTCCATATTCTTTCCCACACCCTTTCTCTCCCCTTTTCTACTCTCAGTGGATTCAAGCCTCCCAGGTCTCCCCTGGGCTCCAGTATTTTGGTCAGTCACTAAGTGGGGGCCGGGACCTCACAATGGATGGACTGGTGGACCTGGCTATAGGGGCCCAAGGCCATGTGCTGCTGCTCAGGTGAGAACTTCTCTTAGAGCACACCAAATATCTTCCCTTTAAGGAATGGCTTTGTTGCCTGAAGGCCCTTGATAGCCCTCTGGTGTCCCTACAGATCCCAGCCTGTGCTGAGACTTGAGGTGACCATGGAGTTCACACCCAAGGAAGTGGCAAGGAATGTGTTTGAGTGTCATGAAAAGGTGGAGAGAGGTCAGACTGCTGGAGAGGTCAGAGTTTGCCTCCGTGTCCACAAGAAGACACGGGACCGACTAAGAGAAGGTGAGGCTGGGTAGGTAAGCCTAAAAGGGTTAAATGACTAGAGGCATTGATGGGTGGCCCACTTCAGTCTTCCCAGCCTTCTGGCAGTTCAGAGCAAACTTCCAGACAGGCTCTGACAGTCTTTTCCAAGCTTGGCTGGAGTGAGCAGGCACTTCCCTGGCTGGGTGGAGAGGCCCCCACGAAAAAGTGAGTATGTGGCACTCCCTTGCTCTCTTAATTCTCCATAGCAGCAATGGCCCCACACCTATGAACTAACCAGGTTTTTTTTTAAGCTCAAGAGATAACTCGTTTAAAGGGGCGATTGAATTGATGAAGCTAAACACAGATTCATAAAACATTCAGACATGCATTTTATCACAACTAACTTGACTTCCTCCTTATCTTTATTCTGAAAAAGTACCATTGTGCTTGGTGTGAGGAATAGTAATGGTGGTACTAGAGAGAAAATGGGAGGAAATAAAATTAGGTTTCTAGCAGTAATCTTACTGGGTTGAGGAGACAGCAATCAGTTTGGGGCAGCCAGTGTGGAGAGTAGAGAATGCACAGAAGGTGCCCCAAAACCTACATATAAATTCCTCTCAAGTCATTGGCTGATTTCCTAAGCCATGTATGTCTAGGTCAATACTCTAGGAAACTCAGTAGAAGATAGCAACTACAGAGTTGAGCAGAAGTTGAGCTCTCCAGTGCTGGGGAAACAGAAATTTGAGAGGGACATTGGTAAGCAACTTGGTCTTTCTATTGAAACAATGTCTATTCAGACCAGCAACCAAGGGAAACAATAGACAATAGAAATAGATCGATAGGTGATTTAGAAATGAGAGTTATTAGAAATTTAAAAAATAACTACAGTTAATATCTTCAAGGAGAAAGAGGAAGTGATGGAGAACTTCAGAAAAGACCTGGAATTCATAAAACAGAGTAAAATGGAAATCTAGCACTGATAAATACACTGACTGAAATTAAGAGTTCAATAAATACATTTAATAGCAGGTTAGAAGCAGAACAGAGAATTCATGAACTGGAAAGTAAATCATTTGAAAATATTTATATTAACACACAGAGAGAAAAAAGGATGAAAAGCACAGAGAGAAATCATAAGACATATGGTGAAAATTTTAATAAACATGTAATTGGAATTCCAAAAGGAAGAGAGAATAAGAGAAGCAACAAAATAGTGGTAACACATTTACTAAAACTGATGAAAGACATCAAGCTGCCAAATCAAAGCAGGATAAATATAAAGGAAACCATACCATGGTATATTATACCAATGTATAAAACATTATACCTTGTACCATACCAAAGCATAAACTGCTGAAGACCAACGTTAAGAAAAAAGTTAAGAGCAGCCAGGAAAATATAATTTTCTAATATGTAGCAGAATAGCTACATTTATTGAGCAGTTGCTATGTGGCAGGCATTGTGCTAAAAGCTTTATGGATACCATTTCATTTAATTTTCACCACTGGGAAGGTACAATTACTATTCTCAATTTAAAAATAAGGAATGGAGATTCAAAGAAGTCATATAACATGTCCAAAGTCATATGGCTGGAGAGCAATAGAGCTGGGCCTCAAACTCATGCTTGTTTGACTCCAAAGCTGGGCTCCTCACCACCATGCTGCTCTGTCTCCTCAGGAGAGATCCAGAGCAATGTTACATATGACCTGGCTCTGGACCCACGTCTCCCACATCCCCGAGTTGTCTTTGATGAGACAAAGAACAGCACACGCAGACAGACAAGGATCTTGAAGCTGAATCAAGAATGTGAAACCCTAAAGCTACTGTTAGTGGTGAGCAAGGGATGGCCACACTTCTGGGTCCTCCAAGCATGGTGTGAGCTTGGGAAGCTGAGGAGGGCATACCCCTAAACCCCTACTATCTCTCAGTATTGTGTAGAAGACTCAGTGAACCCCATCATCCTGCACTTCAACTTCTCTCTGGTGGGGGAGCCCATTCCCTCATTCAAGAACCTCCAGCCAATGCTGGCTGTGGATGCTCAGAGACACTTCACAGCTTTGGTGAGTCCTCAAGTTGGGGTCCTGCAGGGGCATGGAAGGGACCAGAGGCCAAGATCATTGAAGCACATTTTATTTCATTTCACATAATTTTATTTCAATATTTTATTTTATTGTTTCATTTCACATCATTTCATTCTTTCCTTTCCTTTCATCATATTCTTTTTTTTTTTTTTTTGTAGTTTCCCTTTGAGCAGAATTGTGGCAGTGACAGCATTTGCCATGATGACCTCAGCATCACCTTCACTTTTATGGGGTGAGTTTCTTTTCCTCATGCTACCTGCAAATCTGCCCTACAACCTGGTGCTCTGTTCTTCTCCTGGCCCCTGAGGGAGCCTGGCACAGAATAGCTGCTTCAGGGTGTTTGTGTGGCTGCCCCATCCACTGTCTTCTCTCTCCAAGTGTCTGTGCCTCCTTCCCACCAGGGCAGACTTGCCACATGGAAGCCCTCAGCATCTCATGGCTTGGCTTGTTCTTCCCACAGCCTGGACACCCTGGTAGTGGGTGGTCCCCGAGACTTCAATGTGACACTGACTGTGAGAAACCAGGGCGAGGACTCCTACAAGACTCAGGTCACTGTCTTCTACCCACCTGGCTTATCCTATCGGAGGGTGTCAGTGGCCCAGGTAGCCAAATCCTTCTCAGGCTCTGTCTGACTTTGCTTTCCCTGTCCCTGCAGGGGGTGCTTGACATCACTACCTTTGTCTCCCTTGTCTTCCAGAAACAGCTCTCATGGCGACGTTGGCGCCTGACTTGTGAGGCTGATGACTCCATCAGTGGGCCTGAGGGCTTGAAGAATAGCAGCTGCAGCATAAACCACCCCATCTTCCCAAACTCCTCAGAGGTCAGGCTGCTGTCCTCCTCTCTTTTTCTCTTTTGTTTTCTTCTGAATTCTTCTCTCTCTCTTTTTTAAGGTAGAGGCTCCTTTTTTTTTTTGAAAAATAGTTTTATTGAGATATAATTCATATACCAAAGAATTCACCCATTTCAGGTACACAATTCAATGGCTTTTAGTATGTTCACAGAGTTACACATTCATCACCATGATCAATTTTAGAATATTTTATTACCTCAAGAAAAGACCATGCTCCCTTAAGCCATCAGGTCCAGTCCTCTCATGTATTCAAGCTCTAGGCAACCAGTAATCTATTTTCTGTGTCTAGATTCACCTATTCTGGATATTTCATATAAATGGGATTATACAGTATGTGGTCATGTTTTCCAGGATCATCCATGTTTGCAGCATGTATCAATACTTCATTTCTTTTTACTGCTGAAAGTAGTCTGTTATATGGATGCACCACATTTTATTTATCTAGTTGATAGACATTTGAGTTGTTTCTTCTATTCTTTTGACTGTTTCTCTTTTCTTTAACTCCAGGTCACTTTTAATATCACATTTGGTGTGGAATCTGATGCTTCCTTTGGAAACAGATTACTCCTCAAGGCCAGTGTGATGAGGTGTGCTATGCCCAGCTTCCCCGCTTTGAGGTCCCAAACCCCTGCCCAGTGTGGACCACTGTCCTCTCCCCACTGGTTCTCCCTTCAGCTCACTTATTTATTTATTCATTCATTCAATAAATACTGATTGAGCATCCACCATATGCCAGGCATTGTACCCAATACTGCTGGTGGGACAGCAATGGACAAGACATCTGTGGTTCCTGCCCTTACAGAGATTATAATTTAGTGGAAAAGATATACAAGAAAGCTCTCTGTTTCCCTTCAGTGAGAACAACACGACAAGGACCAACAAAACTGAATTCCAGCTGGAGCTGCCTGTGAAATACATGGTCTTTGTGGTAGTCACCAGGTGCTGGCTTCTCGGGCTTTAGCTCTGCCTTTACCAATGGGTGGCCCATTGTGTATTTGTGTGTGTGTGTGTCTAGCAAATGTGTGCATGGGTGTGTATTTGTGCATGTGTGCATGTGTGTGTGTATGCATGACCCAAGCTAGCACATCCTGTGTCTGACACACATGGCCCCCTACACACCATCCCACTGTCACCCTCTCAGGGCAGCATTACCCATGTGTCTGTTTATTCCCTAACACACTTAGCCCAAGACCCCTCCCAGGACACCTCTGAAGTCCTGACACCTCCCGTACTTTCTTCTTTCTCCTGTCAGCCATGAGGTCTCCACCAAATATCTCAACTTCATAGCTGAGGAGAAGACCAGCCACACTATAGAGCATAAGTATGAGGTGGGTAGATGAGAAGGAGACCAGGGAGGGAAATCAAATGATGGGAGACATGCATCAGATGCCTTCTATGTGCTGGGCTCTGTTCCAAGCTCACTCTCACCCTGTACACATACAAGCACACACACAAGTGCACACACGCAAGCACATACACACACACATAATTAACTCATTTTATCATTACAATGACTCTTTGAAGGAGGGTCTATCATTATTTCCAGTTCACAGATGGAGCAACTGAGGATCAGAGAAGTTAACAGAACATGGCCATGGTCTCAGCACTAGTAGTGGAAGAGCCGCTACTTAGTACCAGTCTTTCTGGCTCTGGAATGTGTGTTTAACACCTATACTCTTCTGCCTCCCAGAAAGCATCAAGAGGCAGGCTGCTAGGGTCTGTGAGCCTTATTTAGTTGTATCGGGCTGTCAGGAGTGGGGAGGCTGATTCTAGTTGCTGGTGGGAGCAGAAAGGCCAGAGCTCTGATATCTACCATCCTCCTCCCACTGTACAGTTCAACAACTTGGGGCAGAGGAGCCTCCCCATCAGTGTGGTCTTCTGGGTGCCTATCAAGCTGAACCAAGTGACTGTGTGGGACAACCCCCAGGTCACCTTTTCCAAGGTAAGTCTAGCTGGCCTTGAGGAGTGACCCAATTCCTACGACCATAGCCCTGGTCTTTCCTAAAATCTCTGTTTCCTCTGTTAGATTTTGGAGCCATTTTGATCCTTTCCTGGACCTTGGCCCATTTCAATCTCCTTGAGGGTGGACCCATGAGCCCTCAATTCCCTCCCTTCACAGTGTCTCTCTTTCCTTAGAACCTCTCCAGCACATGCCACACCAAGGAGAGGGAACCCCCTCTCTCTGACTTCCTGGTGGAGCTTAAGAAGACTCCAGTTGTGGTGAGAATAAACCTAACCCAGCTTTAGGACCATGTGCAGACTCAGCACTGTTCCCTTGTTGGTGCTGAGTACCATCTGTCAACCAAGTGGGCTGGGTGCATGGACGTTTTCTGTATCCAGCTTAGTAATTTCTCCCCTCTGCTCCCTCCCCCAGAACTGCTCCATTGCTCTCTGCCAGAGAATCCAGTGTGACATTGTGTCCTTTGGCATCCAGGAAAAAGTCAATATCACCCTCCAAGGCAAACTTTCGTTTGACTGGTATATCAAAGTATGTGAGGGCCAAGGCTCAGCTGGGCACAGACATGATACTTCAGGGGGCCCACATGTCCAGCTCCCATCCTCTCTCTCCCATAGACTTCAACAAACTACCTTCAGGTTGTGAGCACGGCAGAGGTCTTATTTGATAATTTGAAGTTTGCCCCACTTCCAGGACAGGAGGCATTTCTGAGGGCCCAGGTATCTGTCTCTGACCCAGAGGGACTATTGGAGGGAGGAGGGGAGGCTGGGCTTGTGGAGATCTCTAGGTAAAGAGATAGAAAGAGACAAAGGAGGAGGAGGAGGAGAGGAAGGAGGAGTGAGGGCATAGGGAGGGGTTAGTCATTGGGTTCAGGGAGTTCATAAGGTCTGACTGGGGAACCCCCAGAAATCTGAAGTTCATCTCCCCTGATGTACCCTCCCTCCCCCTGCCACAGACAGAAACCAAAGTGGAGCCAAGTGAAGTGCACAACCCTGTACCACTTATAGTGGGCAGCTCAGTGGGGGGGCTGGTGGTTCTGGCCCTCATCACCGCTGGACTGTACAAGGTATCCCCTTTTCCTGTCTGCTCCCCTCTCCCTCACTGCTTCTTTTTTTTTGTGGTTGATTTTTAAAAATTTTTTATTGTTCTGTTAATCACCATACATTACATCATTAGTTTTTGATGTAGTGTTCCATGATTCATTGTTTGTGCATAACACCCAGTGCCCCACGCAGAATGTGCCTTCTTTAATACCCATCAACAGGCTAACCCATCCCCCCACCCCCCTCCCCTCCAGAACTCCCAGTTTGTTTTTCAGAGTCCATCGTCTCTCATGGTTCATCTCCCCCTCTGACTTACTCCCCTTCATTCTTCCCCTCCTGCTATCTTCTTCTTTTTCTTTTTTCTTGACATATGTTGCATTAGTTTCAGAGGTACAGATCTGTGATTCAACAGTCTTGCACAATTCACAGTGCTCACCATAGCACATACCCTCCCCAATGCCTATCACCTAGCCACCCCATCCCTCCCACCCCCCACCACTCCAGCAACACTGTTTGTTTCCTGAGATTAAGAATTCCTCATATCAGTGAAGTCATATGATACATGTATTTCTCTGATGGACTTATTTCACTCAGCATAACACCCTCCAGTTCCATCCACGTCGTTGCAAATGGCAAGATCTCATTCCTTTTGATGGCTGCATAATATTGCATTGTGTATATATACCACCTCTTCTTTATCCATTCATCTGTCGATGGACATCTTGGCTCTTTCCACAGTTTGGCTATTGTGGACATTGCTGCTATAAACATTGGGGTGCACATACCCCTTTGGATCCCTACATTTGTATCTTTTCCCTCACTGCTTCTTACTCAGCAGCTCATTACTGACTTTGACTCCCACCAAGTCACAGAGTCTGTTTCTTCAGCTATATAATGAGAGTATCAATACCATTTTTGTGACAGTAATCAGGTATTAACCCAATATATGTAATGCACTTAGAATGGTCCCTGGTATAGAATGACCACTATATAGGTATTAATTCTTCTTCTCCTTCTTCTGTGTTTTATTTATTTTCTCTCTTTCCTGTCTCTAACATCAATGTTAGAGATCTCTTTCCCTGCCCCATGTTCCCCAGGTCTCTTTACGCTCTGCCACATTATTCTTTTTGCCTCCTGGTGACTTCTATCTCCCCTCCTGGTCTGCATGGCCTTCACCAATTCCCTGGCTTTGGTGGTCTTACTACTTTGTCTCTGCCTCCACAGCTTGGCTTCTTCAAACGGCAGTACAAGGACATGATGAGTGAAGCTGGTCCCGATGCTGCCCAGCCCCAGTAACAGCTCCTTCCCCATTGAGTGGCCTCTCCTGCAGCAAGTAGGACATTGGTTAGACCAACATGCAGGTCCCCAGGCTGTTGGACAGATTCATCTATTAGGAGAGTGGGGTGGTAGCATCTTATTCAGGAAAGAACAGCTTGGACTTCCATTCATGTTTGTGTATGTTTGTATGTGTGTGTGCAAGCATGTGCATGAGTTGTGTGCATGACTCAGATGTCTCTTGAATGGGGATGAGTGCCTTCAGTACAACTTCTCAGGCAGAAGGGAATTGCTTGGGCTTCCTCATGTGTGGGTTAAGGTGCCATTGGACCTTCCTCCTGACAGAGGTGATGGCAGGTTTTGTGGGTGAACATAAAGGGAATGCAACAGATTCTGCTCCTGGTGAGGGAAAAGAGACCTCCTTTCATGGGTGAGGACACAGACCTGCAGGAGCCTGTGCAGCTGGATGGAGGCCACATTGGAAGAACCATGGTGGAGCGAGGATCTGGTCAGCCATCAGGAGCCTGTCCACCCATTCCACACTTGAGCTACATAAGGTCCAAGGAGCAGTGGTTCACTTCCCTTTATCTATGCATTTACTTAGTATTTTAATGTTATTTTTATTTTTATTTTTTTGATAGATAAACCTGTCCATAGTACAAAAATCAAAAGATGTGCAAGCATGTGTGGTGAAGTTTCCCTTCCATTATGGTCCCCCCAGCCATTCAAGTCCCTCATAAGGGGCTGTCAAGGTTGTGTGTTTTGGGGTCTCTTTCACAAAGATTCTAGGCATATGCAAACACATACAAATATACAAGCTTTTTTTACACAAGTGGTAACAGATGCGTTATTTATTACTGTTTAGCATCTTGCTTTATTCATTAATATAGCTCAGATGTTTTATATCAAGACAAAATATTTTTTCATTCTTTTATACGGCTGCATAGTATCCCTTTGTGTAGGTGGATCATCATGTATTTAACCAGTTTCCTTTTGATATGTTATTTCCAACCTCTAGCAATGTTGTATTACTAAACAATGGTGAATTAATAAATTGATTATATATATGATATATAATTAATAAATTGAATATATGTCATTTTTGCATATGTGTAAAGATAATTTATAGGATATATTCTCAGAAGTTTGAATTCTCCCAGAAGCAAACCCAAGATAAGAACTTGAGTCAAAGAAGTTATTTAAGACTGGCCCCAAGAAATAGGGGAGAGATGTGAGCTAGGAAGGAAAGTCATCCAGAAAAGGGTGTATTTTCAAGAGACACCACTGTGAGCCGCTGGAGCATAACCCCATTGGTTTTGAGTTCTGGGAGACAGAGTAGAATGCAAACCTCAGCATTGTCCCACTCGAAGACCGAAGGAACTGGAGTTATGTATACAGTTGACCCTTAAACAATGCTGGGATTAGGGACACTGATCCCTCATGCAGTTGTAAATCCATGTATGACTTTTGACTCCCCAAGAACTAAGCATTACTGATAACATAGTCAACACCTAATTTGCATGTTGTATGTATTATATTATGTATTCTTATAATAAAGTAAGCTGGAGAAAAGAAAATGTTACTAAGAAAATCATAAAGAAGAGAAAATACATTTGTAGTACTATATATATAGTTACTGAAAAAAGTCCACATATAAGTGGACCTGTGCAGTTCAAACTTGTGTTGTTCAAGAGTCAACTGTACACCAATTCCCTGGCACTTCTGACCTCACATGAATGAGGACAGAATGGGGTCTGGTGGCCAAAGAGATAACAGATTCTGCTAGTTGGAAGTCTGACAGATGAGCCTATGCTCCTTTGGCAAGGTCCGCAGGGATCCAGGCAGGGCACTGGCTACCAAGGGTATGTAAAGTTTAGATAGCTGTTTCTAGATAGCCTTCCCTCCTCAGGGGAGCACCCCCGGTGCCCATTCTCCCATACCTTTGCTAATGCAGTAACCATGACTCTGGCCTTAGTGTGCAGCCTAATTCTCACCCCAGTCCTGCTAAGTAGCCACCACTTGCTATTTAATAATACCTAAATTTCACTTATGAGAAAACTGAGGCTTAGAGAGATCACCCCAATTGCCTGAAGTCATACAGATAGGAATAGAATGGAGCTGGGATTCAAATCTGGCTCTGTCTGGTTCCAAAGCTTTTCTCTTTTATTGTCCTGATGGTTTTTGAGGAATGGCCCTGTGGCAGGGGCAGGCACAAGGGAGGTATGGGGAGACAGTGGCTGTTATTTAGATGTTATAATATTAGGTGAACCATATGAAATTGCCAACGTGTTTGTTGACAAAAATGGCAATTTCATGGGGCTCATCAAAATATAGACAATCATGGCTTAGATAGACATCTGTTCCAGGATAGGAACAGAGATGATAGGAAGGAGGGAGGGCTTACCCTGCTTGGGAAGGTGTGTGAAGGGTCCCCAGGGGAGGCAACACCTGACTCAAGTAGGGGCAGGACTGTTCCAGTCAGAGGCAGCACAGATGGGGCTAAAGAGTGGGCAGGAGCTTGGGCAGATGTACTTAGTAAGCCAGAGTGAGGAGTTTCAATTTTACTCAAAGTGCAATATGGTGTTATTAAAGGGTGACTAATAAGACAAGGGTCCTTTGTATTCTTGGGGGTGCCATAGCCCATGTCACCTCTGGATGAGTCTACACAATTTCCTCTTCTGACTTCAAAATTCATTAAAAATGTTTTTCTACTTCCTTAAGTTGAAAGATAAAAGACCTTAATATCTCTGGAAGTTCTTAGCTGACCCAGGAAAGGGGAGGGCCTCTGTATTTGCAGGGGCCTATCTTTGAATGGACAGTTAAGGTCCTGTGGGCTCAGAGTCCACATTTACAGCATTGAGTTGGAAGCTTGTGCTGAATTCAGCCAGATAGGTGTTTTATGATGGGTTGTAAAATAAATAATTTCTAGTGACAAATTACCCTAGCATGACCACAAAGTTACTAATAAACAGGGCCATAAATCTCTCATGATAAGCAGTCAAACCCAGAAAAATTTGCTATTGTTTTTACTTTTTGGGGTCCCTTGTTTCAGAATAAATAGATTCCTTCAGTCTCTATCCTCATTTTCTTGTTTAGGAATAGGGTTCTTATCTGGGCCACCATGGAAGATCATTAGAATTATGACCCCCATGCCAAAGAAATCAGAGAGGGAGACAAACCAGGAGAGACTCTGGACTCTGGGAAACAAACTGAAGGTTACAGAGGGGAGGGGGGTAGAGGTATGGGGTAGCCAGGTGATGGGTATTAAGGAGGGCACGTGTTGTGATGAGCACTGGGTGTTATACGCAACTAATGAATTGTTGAATGCTACATCAAAAACTAATGATGTACTATATACTTACTAACTCAGCATAAAAAAAAGAATTATGACCCCCAGTGAACTGGTTCTTCTTGTGTCCCACTCATTTGCAATGGGACATTGCTCCTCTTTCCATCAAGTGAAGGGGGCTATCTCTACCACCTGGAATCTGAGCTGGTCTTGTGTCTTGGTTTGTCCAATAGAATGTGGTGGATCAAGGAATGTATGGGAGTTCTAGAGCCTAGGCTTAGATGCACTACAGCTTCTGCTTTCACCTTCTCAGAATTCTGAGACCACCAACCTGAGACCCATCTAGTTCATTAGAGAAAGAGCAGATGACTAAGGCTCTCAACTGACAGCCAGCACAAGTGCATGCTTGAGGCCATAATGGGACTTCCATCCCAGTCCACCCATCTGATGACTGCAGCCACAGGCAAGCCCAACAAAAGAACTGCCCAGAACTGTGAGAAATAATAAATTATTCATGTCTTCTGCCCATTTTTTGACTTGATTATTTGTTTTCTGGGTGTTGAGTTTGAGAAGTTCTTTATAGATCTTGGATATCAGCCCTGTCTATAGTGTCATTTGCAAATATCTTCTCCCATTCCATGGGTTGCCTCTTTGTTTTGTTGACTGTTTGAAGATATACAGATGGCTAACAGATACATGAAAAAATGTTCATCATCAATAGAATCTTTAAAAAAATGGGGTGCCTGGGTGGCTCAGTCATTAAGTGTCTGCTTTTGGCTCAGGACATGATCCCAGGGTCCTGGGATTGAGACACACATCGGGCTCTCTGCTCAGCGGGAAGTCTGCTTCTCCCTCTCCCACTACCCCTGCTTGTGTTAGCTCTCACTAACTCTTTCTCTCTGTCAAATAAATAAATAAAATCTTTTAAAAAACTTAAAAAAAGTTCATCATCATTAGCCATCAGGGAAATTCAAATCAAAACCACATTGAGATATCACCTTATACCAGTTAGAATGGCAAAAATGGACAAGGGAAGAAACAACAAATGTTGGAGAGGGTGTGGAGAAAGGGGAACCCTCTTACACTGTTGGTGGGAATGCAAGTTGGTACAGCCACTTTGGAAAAAAAATAGAGCTACCCTATGACCCAGCAATTGCACTACTGGGTATTTACCCCAAAGATACAGATGTAGTGAAAAGAAGGGCCATATGCACCACAATGTTCATAGCAGCAGTGTCCACAATAGCCAAACTGTGGAAAGAGCTGAGGTGCCCTTCAACAGATGAATGGATAAAGAAGATGTGGCCCATATATACAATGGAATATTACTCAGCCATCAGAAAGGATGAATACCCAACTTTTGCATCAACATGGATGGGACTGGAGGAGATTATGCTAAGTGAAACAAGCAGAGAAAGTCAATTATCTTATGGTTTCACTTATTTGTAGAACATAAGGAATAGCACGGAAGACATTAGGAGAAGGGAGAGAAAAATGAAGCGGGGGAAATCAGAGGGGGAGATGAACCATGAGAGACTATGGGTTCAGAAACAAACTGAGGGTTTTAGAGGGGAGGGGGATGGGGGAATGTGTTGGCCCAGTGACGGGTATTAAGGAGGGCATGTATTGCATGGAGCACTGGGTGTCATACGCAAACAATGAATCATGGATCATTACATCAAAAACTAATGATGTACTGTATGGTGACTAACATAATTAAAAAAAAAGAAATAATAAATTGTTGATATCTCAATCCACTATGCTTTGGAATGGTTTGTTATGCCACAATGGGTAACTAATATAGCCACCCAGTTAAAAAGCACATTTCCCAGTTTCTTATGCAGCTAAGATGGTTGTGTGACTAGGTTCTGGCTAATGGGATATGAGTAGGTTGAGTGAACAACTTTGGAGTCAGGCCCTCTGAGAGAAGTGTCCTTCCTTTCTCTTTATCATCTTTTTACCAGCTGGGGCATGAATGCCATGGTGCACCATTTTGGACCTTGCAGATGAGGGCAACATCCAAGAAGGCCAGAGTGAGACAGAAGGAATCTGGGTTCTAACTCTGTAGAACTACCATGTTAGTCCTGGACTCCATAATCTCATATTGTTATAAGAAAGAGAAATGAACACTAATCTTTTTTATAACACTGGTATTCTGAACCTCCATTACAGCAGCTGCCCCTGTATTGTAAGTAATACCATTACCATCTCAAAAGTCCTATTTTCCTACTTGGTCCAATAAACTAAACTTGTGGTAAAGCCTGAAGGTTTCTTGATGGTGCTACTAGCCCAATTCCTAGCATTTCAGGCCCCTCCTTCTTGTCAGGACTTATGATATGGCTTGCACTCAAAATGGGGGGCTGGGAGTGTTCCACTCTATCCATCCTCAGGATGGTCACCGGTTTCAGTTATACTTTCTCCATCTGTGGGACCTTCCTGATGAACCCACTTGGTTTGCGCTCCAGGATTTATCATCAACCTCTGAAAGCACAAAGGTGGGATCCCACCCATTTATTCCTTCCCTCTAGGTGGATAGATGACCTGATAGAGAAATTATCTGACCTGTTTTCCCTGTAGATGCATGAGAAACGTACTTGGAAGGTATTTCTCTTTCCACTCTCTCAAGATTACCAGAGATATGCATCCTGATAGTGTGGATTTCCCTTCCTCAGGGAAAGCTCACAGTCTTTTTTTTTTTTTTAATTTTTCCCTTTTACTCATTTACAGTCTAGATGGGAATTAAGGAGGGCACGTTGTAGTGATGAGCACTGGGTGTTATATGTAACTAATGAATCATTGAACACCACATCAAAAACTAATGATGTATTGTATGTTGGCTAATTGAACATAATAATAAAAAAAGAAAAGAGATTTCTAACTGGCAACCCTTAGGCCAAATCCAGCCCTCAGGTTTTATTTAGCCTACATGGTTTTGTTTATTTGTTTTTTATTAGTTGCTGACATTTTAAAATTGAGAGATTTCTTTTTTAAATTTAATTTAAATTCAGTTAATTAATATATAGTGTATTGGTTTTAGAGATAGAGTTCAGTGATTCATCAGTTGTATATAACACCCAGTGCTCATTACATTGTGTGCCTTACTTAATGCCCATCACCCAGTTACTCCTTCTCCCCACCCTAAAATTGAGAGATTTCTGAGAGAAATCCAGATTTATGGTTTTTCTTGAAAAATGGGTGAGGCAACATGAGGCTGCAGCTAGGTAGAGGCCACCATGAACAGGCAGGACATGGCTCTTCACTTCACTCCAAATAGCTCTCCTGCTCTGAGGCCAGGGCCCATTGTATTAAAAGTGACCTTTGAAGGCCCTATGTGATCACTGTCTACCTCTGCAGCCCACCTTCTGCTCTTGCCCTTCCCTCTCAAGCTCATATTTCTCTCATATACTACAGGGTGACCAGCCAGGACCCTTTTGAAAGTGAAAGGGAGTGTGATTAATAATTACATTGGGATGTCAGGCCTAACCATGATCTTTTGGGGACAGGTCAGGATATATCTGTGTTCCTCTGATACTCTCTCTCACTTCCCAGTCTCTGTCCATGCTTTACCTCTGCCCAGAACTCACTTCCTCTCCTCCTTCACTTGACTCTTGTCTCAGCTTGAAGGTCACTTCCTCCAGAGCCTCCTGACTGCCTAGCCAAGAGAAGCTTTACCTCTCATATGCTGTCAGTAACATGTGTTTTTTCTCTTTGACACTGCATTCCTGGAGGGCAGGAACCCCTAGGACAATATCTGGAACACAGAGCAGACAATTGTTGACTATATGTTTGGTGAATGAATGAATGAATGAATGAATAGGCTTGGTTTGCCTGGCTTCTTGTTCTTTTTGTGTCCTTCACCCCTGAAGACATAGCTCTCAAAAATCTGTTTCCCAGGGAGGGGGCAAAGATGGTGGAGGAGTAGGGGACCCTATTCCAACCGGTCCCCTGAATTGAGCTGGATATCTACCAGACCACTCTGAACACCCATGAAATCAGCCTGAGATGTAAGAAGATATATCTGGATCTCTACAAACAGAATATCTCCAGTGGTTGGTTTCAAGGTATGAAGCGGGGAGCTGTGATTCTGTGGGTAGATATCAGAAGATAAATGGAAGAGGGATGGAATTTCCAGGATCCTGAGCTGAGGAGGCTTGAAAGCATCCCATGCTGGGGACCAGGCACAGACTCACAGATGGTAGCAGCAGGGAAAGGACTTTAGGGCAGCCCCCCCCCCCCCACTGAAACCTGAAGCGGCAGGGGCAGATGTGTGAACTGGGGGTGGCTGGTGGTTTTAGAAGCACAAAGGGCATGGGGCTCCTGGTTGACTCAGTTGTTAAGCATCTGCCTTTGGCTCAGGTCATGATCCCGGGGTCCTGGGATTGAGCCCCACATTGGGCTCCCTGCTCGGCAGGAAGCCTGCTTCTCCCTCTCCCACTCCCCCTGCTTGTGTTCCCCTCTCACTCTCTCTGTCTCTATCTCTCTGTCAAATAAATAAATAAAATCTTAAAAAAAAAGAAGAAGAAGCACAAAGGGCAGAGACATACCTGGACCTGGAAGCAAGGGCTGGCAGTGTTGCTGTGGGACGCACAATCCAGGGTGCTGTAGTTTTTAGCAGCACAGACAGAAATGGAGACAGTGTGGCCTAGAGAGCTCACTGAAGAACAGACTGCGATCTCTCTGTCTGAGGCAGAGGTTTGGATACAGTCACTTCTGTTCTGACTCTCAGAAAGCCACCTGGGAAAGCCGCCAGAGGAAAAAAAGCCCCCCAAAATCGGTTTTCACTGAGCCCATCCCCCCCCAGAGGGGACAGGGTAATTCTGCCCAAACAGGATTGCCTGAGTAACAGCATGGCAGACCCCACCCCCAGAAGACAGTCTGGAAGAGCAAGAGGCCAACAACCCTAAGGTCACTATAAAACAGGTATTTTGCTTGGGTGGTGGTCAATAATTTGAACTCTGTACATTCCCTCAACCACCCCTCAACAGAATGACTAAGAGGAGGAACCCCCAAAATAGGAAAGACTCAGAGACTGTGACCTTTGTCACAGAACAAATGGACATGGAAATAAGCAAGATGTTGGAAATAGACTTCAGGGTAACAGTTATGAAGACAATAGCTAGGATGGAGAAAATGATTAATGGTAACATAGATTCTCTAAGGGCAGAAATGAGAGCTGATGTGGCAGAAATTAAAAATGCTATCAATGAAATCCAATCTAATTTAGATACTCTAACAGCTAGGGTAAATGAGGCAGAAGAATGAATTAGTGATCTAGAAAGGAAGGAATGGGAGGAGGCCTGGAACAAACAATTTAAAATCCATGAAAACAGAATTAGAGAAATAAGTGATGTGATGAAACGTTCCAATGTCAGAATTATTAGAATCCCTGAGGGGGTGGAGAGAGAGAGAGGACTAGAAGATATATTTGAGCAAATCAGAGTTGAGAACTTCCTTAATCTGGGAAATGAAACAAGCACTCACGTCCAAGAGGCAGAGAGGACCCCTCCCAAGATCAAGGAGAATAGACCAAAGCCATGGCATGTAATAGTAAAACTCACAAATCTTTGAACCAAGAAAACCATCTTAAGGGCAGTTAGGGAGAAGAGATTCCTTATGTACAGAGGGAGGAACATCAGAATAACGTCAGACCTGTCCAGAGAGACCTGGCAAGGCAGAGAGGGCTGGAAAGACATATTCAGGGTACTAAATGAGAAGAAAACGCAGCCAATAATACTTTATCCAGCAAGGCTGTCATTTAGAATGGATGGAGAGATACAGAGTTTCCAGGATCGGCAGAAACTGAAAGAATATGCGACCACTAAGCCGACCCTGCAAGAAATATTAAGGTGGGTTTCTATAAAAGGAGAAAGACCCCAAGAGTGATATAGAACAGAAATTTACAGAGACAATCTATAGAAACAAGGACTTCACAGGCAATATGATAACAATAAATCCATATCTTTCAATAATCACTCACAACGTGAACAGCCTAAATGCTCCCATGAAATGGCACAGCATTGCAGATTGGGTAAAAAGACAGGACCCATTCATATGCTGTCTACAAGAGACTAATTTTGAACCTGAAGATACATCCAGATTGAAAGTGAAGGGACCTCAAAAGAAAGCTGGGGTAGCAATTCTTATATCAGACAAATTAGATGTTAAGCTAAAGATTGTAGTTAGAGATACAGAAGGACACTATATCATTCTTATGGGGTCTATCCAAAAAGAAGATCTAACAATTGTAAATATTTATGCTCCCAACATGGGAGCAGCCATCTACATAAGCCAATTGTTAACCAAAATAAAGAGACATATTGATAATAACACGTTAATAGTAGGAGACCTCAACACTCCACTCTCAGCAATAGACAGATCATCTAAGCAGAAAATCAACAAAGAAACAAGAGCTTTGAATGACACACTGGACCAGATGGACCTCATAGATATATACAGAACATTCCACCCTAAAGCAACAGAATACTCATTCTTCTCGAGTACACATAGAACTTTCTCCAGAATAGACCACATACTGGGTCACAAATCAGGTCTCAACTGATACCAAAAGATTAAGATTATTCCCTGCATATTCCCAGACCACAGTGCTTTAAAACTGGAACTCAATCACACGAAAAAATTTGGCAGAAAATCAATCACTTGGAAGCTAAAGACCACTCTGCTCAAGAATGTTTGGGTCAACCAGGAAATCAAAGAAGAACTTAAACAATTCATGGAAACCAATGAGAACGAAAACACATCGGTCCAAAACCTATGGGATACTGCAAAGTCATTCCTAAGGGGGAAATACATAGCCATCCAAGCCTCACTCAAAAAAATAGAAAAAACCTGAATTCACCAACTAACTTTACACTTTAAAGAACTGGAGAAAAAGTAACAAACGATGCCTAAGCCACGCATTAGAAGAGAAATAATTAAGATTAGAGCAGAGATCAATGAATTAGAAACCAGAAACACAGTAGATCAGATCAACGAAACTAGAAACTGGTTCTTTGAGATAATTAATAAGATCAAAAAACCACTGGCCAAACTTATCCAAAAGAAAAGAGAAAGGACCCAAATTAATAAAATTATTAATGAAAGGGGAGAGATCATGACTAACACCAAGGAAATAGAAACAATAGAAATTATTATCAACAACTATATGCCAATAAGCTGAGCAACCTGGAAGAAATGGATGCCTTCCTGGAAACCTATAAATTCCCACGACTGAAACAGGAAGAACTGACAACCTGAACAGGCCAATAACCAGTAACAAGATTGAAGCAGTGATCAAAAACCTCCCAAAAAACGAGTCCAGGGCCTGATGGATTCCCTGGGGAATTCTACCAAACATTCAAAGAAGAAATAATACCTATTCTCCTGAAGCTGTTTCAAAAAAATAGAAACAGAAGGAAAGCTTCCAGACTCATTCTATGAGGTCAGCATTACCTTAATCCCCAAACCAGGCAAAGACTCCATCAAAAAGGAGAATTTCAGACTGATATCCCTGATGAATATGGATTCCAAAATCCTCAATAAAATCCTAGCTAATAGGATCCAACAATACATTAAAAGGATCATCCACCACGACTAAGTGGGATTTATCCCTGGGACGCAAAGGTGGTTCAACATTCGCAAATCAATCAATGTGATAGAACACATTAATAAGAGGAGAGAGAAGAACCATATGGTCCTCTCAATTGATGCAGAAAAAGCATTTGACAAAATACAGCATCCTTTCCTGATTAAAACTCTTCAGAGTATAGGGGTAGAGGGAACATTCCTCAAGTTCATCAAATCCATCCATGAAAAACCCACAGCAAATATCATCCTCAATGGGGAAAATCTGAGAGCCTTTCCCTTAATCAGGAACACATCACGGATGCCCACTCTCACCATTATTGTTCAATATAGTACTAGAAGTCCTAGCAACAGCAATCAGACAACAAAAAGAAATAAAACGTATTCAAATTGGCAAAGAAGGAGTCAAACTCTCTCTTTTCGCAGATGACATGATACTTTATGTGGAAAACCCAAAAGACTCCACCCCCAAATTACTAGAACTCATACAGCAAATCAGTAATGTGGCAGGATACAAAATCAATGCACAGAAATCAGTTGCTTTCTTATATACTAACAATGCAACTGTAGAAAGAGAAATTTGAGAATCCATTCCATTTACAATAGCACCAAAAACAAAACCATAAGATACCTTGGAATAAACCTAACCAAAGAGCCAAAGGATCTATACTCTAGAAACTATAGAACACTCACGAAAGAAATTGAAGAAGACACAAAAAGATGGAAAAACATTCCATGCTCAAGGATCGGAAGAATAAACTTTGTTAAAATGTTTATGCTGCCCAGAGCAATTTATACCTTCAATGCCATCCTGATCAAAATACCAAGGGCATTTTTCAAAGTGTTGGAACAAACAATGCTAAAATTTGTATGGAATCAGAAAATACCCCAAATCGCCAAGGAAATGTTGAAAAGGATAAAGAAAGCTGGGGCCATCATGTTGCCTGATTTCAAGCTATATTACAAAGCTGTGATCACCAGGACAGCATGGTACTGGCAGAAAAACAGACACATAGACTAATGGAACAGAACAGAGAGCCCAGAAATGGACCCTCAACTTTATGGTCAACTAAACTTCGACAAAGCAGGAAAAAATATCCAATGGAAAAAAGACAGTCTCTTCAATAAATGGTGCTGGGAAATTTGGACAGCCACATGCAGAAGAATGAAACTTGACCATTCTCTAACACCATACACAAAGAGAAACTCAAAGTGGATGAAAGACCTCAATGTGAGACAGGAATCCATCAAAATCCTAGAGGAGAACATAGGCAGTAACCTCTTTGACATTGGCCACAGCAACTTCTTTCAAGATACATCTCCAAAGGCTAGTGAAACAAAAGCAAAAATGAACTTTGGGACTTCATCAAGATAAAAAGTTTCTGTACAGCAAAGGAAACAGTCAACAAAAAAAAAGAGGCAATCCACCGAATGGGAGAAGATATTTGCAAATGACAGTACAGATAAAGGACTGATATCCAAGATCTATAAAGATCTTTTCAAACTCAACACCCAAAAAACAAATAATCAAGTCAAAATTGGGCAAAAGTAATGAACAGACACTTCTCAAAAAGAGACATACAAATGGTTAACAGACACATCAAAAAATGTTCATCATCTTTAGTCATGAGGGAAATCCAAATCAAAACCCCTTTAAGATATCACCTTACACCAGTTAGAATGGCAAAAATTGACAAGGCAAGAAACAACAAATGTTGAAGAGGTTGTGGAGAAAGGGGTTAGTGTCAATGCAATCTGGTACAGCCACTTTGGAAAACAGTGTGGAGGTTCCTCAAAAAGTTAAAAATAGAGCTACCTTATGACCCAGCAATTGCACTACTGGGTATTTACCCCAAAGATACAGGTGTAGTGAAAAGAAGGGCCACATGCACCCGAATGTTCATAGTAGCAGTGTCCACAATAGCCAAACTGTGGAAAGAGCCAAGATGCCCTTCAACAGATGAATGGATAAAGACGAGGTCGTCCATATATACAATGGAATATTACTCAGCCATCAGAAAGGATGAATACCCAACTTTTTCATCAACATGGGTGGGACTGGGGGAGATTATGTTAAATGAAACAAGTCAAGCAGAGAAAGTCAACTATCATATGGTTTCACTTATTTGTGGAACATAGAGAATAGCAGGGAGGACATTAGGAGAAGGAAGGGAAAAACGAAGGGAGGGAAATCAAAGGGAGAGATGAACCATGAGAGACTATGGACTCTGGTAATAAAACTGAGGGTTTTAAAGGGGAGGGTGTGAAGGGAATGGGTTTGCCCTGTGATGGGCATTAAGGAGGGCTGGTATTGCTTGGAGCATTGAGTGTTATATGCAAACAATGAATCATAGAATACTACATCAAAAACTAATGATGTACTGTATGGTGACTAACATAACATAAAAGAAATCTGTTTCCCTGTGGTACAAAACATTTCTTCAGGACTATATAGTATGTGGCTATATGTAACTACTTCACATTTTCTTTATTTCCCACTTGTATTAATTATTAATTAAGTAATTAATTAATAATTTTATTTAGTGATTCATCACATGTAATTCCCAGTGCTCATTATAACAAGTACTTCACATTTTCTATATCTTGAGAGAATGAATATACAAATGGGTAATGGACAGTCCATACATTGAAACAGAACCCTGACCCACAATCTGCAGTAACCAGCCCAAGAAACCCACCCATTAACTACAATATTCAGCCCAAGGAGCCAGCCTGCCAGCTCTGTCAGACTTGTAGGAAGTCACATCTTCAGCAAGTGGTCCAGGAAACCAAAGAATAATACCTCTAATAATTAGCTCAAAATGAGCCACTGGCCTTGATTAATAACTAATTTTTGTCCTTGGATCCAATTTAGGACCAACCAGAGAAAGCCAAATATGCTCCCCTAACCAATCACAGGATGTCCTGCTTCTAGTTAACCAGCTTCCAGCTTCCCTGAGCTGACAGCCTCCAGGCAAGGCACACCTAAAGACTTCCTCTTTTATATGATAAAGCTTATCCATTCCTCTTTGCCTGTCTTTGAGTATCCGTCAAAATACAAGTGATAGTCTAGCAAGTGACTTTCTTGCTGGAGCAAGTTCTGAATAAATAGCCTTTGACTGAACAGGCATTTTGTTGGTTTTCATTTATTTCCACAATCTCCTGGTCCAGTTACTGTGATAAAAAGAAAAATAAATGCAGCCATCTCCTTTCCAGTTTCTCTGTGGTCATTCCCATTTTGGCACAGACTTTGAACAATTGCTGAAATCAGTTCCCTAATCTGCCCTCATCCCTTGCTGTACATTGAAGTTCCAGGCCCCTCTGAGTAAACAAAAATTGAATGCATAGATTGCCAGTTTCTGCCATACATACATTTGCCTGTTGAGAATAATCCAGCTACCAAGCCAAGACCAAGATATAGAAGTTGAACCTGAAGATCCAGTCTTACTCCTACTCTCTGGAATTCTCCCACCCCTAATTCCCACAAGCATCTCCAGACTAGCCTCTCCCAGGTGTAGCCCCTCTTGGCCCATGTTCTCTCCAAGACAGTAGATGTCTGCTGTTCTGTGCTCCCACACTAACTTCCTAGGACACCTTGCTCTTTCATTTTGCCCTAAAAGGAAATTGAGATTAAATGATTCTATAATCACTAGATGCTGTATGTTCCCCTCCCAGATTCCTCCACAATGGTCAAGAACAATTTCTCTATGTTGAATTTGTTGGCTGCTAAAGTTTCACAGCTGCCCCATTCTCTGGAGAATCATCCTTGGCTGAACAGGAGCAGTCTCTATCCCTGGGTGTGGGAGAAGGTGGAAGAATGGCCAGGGATCAATGACTAATGGACACAGCAAGTACCACAGACCAGACCTTGGTCTAAAAGTGGGGCCCATTCTGGGATGCAATTCCTGTTCCAGAGCTCCCCCTGGGATCAGGCTGAAGCTAGATTCCAGTCTCATTATCATTTAGCTTTTTTCTCTGCTATATCCTGCTTCCCTCATACCCTTCTCTTAAGAGCCTCCTTCAGTAATCATTAGCTCCCAAATTCCCATCTCAGACTGCTGCTAGGAAACCAGATCCAAGGCAATGGCCACTCTAAAGAATGTTCTGGACCATTTTGTTTTCTTTATAACCTTTATCACTATCTGAAAAAATGCTTGAGTTTATTTGTTTCTTTGCCCTGGGCACTATACCTGGCACTGAGCAGGTGCTCAATGGATACTTGCAAATGAACGAATGACAGATGTATAGCTTGCAGTAGTAGCAAGGGAACTTACTCCCTCTGCATTTTTGTAAATGCATTTACTTTTTCTGCTTTTTAGGGAGCTTGCAGCTTTTTACAAATGCTAAGTCTTGTACAGACTTAGAAAGGAAAGTGGGTATATGTGTGTGTGGGAGAGGGGTGATTTTCGGGGGAGCGCTGGTCAAGAAGTCTATGACACCCATCAGGTTATTTGCCATGTTGCTTAAACTCAGGCTGCCTATCCTGGCTGACTGTATGTTTAGGCAGGACAACCTTGGAGAAGGAAAGAGGCACTGGTAATACTTAACCTGGGATAGCAGCTCTGAGCCAGAACTCCCACAGCTCCTGTGCTTAAGGCTCCATTAAAGTAAAGGCATCAAAAAAAAAATGAGGGAATAATTTTTTGAAAAGGATATAATATTTGTCAGTCCCAAAGAAATATCAAAGTAGTATTGGAAGGAAAACCAGAACTTCAAGGACTTTTCTTGCACTTACTTTTTCATTTAGAATTGTTTTTGAGTTACAAACAGAGTGGAGTGGGCAGAAGACTACTATCTTTTCTAGTTTAAGGGCATCTTGATCTACGTGTTGCAGCTCAGGTGGAATCATACCATTGCTCAAGGTTTCATATATTTTTAAGGAGTATGCTGACCAGACTCTAGTTCAGAGAGGGCTGGATAAGTCCTGTCCTGAAGGCCAATCCAGTTCTCAAGATTCTTCACACCTGCCCAGTGAGGTGGATATTATTGTTCCCATTTTGCAGAAGAGGATATTGATGCTTAGTGAGGTTATGTTAACTTGACCAAGGTCAGGCAGACTTTCCATAGATTGGACTCCAGCCCGCTTTGCCCGTTCAACCTCTGTGAGTTGAATCTAAGGCTGGGAACTGGGACAGCATTGTGGAGCCTTCAGATAGAAAGTATGAATGTTCTCTCCAAGGAAACACAGGAGATAGACCAGTTATCAAGACTTCAGCCCCTACCCCTCCCTTACTCTGACTACATCATTTCCTCTTCTTTTCCCCTGTCTCCCAGTGACTCATCTTTGCTTCTCCGTTTCTCTTCTGCCTCTATTTCACAGAACTTAAGTACAAATTAAGTACTATAGTTTTCTCATTCCAGCTAAATCACTTACCAGCAGTGGGAGTTAGAGCAAGAGCAACACTTTGGCTCTCCCAGGGGTTTTGCCAATTTCTGTACATGAGCCAAGCCAGTGCTCCTTCCTCTTCCCTTCACTGTTGCCCTATGATTTTCCTCATCCACCAGGCACACATTTGCTGTGCTCCCTAACATTTCTCTACTTATTTCCTAAAGCCTTTTACTCAACCTAAATAAATCCCTGTTGTATCCAGAATTTGCCTTAATTCAAGTTAGTTTGCCTCCTAGAAAGGCTGCTTCTTCCTTGTTCTGAGGCAGCCTTCTGATTTATACAACTATTGAGCAGATCCCCGGGTGATCTGGGCTGAACACTTGGTCCATTAACTTCCAATCTGTGCAGACTCCCTTTCCACATACCCATCCACCGCACTTACCCACCCATCCACTCACCTTTCCATCTACCTAGTCATCTGCTCACCTGTCCACACACAAACTCATCTGCTCTTTTTTTTTTAAGATTTTATTTATTTATTTGACAGAGAGAGAGTGAGCACAAGCAGAGGGAATGGCAGAGGGAGAGGGAGAAGCAGGCTCTGCACTGAGAAGGGAGCCCAGTGCGGGGCTTGATCCCAGGATCCCGAGACCATGACCTGAGCTGAAGGCAGATGTTCAACCAACTGAACCACCCAGACACCCCCTCATCTACCCTCTTATCACACTCATTCATCCACATACCCAACAGACATGTTTGAGCCCTGGTTATATCTACTCCAGTCCTAATGGCCATCCTTGGAAAGACAAAGAGAAATGAGTGTCTGCTCTCAATGAGCTTTCATTGAGAAGGTGTCACCTCTTATTTTTCACTAGGAAGACTGATTGTTAATTTTCACCCTTGCCCTCAGCTTATAAAGACTGCAGCAACAAACAGCAGCAAGTGCTATTTCCCAGGCACATAGCTGAGCTGCAACAGTGACTGAGACCAGAACTGTTGGATCTTCTGTACAAAAAGACTTGTTCCCTTGCCTGGGATTAGCTCTGCCGTTGTTTAACTTCATGCAGGTACCAAGTATTGATTGGGTGCTTCCTGTGTGTCTGGCTGTGTGTCCGGTGTTGTGCTGAATGCTGGGGATAGAGGGGCCAGAAGGAAACAGTCCCTATATTGAAGTCTATAGTCCCTACCTCAGTCCCTGGTGTATCAACGCATTTTTTCCCCCCAAGCCTCTTCTTCTGAGACTCATCAAAGCAGAGTTAATCACTTCCTCCCTGAGCCATTCAAGTCATCCTGCCATCTAGTAAAACTTGTGATTTGAATGCATGAAAATATTGTCTCCCTTGTAGGGTATGATCCCCTTGAAGGTCAGCACGCTTTCCTGCTTGTCTGGCTTCCCCAGCAACTAACCCACAGCCTGGGTCACATGAACAGCTCCTGTGTGTGGGATGAATGGTTGCGTGAACAAATGCTGCCCAGGCAGCAGATGGGGTAGAGAGGAGGAAGTAAGATCATTAGTAGTGTGGTCAAGATTTTGGTGCCTTGAAATTTGTCTTTACCTTGTACTAGCTGGGCAACTTGAGACAAATGACTCAACTTCTCTGTGTCTCAATTTTGCATCTGTAAAATGAGGATAATAGAAACTCCCCACCCGCATAGGACTGTTGTGAAGATTCAGTGAGCTAACAGACATAAAGTGTACAATGATATGTTAGTATTACCTCAGCTCTTTTGTTCTGCCACCAAAATGTTATTACCCCATGCCTGCTTCTCTTGTCCATGTCCCAAGCTTCCCAACCACTGGCTAAAATCCTCTAGCACTCTCAAATCATCCATCATAACAGAACTTTATGCTTAGAGCTCCGGGAGTTCAGGGAAAACCAGTTGCTTTTGGAGGACAGTCTCTTCCTGAGAACCTGAGTATGCATGTGTGTTTCTACACTATAGAATTAAAAAAATTCTGTTTTGAGAAAATTTGGTGGTGAGGTGGGCAATGTCCTTCAAAGACAGAGAAGTGAGACAGATTTCATGTAGTAAGAGGAAGGGCAGAAACTCTAGGGAAAATCCATTCGGGCCTCAAGGGTAAGGGTGGGGTGGAAATGGACTGAAAAATACGAGGGTTTCCACCCACCAGATTTCTGTTCTCTTTCCATGGAAAAGAAATATGGGAGACAGACCCAAGATTATTCAGTTCTACTTAGCTCAGGCAAATCAGACCTGAATTGAAACAGCTTCTGTCCTTGTTTCTCCACTAACAACCCCCCCCAAGTATGTGACAGATCAGATGCAGCCCCTCCTGCCCCACCGCCCTGCCAGTATCTCCTTCAGTCAGCACCTCTAGGCTCAGGGACAGAGCAGAAATTTATTGAGTGAGGGATGCCAGCAGTAGGAAAGGCTGGCTGCCCTCCAAACTTCCCCAGACCCTCTCCCTCTGAACACCCTTGGGGTGCCAGATGGACAGTCACTGGGCTGAGGAGATTAGGGAACTTGGGTGTCCACTCCTTCCTTGCTTATATTATCTCCCTCAGTTGCTGTCCTTTTTCTGGAAGTGTCACACCATGATTCACTGAAATGGAAAGGGCCTGTGAATTTTAGTTCCTGGCTGGAGCCTCCCTGCTCTCATCTGTAAAATGGATGGGTTGAGTTAAAGACATATTCTGTTCTACACTTTTATGGTTTAAGTTATCTTTGCTAAAGGTGAGATGTCTTACCTTGCCTGGCTTTTCTCTGAAGTATCATGGAAGTATGTTGGGCAGCTTGAAAGAAGAAATGAAGGCTTATTTGTCCAATATTCTTGTCTTGTGTACTCTCACCCACCAAGGGTGGAACCCAAGCCCGAGGAAAGGAAGCAATGGAAGGGTCAGGATTCAGGGCACCTTTGAAGGCTGGGGTCCTCTCTGGTGCTCACACTGCCTGTGAGCTCTTAGTCTCACAGACATCTTCTGACTTGAGTCCTTTCTGGTTTGTCTTTTATTCTCTTCAGAATCTGTGTCACTTCTCCTTTCTCTTTATTGGGTTTCTCTGTCACCATTTCCTTCTCCCTCAAATTTTCTTCATCTCCAAGAATTCCAGGGCTTTTCTCCAGCCATATTGCATCTGAGGTCTTTTCAGGGCTCCTTATACCCACGTGACATTGCTGCCCACCTTCCTCATTCCCAGATCCTCTCCCACTACTCTGGCACAGCTGACTCGAGGGTCGCTGGCAGCCTCTATTGTCAGAACTGGGGACTTCCTCATTTCTTACCGCACTTGACATCTGGCAGCTTGTGACGCTATTTACACTCAAGACAGCCCTTCCATGATGCCCTTTATTTTTCCTCCTGGCTTCTTTCTCCCTCTTTGGGGACTCCTTTCTTCTCAATATTCTTTGGCTCCTGCTCTGCTGCCAACACTGGCTTTCTCCCCCTCCTCTGCCTATCTTTCTCTTCCTTCTTTACACTCCCATCAGGATCTCATCCAACACTTCTGATGGATCTAAAACTCATCTCCAACCCAGACTTTTCTCCTGAGATCTAGTCCCATTCATTCAACCCTCTTCTAGGACATCTCTTCTTGGAAGGTCTTCAGTCCCTTCTTACATAACACAATAATCATCACAGCATAGCATTGATAATAGCCAATAACTGAAGCTCTTACACATTCTTCTCAGCATTTCACACTTACTAACTCAACCTTCCCAGCAACAATAGGAGGTGTGTACTTTTTTTTGAAGATTTTATTTTTAAATAATCTTTTTTGTGTGTGAATCTGTGGGTTAATATTTATTTATTTATTTATTTATTCAGTTTATTCAGTTAGCCACTGTATAGTACATCATTAGTTTTTCATGTAGTCTCTACGCCAACGTGGGGCTCGAACTCACAACCCCAAGATCAGGAGTCATGTGCTCCACTGACTAAGCCCGGCGCCCAGGGACATGTGTACTTTTATTATCACTCCATTTTGTGGATGAGGAAACTGGAACCTAGAGAGGTTGAAAGAATCCAAGCTCTTAAACACTAAATTTTGGTTTTCTAAAAACCAAAGTTGTCCTAGCCCACTGCCCCTCCATCACCACAGTCCTCCCCTTAGGGACCAGTCAGCCTCCAGTCCATCCCCCACCCAACACTAGCTCACCCTACAGGGCCCCATTACCTCCTTCCTAACTGATTTGTCTCCAGCTAGTTTCCATTGAAACCTGATCCGTACAGCCCCTCTTTCTAGCTTTCTAAAATGTAAATTTGAATATCTCAGTCTTCCTAATTTAATTCAATTCTTCCCTCTACCCTCAGGATAAAATAAACATGCCTTAGGGGCTTTCCAGACCCGGGGCCTGCTTCCCCGTCCCCACTCCTCCATGGTATTGATCTCATTTCTTGCCACGTCCTACCTCCCACTCTCTGGTTTCTCATCACAGGTTTCCCAAGAGGCTCCCCACTGTTATGCCCCTTCTATATTTGGTTATCCCTTCTGAAATACACTCCCTCATAGTCAGTTGCCTTCAAGACTCAGCTCAAGTGCCCATCCAGGAAGACTTTCCGGAAATCTACACCCTTCTAATTTGGGTAAGCTACTCTGTGGTCAGTAGGCTTCTCATTTCATAACAACATCTTGCTGTTTGCACATCTGCCCTCTCTATTGATCCCAGGGCTTGTGTTTGTGTTTTATCTCTTTGTTAATAGAGAGCTACGCTGCACCTGGGTGGCTCAGTCATTAAACATTTGCCTTCAGCTCAGGTCATGATCCCAGGGTCCTGGGATCGAGCCCTGCCTCAGGCTCCCTGCTCAGCAGGAAGCCTTCTCCCTCTCCTAATCCTCCTGCTTGTGTTCCCTCTCGCTATGTCTCTCTCTGTCAAATAAATAAATAAAATCTTAAAAAAAAATAGAGAGGTACATAATCAGCCTCAAATTAGCATGTTGAGTAAATGACTGAATACTCACTCTGTTCTCATAAGGCCTGGATGCTTGACTCCTAGCCCAGAGGTTTCCAGGTCTGAAGTGGAGGGTTCTCATCAGGGTCTTCATTAGGGCCCTAATTTTACCCTGGTATCTGCCGGTTTTCCCTCCCCAGGTGAACTGAAGTTTCAAGGTCAAGAGGAAACTTCTGCCAGTACAACTAGAGAAACTTGGAGAGGTGGTGCAGGGCAGGGAATTTGTTATCCACCTAAACCTAGTTTGGTAAGGCAAGAGAAGCAAGCCAAGACATCTCTGATTAGAAAGACTCCTGGAGGGGTGCCTGGGTGGCTCAGTTGTTAAGCGTCTGCCTTTGGCTCAGGTAATGATTCCGGGTCCTGGGATCAGGCCCTGCATTGGGCTTCCTGCTCAGCAGGGAGCCTGCTTCTCCCTCTCCCACTCCCCCTGCTTGTGTTCTCTCTCCAGTAAATAAATAAAATCTTAAAAAGAAAAAAAGAAAGACTCTGGGACACAGCATGTGTGGGCTGCCTTAACCCTTTTTTTCTGTTTAATTTAGTTCTATTCTCCGCCCTCCACCTCTTGAGTCATGCTGACAACTTCCCTCCCTGCTTCTGGCCTCCTGACCACCTCTCTGCTCACTTGCTCCCTCTGCACCCTGGTTCAGCTGTTCCCTCAGTGGCTGAGGAGCTCAGAAGCCCATGTCTGACCTTCCAGTCATGACCAGGACCAGAACATCCCTCCTCCTGTTGATGGGTAAGTCACGGGCCCCAGTGAAGGGATATGAGAAGATTGGGGTCCAGGTAGAGAGAGAGAGCTGAGACTGTACATGTTTTAGACCCAGATATTAAGAGGGGGATCTGGAATTACATAGGGTTTGGGATCCAGAGTTTTTGGAGGGAGAGTATATTGAAGAACTAATTTTAGGGGAGTTCAAGAGATGTTAGAAAAGGAGCCAGTTGCCTGAACAATCCAGAGATTTCCCAAGTAGACAGAACAAGTCAAACTTGTGCTCTATTCACAGTGTCACTTTGGCCCAATTTTCCTGGATTCTTCTTCCTGGAAGCCCCCAGTAGTAAGGGTGGCAAAGGAGTGTCTTTAGAGCTTATGTGTTGCTCTGTGAAAATGGAGAATTGAAACTTGCAAGCAGGTCAATGGGTGAAGAGCTGTCTCTGGACTGCCTGCAGGAGAGAAGCAGGGCTGAGGGAGGCCTGAGCCTGGGAGTTCAGAAGTCCAGGAGATGCTGGGTCATTGGGCCTATAGGGGAGAGCAGGCGTTGGGGACATGAAACAGGAGGAAGACCCTTCTCCAGAGTTTCTTTTCTTACCTCCTTCCCCAGCCTTGGCTTCTTCTCTCTGCTTCAACTTGGACACAGACCAGCCAAAAACCTTCCTTATGGACAGTGCTGGATTTGGACACAGCGTGGTCCAGTATGGCAATACCTGGTAAAGACTGTGTGGTGACTGGCCTTTGGTTCTCATCAACTCCTCTCCATGCACAGGGTCCTGTCCTTCCCCAGGACCCTCTTAATCTCTGTCTGGTGTGGCAATTCCCCCAGTGCTATGAAGAGTTGGACTGAAAGCAGGTGCTGGCATACCATCTCGATAATCACAGCTAATATTTATCAGGCACTTACTAAGTGCCCAGCGCTGTGCCAAGCACCCTTTATGTGGGCACTGATCTATTTTATTTTATTTTAAATTCCAGTATAGTTAACATACAGTGTTATATTAGTTTCAGGTGTACAATATAGTGATTCAACAATTCCATACATCACCTGGTGCTCATTATGACAAATGCACTCTTTAATCCCCATCACTTATTTTACCCATCCCCCTATGCCCCTCTCCTCTGGTAACCATTGGTTTGTTCTCTATAATTAAGAATCTGTTTCTTGGTTTGTCTCTCTTTCCCTTTGTTTGTTTGCTTTGTTTCTTAAATTCCACATATAAGTGAAATCATATGGTATTTGTCTTTCTCTGACTGACCTATTTCACTCAGCATAATATTCTCTAGCTCCATCTATGTCATTGCAAATGGCAAGATTTCATTCTTCATGTGGCTGAATAATATCTTTATCTATACCTATCTCTAAATACCACATCTTCTTTATCCATTCATCAGTTGGTGGACACTTTGGCTGCTTTCATCTCTTGGCTATTGTAAATAATATTGCTATAAACACCAGGGTGCATGTATCCCTTCAAATTAGTATTTTTGTATTATTTGGGTAAATACCCAGTAGTACAATTGCTAGATCATAGGGTATTTCTAACTTTTTGAGGAACATCCATACTCTTTTCCACAGTGGCCACACCAGTTTGCATTCCCACCAACTGTGCACAAGGGTTCCTTTTTCTCCACGTCCTCATAAACAGCTGTTGTTTCTTGTGTTGATTTTAGCCATTCTGACTGGTGTGAGGTGATATCTCATTGTAGTTTTGATTTGCATTTTTAGGTGAGCATTGGTTTAGTCCTCACAATAACCTTATGAGGTACATAGGTATCAACCATTCAACAAATATTTATTGAGCACCAACTACTAAATGTTTCAGGAGCCAGGCATACACCAGAGAACAAAAGAGACAAAAATCCCTCCCATGTGGAACTTACATTGTTATTAATCTCCACTTTGTAGATGGGATAACTGAGGCTTAGAGAAGTGAAGCAGACTTGTCAAGGGGCAGCCTGGCTCTGCTGTCTACATTTTTAATTGCAGTGTTCTTTGTCTCCCTCTAGGGTGGTGGTTGGAGCCCCCCAGGAGATAAAGGCTGCCAACCAAACAGGCAGCCTCTACCAGTGTGACTACAGCATGGGCAAGTGTGAGCCCATCCACTTGCAGAGTGAGTCACTGCCTGTCCTTGGGACCCAGATCCAGACTCCCAAGCTCTAGGGAACTTTGGGGAGCACAGAAGACCCATTTCCCAGCTTCAACTCTGTCTGAGACCCTTAACCTTAGACAGGCTTCTTGACCCCCTCATGGCCTCCCTGCCCATCACACCCCTGTACCCCCATGGCTCCATCAAGACCTGAAAGCCCTTCACTGGTCAGATTTCCTTGTCTTGGGGTGACACCTGCCCATACAGCTTCCTCTGTCCTGAGGGTAACCATGCACATATCTGTCCCCTCAGTTCCCCCAGAAGCTGTGAACATGTCCCTGGGACTGACCCTGGCAGCCTCCACTAACCCCTCTCAGTTGCTGGTGAGTTGCCTTGGGTTGTGGAGCTGTCCTGAGGGAAGGAGTGGGAACCTGGGGCTGGTGGGGCTAGGGGTCTTGGGGAGGGTGAAGGTACTGGTATAGGAGGATGGGATGAAAGCAGGAGCAGCCCCTCCCATCAGGCGCCTCTGTCCCTAGGCCTGTGGCCCCACAGTGCACCATACATGCCAGGAGAACATGTACTTGACTGGGTTCTGCTTCCTGCTGGGCTCCTCTTCCTGGCAAACCCAGAGGCTCCCAGCTGCCCTGCAGGGTGAGTGTTGGGGGCTGCTGGCTTCTTTGTGGAGCACACACACTTGTGACTGGGAGTGCAGTGGGGTCAGAAATACTTTTTCCAGAGTGGCTAAAAAAAGAGAAATCTGGAAAAAAATATTCCTGGATGGGATAGTGGTACCAAATGTGGGCTGGGAAGTCACTGCCTGATTTTACACCTTGCCCTGTCTCTGTCCCACTTTCCTATGACCTTACCCTTTTGGAGCCTCTGTTTCTTCATCTGTCAGATGGGGATAATGACACACCCAACCCTGAGAGTGACATAAGATGATCCATGGCCAGGGTTTAGCACAGTGCATGGCACGTGGTGATGGCTCAATTAATGCTAGCTGCTATTATTTTTAGGGAGAAGGGGATTTATTTTGACCCAATACACCCTGGGGTATAACCAATTGGTTTGTAGGAATGGGTGATGAGGGTGCAGACAGTCTGAGTGGTATGTGTGGTGTGTGCGTATGGATGTATATATCTATGCATATGCATATATATGTGCATGCATGTGTCTGCATGTATACTTGCATGCAAGTGTATACATGAGTATGTGTGTATATAAGCATGCATCTGTATATGTGTGTATGTATGTATATGTGTGTATGCATGTATGAATGTATGTGTGCACACATGTATACATATGTATATGTGCCTATATGCACACATGCATATGCACATATGTATATATGTACGTGTGTGTGCGCACGTGCGCACAGGTTGAGGCATAGGGCCTGGCTTCCCTAGTGTTGATAAGGATGGGAGATAAGGAGGTAAGAACAGTGAGCTTTTTAGACCCAGCCATGGCAGACCTAGGCCCCTCCCTGGTTTCACATTTACTGGTAGAACCTCTGGAACAGAAAGGGGAAGCTGGGAGGTCTCCTCTTGGAGATTTGGGAGAGCTTCCTTTTTTTTAACCAATTCTGAATTCACTCAGGAGGGGCCTAGTGGCCCATATTTAAGCTGAGAACAGAATAGGGCCAGTGTGTGGTTGTTGCCAGGGGTGACATTAAAAATATTTAACAAAAGTACAGTTTGGCACTGACTAATGAGGACAGACTCTGGCCAGGGGCTGAAGCAGTCCCCTTTCATTGCTAGATCATGGAAATGTGGGGGAAGAGGTAGAGTAGGGCTTGGGAAAGGGACACAGACAGCCAAGGTAGCAAGAGGGGCCCCCAGCTTCTTACCATCTGAATTGTCTGAAAAAACCTTCACTTTTTTATAAACCAGGCTGGCTACACAGATGTGAGCGGCTGTGTCACAAAGGTAGCCTCTTTAAGGACTTTAGGAGGCCAAAGGGCCCTGTTTTAGGCAGGGATTGGGGAAACTCCTGGGTCAGGGGGCAGTGAATTCTTATGGCCAGGAGGTTGGGGTCCTAGGCTCTGGGAGTGTTCCTTGGAGGACTGGTGCCACCTCTTTTCCCAGAATGTCCAAAGCAAGAGCAAGATATTGTGTTCCTGATCGACGGCTCAGGCAGCATCTCATTCCATGATTTTAGAAAGATGCTGAATTTTGTGAAGGCTGTGATGAGACAGTTCCAGAGACCTAACACCCAGGTGTGCCTTTGGGGGAGGGAAGGCAAGTGTGCAGGGCCCCTGTGGGAGGTTTGTGGGTGCAGTGCCCAGGGTTCTGGTCAAGTGGCCTTGGCTCCCAGCCCTCTGCAATTCTTCCAGTTCTCCCTGGTGCAGTTTTCCAACACTTTCCGGGTGCACTTCACTTTCAAAGACTTCACATACAGCTCAAACCCACTCATCCTGTTGGATTCTGTACGCCAGCTGGGAGGGTATACTCACACAGCCACAGCCATCCAAAAAGTCACGTGAGTCCTGACTTCTTTTAGGTCCTTCCCTAAAGCATCTGGGTCTTCCTTTAGGCCTCATCTGTCTCCATGAGAGAGGGACAGGTTGGGACTAAGATTCAGTCTGTGGGGGCCTATGGGTGGGGCCAGGGCCTCCAAGAGAAAGGGGCAGCTCCTTCTTCTCAAAAGGCATCAAGGGCTAGCAGCAGGTCTGTTCATAGGTCTCTGGATCCTATTCTCTGACAGAAACGAACTGTTCAGTACCTCAGGAGGGGCCCGAAAAGATGCCTCCAAGATCCTCATTGTCATCACCGATGGGCAAAAACAAGGCGACCGCCTGGGTTATGAGGATGTCATCCCTATGGCTGAGGCTGCGGGTATCATCCGTTATGCAGTTGGGGTAGGATGTGGACATGCCCTACCACCACTTCCTCCCCTTGCTTCCTCTTAAGGCAACTTCCCTTTCTAGGACAAAACCCCCAGATCTCTCAGGTTCTACTACCTTCAGGATGAAAGTTGTGTTCCAGTCTGGGGACCCTGATCCTTTTCCCTAAACTCCTTGATGCTGTCTGAGCTTCATTTTTCTCATCTGTACACTGAGTGTAATAATATTGACCTTCTGGAGGATATCAGCATCTAACATGTGCTAGGCATATTAGATTTATGATTGTTTTCACTGAGTTGGTCTTCACTGGGGACAGGTGGGATCGGCTTTTCAAAAGAAACATTCCTGGAAAGAATTAAATGACATTGCATCGAAGCCCTCCCATGAGTACATTTTTAAAGTGGAGAATTTTGATGCTTTGAGAGACATTCAAAACCAACTGAAAGAGAAGATCTTTGCCATTGAGGGTAAGTTACAGATAAAAGTACTCCCTTCAGAAACCCTCACCCATAAATGCTTTCCCTTCTTGAATCTGGCCCCCATGCCACGGGCACCAACACATCCCTTTCGGTATTAATCTCCAACATTAGATCCTCTAAAGCTGAGGTGTTCATCTCAGACTTGGCAAAGCCTATCTTTCCCTCTGGAACCCAGGTGTCATGCCCTCCCCCAGGTACACAGACGATAAGCAGTATTTCCTTTGAATTGGAGATGTCCCAGGAGGGCTTCAGCGCTGTGTTCATACCTGTGAGTGGGGTCCCTTTCAGGCCATTGATGTAGGAGAAGGGAGGAGTGGGAGGAGGGAAGGTAAGGAAAGGTGTTAGATAAGTGAGTGGAGGAAGAGAATTCCAAATAATGAGCAGAGTTGGTGGCAGGAATTGCTTTGGAATAGGCTGTCTTCTTTTGGCTCAGGCCTGCTCAGCCCTGGAATCCTTTCCTCCCAGGATGGACCAGTTCTGGGGGCAGTGGGGAGCTTCAGCTGGTCTGGAGGTGCCTTCCTGTACCCCCCAAATATGAGCCCCACTTTCATCAACATGTCTCAAGAGAATGTGGACATGAGGGACTCTTACCTGGGTGAGAAAAGGCTGAGTCTGGGGGCACAGGTGGGAGATGAGCTGCCTGGGAAGGGCAGGAACTCAGGGGTGGGGAGGAAGCTTTGTGCTGAGGCCTGCCCTCCTCAGGTTACTCCACTGAGTTGGCTCTTTGGAAGGGGGTCCAGAGCCTGATCTTGGGGGCCCCCCGCCATCAACATACTGGGAAGGTTGTCATCTTCACCCAGGCATCTGGGCAATGGAGGCCGAAGGCTGAAGTCGCAGGGACTCAGGTTGGGTGTTGAGGAAGCCAGAGTGGAACATGAGGGTGGCAGGGTCTCCGGGGCCAGAGGGGGAGGAGATGAAGGGGTTTGGGAGCCTATGGGGGGAAGGTCCTGGTGGCTGGGGAGAAGTGGGTCCTGTCCCAGAAGGGGGTGCCTCTGGCAGGGTCCCGCAGGATGACTTCAGGCTCTGCCCTGCAGATTGGCTCCTACTTTGGGGCCTCCCTCTGCACTGTGGATGTGGATAGAGATGGCAGCTCTGACCTTGTCCTCATTGGGGCTCCCCATTACTACAAGCCAACCCAGGGGGGCCAGGTGTCTGTGTGCCCCTTGCCCCAAGGGGTGAGTGTCTGATGAGAGCTGGGCTGGGTGAGGACTGGGTGTGGGGTGGAGGGGTTGCCTGGGTTGGGACCTGACACTGGTTTTGTTCTACAGAGGGCTAAGTGGCAGTGTGAGGTCATTCTCTGTGGGGAGCAGGGCCACCCCTGGGGCCGCTTTGGGGCAGCCCTGACGGTGCTGGGGGATGTGAATGGGGACAAGCTGACAGACGTGGCCATTGGGGCCCCAGGAGAGCAGGAGAGCCGGGGTGCTGTCTACCTATTTCATGGAACCTCAGGACTGGGCATCAGCACCTCCCACAGTCAGGTGAGGCCCGGTCACAGGTCTGGTTGTTACAACTTCTTCCTTTCTTCTCCTTGTTTTCTATTCTGCCACCTAGAAAATTCTCCTTTACCTCATCTTACTTCCTTTGCCCAGCACTGACACCTTGTAGGCAGCAAGCAAAATCTGCAGAATTTTAGAAATGAACACATTGGTATGTTCTCTGCTTTGTATGAGGACTTGATTCTTGAGTGATGTCTCCACTTAGGCCTTTTAATCCCCCAGTGGCTTTACAAGGTACAAAGGCCAGGCATTAACAGACCCACTTTAGAAATGAAATCTGGGGCATGGAGAATATCAGTGATTTGACTTGTCCAAGGTTTATAGTGGATCAGGAATGGTGATGAGGTAGGTTCCAATCTCCTGACTTCTGACCCAGTTCTTGGTCTCTTGGTGGCTCCCTGTTGCCAGTCTAGGTCTGACTGCCTCAGTCTGTCTGTCTACTCACCCCTTCTTCTCCCTGGATGCTATATGACCATTCACTCATGCCATCAGCAGTCCTGCCAAATGTCTGTCTCAATGGGGAAAGTTCCCTGAAAAGGGAGGGCTTCTTCCCTTGCCAAAATTTAAAGAAAGCCCCAATTAAAAAATTGGTAGAGGATCTGAATAGACATTTCTCCAAAGATGATATACAAAGGACTAATACACACATGAAAAGATGCTAAATATCATTAGTCATCAGTCATCAGCAAATCAAAACCACAATGAGACACCATTTCACACCCACTGGGATGGCTAGAAAAAGATAATAACAAGTGTTGGTGAGAATGTGGAAAATTTGGTACCCTCAAACTCTGCTGGTGGAAATATAAAATGCTGCAGCTACTTTGGAACACATCTGGCAGTTTCTCAAAAGGTTATATGTAGAGTTACTGTATGACCAGCAATTGTATACTGTATGACCCAAGAGAATTGAAAACATATGTCCACACAAAAATTTATACATGAATGTTCACTGTAGCATTACTGATGATATCTAAAAGGTGGAAACAATCCAAATGTCCATTAACTGATGAACACATAAATTCCATTGTAAATAAATATGCATACAATGGAATATTATTTGGCCGTGAAAGGAATGAAGAACTAGTATTTGCTATAACATGAATGAACCCTGAAAACATTATGCTAAGTAAAAGAAGCCAGAAACAAAAGGGCACATATTGTATGATTCTATTTATATGAAATGTAAATAGGTAAATCCATAGAGACAGAAAGTATATAAGGGGTAGTCAGGTGCTGGTGGTGGAGGAAAATGAGGGACATGGGGGTGAGTGATAAGGGGTATGGATTTTTTTGGCGGGTGATGAAAATGTTCTAAAATTGATTTGGTGATAGTGGCATAACTCTGAGAACGTCTTAAAACCATTGAGTTGTATAGTTTAAAAAAGTATATGGTATGGTATATGAATTATATCTGAAAAAGTTGTTAGAAAGAAATGTCAAAGAAGATCCCTGCAGTACTGTTACTTCCTAGCTATAGGATCTTAGTCATTACACACCTATCTGTGCTCAGTTTCCTCATCTATAAAATGGTGATAGTAAGAGAACCAACCTCACTGGGCTGCTGCTCTGAGGATTAAATGAGTTAGTACATATAGAGTATATACATAGTATAATACAGTTTAACAATTGAAGGGGTTCTAAAGAACTTGGAACTTTAAGAAGAGAATGAAAAGCTTTGTTGACAACAACACCTGATGTCAAGAAACTGCATTCATTCCACACCAACTGGTTTAACTTCCCCTTGCTGCAGCAGTTTAGAGGCATAGCTATGAACACCCTTAATTGCAAATATCACTTGAGTTATACCTGAAAGGCTTGACTCTAAGAGGAGGACTCTCCAGATTTGCTGGTCCAACATGATTTTCTTCCTTCCCACTATGATGTATCCTACCACATTACTTGACTGGGAAGGACTTGCTTGTTCCCACTGGGCCCACACACCAACCTGAGGATATGGCAGTGATATCAGTTTTCTTGAGCATGAGACTACTTGACTGGGTTTGTGCTATCTCTACCTACCTCTTCTTTTCCAGATGTCCTTAGATTTCTCTTTTATTTTATTATTACTATGCTTAATGTCTGCCAGTCCAGCAGTGCCTAGAGATTTTAAAGAGCACATTCTCCAAGGGGTTGGTCATTATAGGAGCAATGGAAATAAAAGAGAAGGAACCCACAGGGGAGGCAAGGTTCCAGAGCATAGAATTTTCTTATGGGTACAGCCACTCCCCATCCCAAATTTTTCCTTCTTTGTCCTCTGAAGAGATAGGGTGGCCCTGGTAAGCAAAAAGGGGCCTTGGGCATGGGGTCAGAGGATCTGACTTCAGGTCTGGAGTTGGCCTCTTAAAGGCTGTGTGGCCTAGGCACTGTCTGCAAAATGGGAAGTGGGGCTAGATGAGCTCTAAGGTCCCTTCTAGCTCTAATACTCATCATAATCAGTGACTAGTGACTTTTGCTGTTCAAAGAACTATATGCATTAATTCATTTACTACTCACAGCTAAACTCTAAGATATTATTATCTGCATGTGAAAGATGAGGAAACTGAGGCACAGTAAGATTGGATCCTGGCCCAAGGCCTCATTGCTCATGAGCAGAGCCAGAATTGGAGGACCTGAGACTAAATAGATGAATGAATAAATGAGACACAGGTCACCAGACCAAACTTTCAATCACCACTTCTTCATTTATGTCTTAGGGATTTTTTCTCTGGTCATCATTTCCCCACCCCACCTCCTCTTTTTAGGCACTTCTGGTGACATCTTTTCACTACTGACCTCTTCTTTCTGTCTCCCACATTCCTACATCACTGTTCCTTTTGTTGCTGATTTCCACCTTGTTTCCATCACCCTCAACCTGACTTGCCTTTCCCTCTCTGTCCAGAGGATCTCAGCCTACCAGCTCTCCCCCAGCCTCCAGTATTTTGGGCAGTCACTGAGTGGGGGTCAGGACCTTACCCTGGATGGACTGGTGGACCTGGCCGTGGGGGCCCATGGGCAGGTGCTGCTGCTCAGGTGAGAAAGTCCTCCTCAGACACTTCTAGATCATTCTAAGTCTGCCTAGGATTTCAGCCTCCCCAACCCCATCCCAGTTCACCCTCCTGGGACCAAGGACCTGCCCTTAACTCAGTGTTCTGCCCTTAGGACCAGACCTGTACTCAGGGTGTGGATGAGCATCCGATTCAAACCTGCAGAGATAGCCAAGTCTCTGTTTGAGTGTCGGGAGGAGACCTCCTCTGTCAATGCACTGGGCGATGCCAATGTCTGTCTTCATATTTATGAAAGTCCCAAGAATCGGCTGGGTGAGTCCTCGCCTCTCTGACCCAAGATACCCTGACCCTTAGAGTCCCTTAGCTCAGGACTCCTGTCTCCTGCCTTGACCCTTGTCCACCTGGGGAGTTTCTAGCTCTCTCAGCCCTCCTTATCCCCTCCTTTCCCCTACAGGTGACCTCCAAAGCTCTGTGACCTATGACCTGACCCTCGACCCAGGCCGCCAGAGTCCTCGTGCCATCTTTGAGGAGACAAAGACCTGGAATCTGACTCGTGTCCGAGTCCTTGGGCTGAGACAGCACTGTGAGACTGTGAAGTTGCTTCTCCTGGTAAGGGGACCTCGGAGTCATGGGGATGGCAGAGATCCAGAGGCTGGCAATGAGCTGGGCAGTGAAGGAAGAGGGTGTGTTCTGATTCTCACTGTGGCTTAGCCCTACCACAGGGCCTGGCATGCAGGAGGTGCATAACACTGGTTAGCTGATGAAGTAAGTGAGTGAGCAAATGAATAAATGGATGGATCACTGGCAACGGCTGAGGCTACACAGTTGGATTTTAGGAGAGTACCACTGCTTCAGAGAACTATGGGGTGATGCACTGGGATTCTTTTAGGAGCTGCTTCTCTGAGACAGGCCCTGTCTTAGGCACTGGGGATGCAACAGTGGACAAAACAGTCATGCCCACAGGAAACTCTGAGAGAAGGCCAAAAACAATCAAGTTCCTAGATAATAGATGTCAGGTAGTGATGAATGCTATGAAAAAAAAAAAAAGTCAGGGAGGAGAATAGAAAAGGTGTTGGGAGACCTCTTGGATCAGGTAAAGTTTGGGAAGATCCTGAATAGAATGAGTGAGCCACGTGGGATGCTGTGGGGAGGGAATTCAAGGCAGAAATCAGGCAAAGCAGAGGTTCTAAATGGTGGAATTGTAGCAATTGAGCACAGCTGGGTATCCTTATTACCCCATTTTACAGATGAGGGAACAGGACGTAGCTAGTGACTGTGAAGATGCATTTCTTTGCCACTTCTGTCTTCAATGTCCATCCTTTAGGCCTGTGTGGAGGACTCAGTGACCCCCATCACCTTGCGTCTCAACTTCTCCCTAGTGGGCAAGCCTATCCCTTCCTTTGGAAGCCTCCGGCCTATGTTGGCTGTGGATGCTCAGAGATACTACACAGCCTCTGTAAGTCCTGGTATTGGAATCTTCCAGAAGGGAGTGGAGGGTGTGGACTCCAGATCTTGGGGAAAACCCTGCTTTGCCTTCCCTCTCAGCTCCCCTTTGAGAAGAATTGTGGAACTGACCATGTCTGCCAGGATGACCTTGGCATCTCCTTTGGCTTCTCAGGGTGAGCTACCACTCCGTTAGACCTGCCCTGGTTCCCCGGCTCCTCTTCTGGAATCTGGAGCTCTTGCTCTGGCTTTCCCCAACGTTTCTAGCCTGTGCTCAGAAAAACATTCTGTCCCCTATTTCTCCCCTACCTCCCCATTCTGTGTTTCATCCTCAGACCCTTTCTAGCCCCAGTCCCAGATTCATCTCCTGCCCTCTACTCCAACACCTAGCTTGAAGACGCTCTTGGTGGGGAGTACCCTGGAGATGAATATGAAAGTGATGGTTTGGAATGATGGTGAGGACTCCTATGGAACCACAGTCACCTTCTTCTACCCACCAGGGCTGTCTTATCGACGTGTGGCAGTGAGCAAGGTATTTCTTTTTTTTTTTTTAATTTTATTTTATTATGTTACATTAGTCACCATATAATACATCATTAGCTTTTGATGTAGTGATCCATAATTCATTGTTTTTGTATAACACCCAGTACTCCATGCAGTATGTGCCCTCCTTAATACCCATCACGAGGCTAACCCATCCCCCCACCCCACCCCCAAACCCTCAGTTTGTTTCTCAGAGTCCATAGTCTCTCATGGTTCATCTCTCCCTCCAATTCCCCCCCCCTTCATTTTCCCTTCCTTCTCCTAATGTCCTCCATGCTATTCCTTATGTTCCACAAATAAGTGAAACCATATAATAATTGACTTTCTCTGCTTGACTTATTTCACTTAGCATAATCTCCTCCAGTCCCATCCATGTTGATGTAAAAGTTGGGTATTCATCCTTTCTGATGGCTGAGTAATATTCCATTGTATATATGGACCACATCTTCTTTATCCATTCATCTGTTGAAGGGCATCTCAGCTTCTTTCCACAATTTGGCTATTGTGGACATTGCTGCTACGAACACTGGGGTGCATATGGGCCTTCTTTTCACTACATCTGTGTTTTTGGGGTAAATACCCAGTAGTGCAACTGCTGGGTCATAGGGTTGCTCTATTTTTAACTTTTTGAGGCACCTCCACACTGTTTTCCAAAGTGGCTGTACCAACTTGCATTCCCACCAACAGTGTAAGAGGGTTCCCCTTTCTGCACAACCTCTCCAACATTTGTTGTTTCTTCCCTTGTCAATTTTTGCCATTCTAACTGGTGTAAGGTGGTATCTCAATGTGATTTTGATTTGAATTTCCCTCATGGCTAGTGGTGATGAACATTTTTTTCACGTGTCTGTTAGTCATTTGTATGTCTTCTTCGGAGAAGTGTATGTTCATGTCTTCTGCCCATTTTTTAACTTGATTATTTGTTTTTCGGGTGTTGAGTTTGAGAATTTCTTTATACATCTTGGATACCAGCACTTTGTCTGTAGTGTCATTTGCAAATATCTTCTCCCATTCTGTGGATTGCCTCTTTGTTTTGTTTCCCTTGCTGTGCAGAAGCTTTTTATCTTAATGAAGTCCCAAAAGTTCATTTTTGCTTTTGTTTCACTAGCCTTAAGAGACGTATCTTGAAAGAAGTTGCTGTGGCTGATGTTGGAAGAGGTTACTGCCTATGTTCTTCTCTAGGATTTTGATGGATTCCTGTCTCACATTGAGGTCTTTCATCCACTTTGAGTTTATCTTTGTGTATGGTGTTAGACAATGGTCGAGTTTCATCCTTCTGTATGTGGCTGTCCAATTTCCCCAGCACCATTTATTGAAGAGACTGCCTTTTTTCCATTGCATATTTTTTCCTGCTTTGTCGAAGATTATTTGACCATAGACTTGAGAGTCCATATCTGGGCTTTCTATTCTGTTCCATTGGTCTATATGTCTGCTTTTGTGCCAGTACCATGCTGCCTTGGTGATCACTGCTTTGTCATATAGCTTGAAGTCAGGCAACGTGATGCCCCCAGCTTTGTTTTTCTTTTTCAACATTTCCTTGGCGATTCAGGGTCTTTTCTGATTCCATACAAATTTGAGGATTGTTTGTAGCAGCACTTTGAAAAATGTCATCGGAATTTTGGAATTTTGATTGGGATGGCGTTGAAGGTATAGATTGCTCTGGGCAGCACAGACATTTTAACAACGTTTATTTTTCCGATCCATGAGCATGGAATGTTTTTCCATCTTTTTGTGTCTTCTTCAGTTTCTTTTATGAGTGTTCTGCGGTTCCCTGAGTATAGATCCTTTAATCTTTGGTTAGGTTTATTCCGAGGTATCTTATGGTTTTTGGTGCTATTGTAAATGGAATCATTTCTCTAATTTCTCTTTCTACAGTTGCGTTGTTAGTGTATAAGAAAGCAACTGATTTCTGTGCATTGATTTTGTATCCTGCCACATTACTGAATTGCTGTATGAGTTCTAGTAATTTGGGGGTGGAGTCTTTTGGGTTTTCCACATAAAGTATCATGTCATCTGTGAAAAGAGAGAGTTTGACTTCTTCTTTGCCAATTTGAGTACGTTTTATTTCTTTTTGTTGTCTGATTGCTGTTGCTAGGACTTCTAGTACTATGTTGAACAATAGTGGCGAGAGTGGGCATCCTTGTCATGTTCCTGATCTTAAGGGAAAGGCTTCCAGCTTTTCCCCATTGAGGAGGATATTCACTGTGGATTTTTCATAGATGGATTTTATGATAGAGGAATGTTCCCTCTCTCCCTATACTCTGAAGAGTTTTAATCAGGAAAGGATGCTGTATTTTGTCAAATGCTTTTTCTGCATCAATTGAGTGGACCATATGGTTCTTCTCTCGCCCCTTATTAATGTGTTCTATCACATTGATTGATTTGCGAATGTTGAACCACCCTTGCAACCCAGGGATAAATCCCACTTGGTCGTGGTGGATGATCCTTTTAATGTATTGTTGGATCCTGCTAGCGAGGATATTGATGAGGATTTTGGAATCCATATTCATCAGGGATATTGGTCTGAAATTCTCCTTTTTGATGGGGTCTTTGCCTGGTTTGGGGATTAAGGTAATGCTGGCCTCATAGAATGAGTCTGGAGGCTTTCCTTCTGTTTCTATTTTTTGAAACAGCTTCAGGAGAATAGGTTTTATTTCTTCTTTGAATGTTTGTTAGAATTCCCCAGGGAATCCATCAGGCCCTGAACTCTTATTTTTTGGGAGGGGTTTTTGATCACTGCTTCAATCTCGTTACTGGTTATTGGCCTGTTCAGGTTGTCAGTTTCTTCCTGTTTCAGTCTTGGGAGTTTATAGGTTTCCAGGAAGGCATCCATTTCTTTCAGGTTGCTCAGCTTATTAGCATATAGTTGTTGCTAATAATTTCTAATCATTGTTTCTATTTCTTTGGTGTTAGTTGTGATCTCTCCCCTTTCATTCATAATTTTATTAATTTGGGTCCTTTCTCTTTTCTTTTGGATAACTCTGGTGAGTGGTTTATCGATCTTATTAATTCTTTCAAAGAACCAGCTTCTAGTTTTGTTGATCTGATCTACTGTGTTTCTGGTTTCTATTGATCTCTGCTCTAATCTCAATTATTTATGTTCTAGTGCAAGGCTTAGGCATCGTTTGTTGCTTTTTCTCTAGTTCTTTAAGGTGTGGAGTCAGTTGGTGAATTCAGGATTTTCTATTTTTTTGAGTGAGGCTTGGATGGCTATGGATTTCCCCCTTAGGACTGCCTTTGTATTATCCCGTAGGTTTTAGACTGATGTGTTTTTGTTCTCATTGATTTCCATGAATTGTTTAAGATCTTTGATTTCCTGGTTGACCCAAACATTCTTGAGCAGAGTGGACTTTAGGTTCCAAGTGTTTGAATTTCTGCCAAATTTTTTTATTGTGATTGAGTTCCAGTTTTAAAGCATTGTGGTCTGAGAATATGCAGGGAATAATCTCAAACTTTTGGTATCGGTTGAGACCTGATTTGTGACCCAGTATGTGGTCTATTCTGGAGAAAGTTCAATGTGTGCTCGAGAAGAATGAGTATTCTGTTGTTTTAGGGTGGAATGTTCTGTATATATCTATGAGGTCCATCTGTCCAGTGTGTCACTCAAAGCTCTTGTTTCTTTGTTGATTTTCTGCTTAGATGATCTGTCTATTGCTGAGAGGGGAGTATTGAGGTCTCCTACAATTAACGTATTATTATCAATAGGACTCTTCATTTTGGTTAAAAGTTAGCTTATGTAGATGGCTGCTCTTATGTTGGGGCGTAGATATTTACAATCATTAGATCTTCTTGTTGGATAGACCCTTTAAGAATGATATAGTTTCATTCTGTGTCTCTAACTACAGTCTTTAGCTTAACATCTAATTTGTCTGATATAAGAATTGTTACCCCAGCTTTCTTTTGAGGTCCGCTGGCATGCAAGATGGATCTCCATCCCTTCACTTTCAGTCTGGATGTATACTTCGGTTCAGTATGAGTCTCTTGTAGACAGCATATGGATGAGTCCTGTCTTTTTATCCAATCTGCAAGCCTAAGCCGTTTTATGGGAGCATTTAGGCCATTCACGTTGAGAGTGATTATTGAAAGCATTGAATTAATTGTCATCATGTTGCCTGTGAAGATGTTGTTTTTATAGATTGTCCCTGTAAATTTCTTTTCTATATCACTCTTGTGGTCTTTCTCCTTTTATAGAACCCCCCTTAATATTCTTGCAGGGCCAGCTTAGTGGTCACATATTCTTTCAGTTCCTGCCGGTCTTGGAAGCTCTGCATCTCTCCATCCATTCTAAATGACAGCCTTGCTGGATAAAGTATTCTTGGCTGCATGTTCTTCTGGTTTAGTACCCTGAATACATCTTGCCAGGCCTTTCTGGCTTGCCAGGTCTCTGTGGATAGGTCTGACATTATTCTGATGTTCCTCCCTCTGTACATAAGGAATCTCTTCTCCCTAACTACCCTTAAGATGGTTTTCTTGGTTCTAAAATTTGCGAGTTTTACTATTACATGCTGGGGTGTTGGCCCATTTTCCTTGATCTTGGGAGGGGTCCTCTCTGCCTCTAGGACATGAATATTTGTTTCATTCCCCAGATTAGGGATGTTCTCAGCTACGATTTGCTCAAATATATCTTCTAGTCCTTGCTCTCTCTCCACCCCCTCAGGGATTCCAATAATTCTGACATTTGAACATTTCATGGTGCCACTTATTTATCTGAATCTATTTTCATGGATTCTGAGTTGTTTTTCCCTCTCCTCCTCTTTTCCCTTTTTATTTATTAAATGGTCTTTAAGGTCACTTATTCATTCTTTTGCCTTACTTACCTTAGCTGTTAGATTATCTAGATTAGATTGGATCTCATTGATAGCATTTTTAAGTTCTGCCAATTGAGCTTTCATCTCTGCCCTTAGAGACTCTATGTTGCCATTAATTGATTTCTCCATTCTAGCTATTGTCTTCACAATTGCTAGCCTGAATTCCATCTCTGACATTTTGTTTATTATATGTGAATCCATTTGTAAATCTGTGGCATAAGTCATAGTCTCTGAGTCTTTCCTACTTTGGGAGTTCCTCCTCCTAGTCATTCTGCTGATGGGTGGTTGAGGGAATGTATAGAGTCCAAATTATTGACCACAACCCAAGCAGGATGAACCTGTTTTCTAGGGACCTTAGGGTTGCTGGCCTCTTGTTTTCCCAACCTGTCTTTTGGGGGAGGGGCCTCCCGTGCTGTTACTCAGGCAACCCTGTTTGGGCAGAGTTGCCCTGCCCCCTTTGGTGGGGGATGGGTTCATTGAAAACCAGTTTTTTTGGGGGCTCTTGCTCTCTGGAGGCTTTCCCTGGTGGCTTTCCTGTCTCTTCTGAGAGTCAGAGCAGAAGAGAAGGTTTCCAACCCTCTGCCTCAGAGCAGAGAGATCATAGTCTCTTCTTCAGTGAGCTCTCCAGGCCATACTATCTCCGTTTCTGTCTGTGTTGCTATAAACTGCCGCATCCTGGGTTGTGAGCCCCTCAGCAGCACTCCCAGTCCTCCCCTCAGGTTGGGACATGTCTCTGCCCTTTGTGCTTCTGAAACCTCCAGCTACCCCCAGTTCCCATGCATGGCCCAGTCCCTCCGGGCTTCCTTCTGGGGGGCTGCCCTAAAGTCCTTTCCCCGCCGCTACCAGTGTGCGAGTCTGTGCCCCGTGCCCAGTGCGGGAGGCTGTCGCTCACCGGCGGTGTAGGATCCCCATGGCCAGGCTCCCTCCCCCTTCCGTTTATCCTCCGATATCTGCCCACAGAATCAGGGCTCCCTGCTTTGTACCTCAAAACTAAACGCTTGCGATATTCTGTTTGTAGAGATCCAGATCTATTTTCTTACATCTCAGGCTGATTCCGTGGGTGTTCAAAGTGGTCTGGTAGATATCCAGCTCAATTCCGGGGTCCAGTTGGAATAGGGTCTCCTACTTCTCTGCCATCTTTTCCAAGGTATTTCTTTCTGGGGAAGAGAGCAGTGATGGCTGGAGATCAGCAGAAACTTCTGTGCTGGGTTCAAAGCTCAGGCAGGTGCTGCCATTGCTTAGGAGCCTCTTGTAAGCCAAGAGGTCTGGGCTGATCATGGTTGGATGGATATGGTCATGTTTCTAGGGCTTGCCTTGGCCCATACTGTGTTCAACTCTAAGTATTGCATTTTAGAGACACTGACTATCAGGAATGAGTTCTCACAAGGCTACTAGTGTGGAGAGAGAGGGGACCTTGCCTTAAATTTCTTTGTATTCCACATCATATCAGTATTCTTTTTTTTATTATGTTATGTTAGTCACCATATGGTACATCATTAGTTTTTGATGTAGTGTTCTGTGATTCATTGTTTGCATGTAACACCCAGTGCTCCATGTAAGACGTGCCCTCCTTAATACCCATCACCAGGCAATATTCCTTTTAAAGAAAGCATAATTTGACCTTCAAATATTTTAAAACACTTTTCTGTATAAGAAAGAGTTGAATTTATTGGTAACTCTAGACCAGGGTTTTGCATACTTTGGTAACCAAACCTGTCTATACCTGATGCACAGCAGAGCCAAACACTGAGACATTGAATATGAAGCAAGGAAAGGGTTTATTGAAGAGACAGCTAAACCAGGAGACAGGAAAGGCAACCTCAAATCTACCCCCTCTAAGTGGGAGAGTCAGAGATTTTTAAGGCAAATAAAAAAGCGTCTGGTTATAGGGGAGAGGAGCTATGTGACATCAGAATCAGATAAAGGAAATTAATAAGTAGGGGAGGGTTGATTTCATTATCTGTGCCTACTAGAAGTTTCTATATGTGTTTTTATGCAATCCATAACAAGAAAATGGCATCCTTAACATAATCGAAGGGGTTTTAGGACCTTCTATGTCAAAGGTTCATCCATTGGACACTTGTGGATGCTCAGAGACAGTCAGTGGTCCTGACTGGTTTTGGTCATTTTCTTAGTGAAGCCTTGAGTTTCTGCAAGACAACTAAATCAATATTCTGTTATCATGGTGTCAGGCAAGATTCTATAGAAACACAGTGGCAGGCTGCATTCTGAGAACAAGCAGATTTGGGGAAAAAGTTGCAGTTGCACTTTTTAGTCCCATTAACCCTTTGGTTACTGGTTTCTCTCCCCACTGTCTTTTTTTTTTTCACTTGTTTCTATGAATTTTTTAAATTCTTCTTTAAAATCCTGGTTGACCCATTCATTCTTTAGTAGGATGCTCATTAGCCTTCATGTATTTGAGTTCTTTCTGACTTTCCTCTTGTGATTGAGTTCTGGCTTTAAAGCATTGTGGTCCAAAAATATGCAGGGAATGATCTCAATCTTTTGGTACTGGTTGAGACCTGATTTGTGATCTAGGATGTGATCTATTCTGGAGAATGTTCCGTGGGCACTAGAGAAGAATGTGTATTCTGCTGCTTTGGGATGGAATGTTCTGAATAGATCTGTGAAGTCCATGTGGTCCAGTGTGTCATTTAAAGTCTTTATTTCCTTGTTGATCTTTTGCTTAGGTGATCTGTCCATTTCAGTGAGGGGGGTGTTAAAGTCCCCCACTATTATTGTATTGTTGTCGATGTGTTTCTTTGCTTCTGTTATTAATTGGCTTATATAATTGGCTGCTCCTATGTTAGGGGCATAGTATTTACAATTGTTAAATCTTCTTGTTGGATAGACACTTTAAGTATGATATAGTGTCCTTCCTCATTTCTTATTATAGTCTTTGGTTTAAAATCTAATTTGTCTGATATAAGGATTGTAACCCCAGCTTTATTTTGGTGTCCATTAGCATGGTAAATGGTTTTTCCACCCCCTCACTGGGGGTGTCTTTGGGTCAAATGAGTCTCTTGCAGACAGCATATCAATGGGTCTTTTGATTGGGGCATTTAGCCCGTTTACATTCAGGCTAACTATAGATAGATATGAATTTAGTGCCATTGTATTGCCTGTGAGGTGACTGTTACTCTATACTGTCTGTGTTCCTTTCTGGTCTATGTTATTTTTAGACTCTCTCTTTGCTTAGAGGACCCCTTTTAATATTTCTTGTGGGGCTGGTTTCGTGTTTGCAAATTCCTTTAGTTTTTGTCCTGGAAGCTTTTTATCTCTCCTTCTATTTTCAATGACAGCCTAGCTGGATATAGTATTCTTGTCTGCATATTTTTCTCATTTAGTTCTCTGACTATATCATGCCTGTCCTTTCTGGCCTACCAGGTCTCTGTGGATAGGTCTGTTGCCAATCTAATGTTTCTACCATTGTAGGTTACATATCTCTTCTCCTGAGCTCCTTTCAGGATTTTCTCTTTGTCTCTGAGACTCGTAAGTTTTACTATTAGATATCTGGGTGTTGACCTATTTTTATTGATTTTGAGGGGGGTTCTCTGTGTCTCCTGGATTTTGATGCCTGTTTTCCTTCCCCAAATTATGGAAATACTCTGTATAATTTGCTCCTATATAGCTTCTGCCCCTCTCTCTTTCTTCTTCTGGGATCCCAATTATTCTAATATAGTTTCATATTATGGTATCACTTATGTCTCAAATTCTGCCTTCGTGATCCAGTAGTTGTTTATCTCTCTTTTTGTCAGCTTCTTTATTTTCCATCATTTGGTCTTCTATATCACTAATTCTCTCTTTCTCATTTATCCTAGTAGTTAGAGCCTCCATTTTTTATTGCACCTCATTAATAGCCTTTTTGATTTTGACTTGGTTAGATTTTAATTCTTTTATTTTTCCAGAAAGGGTTTCTCTAATATCTTCCATGCTTTTTTCAAGCCCAGCTAGTATCTTTAAAATCGCCATTCTGAACTCTAGTTCCAACATCTTACTAATGTCCATATTGTTTAGGTGCCCGGCAGTCTGTACTGCCTCTTGTTCTTTTTGTTGAGGTGATTTTTTCTGTCTTGTCATTTTGTCCAGAGGAGAATAGATGAATAAGAGAACAAAATGCTAACAGGGTAAAAATGACCCCAGAAAAATATACACTAAAGAAATCAGAAGATACCTGAAACTGGGGGAAAAGAAAGGGAAAGAATGAAAACAGAAAAAAAAAAAGGAAAAGAAAAAGATTAAAACAAAAAAACCAACCAAACAAACAAACAAAACAGAATATGATCAAATATGATCAGGCTGGTGCACAGATCAATGCCACACACTAGATTTTGGGCGTATTTTGGTGTGTTAGAAGAAAGTGTCTCCCAAAATTTTAAAGAAAGAAAAACTGATATATGTACAAAAATAAGGGTAAATATGATGAAGGGCTAGAATATGACTGTAAAGATGAAAATTATAAAATATTGTTTTAATTATAAAAATATATATAATTGTATATATATATTTATAATAAACTATTTTTTACTTTTATTTATATAAATTTTTTTTTTAGAGATTGGTGGCCTCCCAGTCTCTAGATAAAAAATATATATATTGTTTTTATTATAAAATATATATAAAATTATAAAAGGAATTGATAAGAAGTTGGTGGGAAAAAAAAGAAGAGGATTTAAAAAAAAAGAGAGAGAGAATGTGATCAGGCAGGAGACTAGAACAAAGCCATACACTAGAGATTTAGGGTATATTTTGGTCTGTTAGAAGAAACTGTATCCCAAAATTTTATTTATTTATTATTTATTATTTTTTTAAAAGATTTTATTTATTTATTTGACAGAGAGAGATACAGCGAATGAGGGAACACAAGCAGGGGGAGTGGGAGAGGGAGATGCAGGCTCGGGAAGCCTGGTGCGGGGCTTGATCCCAGGACTCTGGGATCATGACCTGAGCCGAAAGCAGACATTTAACGACTGAGCCACCCAGGCGTCCCTGTATCCCAAAATTTTAAAGAGAGAACAACTTATATATATATATGCCAAAAATAAGGTTAACTACTATGAAGGGATAGAATATGACTCTAAAAATGAAAAATAAAAAAGATTTTTTAAAAAAGGGATTGATAAAATGTTGGTTGAAAAAGGGAAAATGTAAATTTCAAAAAGAAAAAGAAAAAAAGAAAAATTAAAAAAATTAACTTGGAAAGACTAAAGAATCAGGGGGAAAAAGCCATGAAGTCTATGTGCAGTATTCCCCTAGCACTGGAGTTCTGCCGTTCTCATTGATCGGTAAACTTGGTCTTGGCTGGCTGTTCTTGCTAATCTGGCAAAGGGGCCTGTTGCTGTGGTTCCCAAATGTCTTTGCCGGAGGCGGAATTGCCCCACCCTTGCCAGGTCCAGCCTACGTAATCTGCTCGGGTTTGCTCTCAGGAGTTTTTTGTTCCCTGCAAGCTTTCTGTACAGCTTTGGAGAGGGAGAGTGAAAATGGCGGCCTCCCAATCTCTGACCCGGTGGAGCCAAGAACTCGGGGCCCACTCCTCAGTGAGCCCCCAGAGAAAAGCAGTCAATCACTCCTGTCTCCCCGGTCTCTGGCCACACTCCTGCTCACCCGGCCTGTGACAGAGCATTTCTATCTCTGGCAGACGACCCCGTGCAGAGTCTCCAAACCCAGCAGATTCCTGCGGTGCGCTCCCAAACCGCTCCTCCCCAGGGAGAAAGGGGAGTGTCCCCGGGGAGAAAGGGGAGTCTCCCCGGATCTGCTGCTTGTTGGGTCCCTCTTGGAAGAGCAGTGGCCTGACTGTGCCACGCATCACAGTTTATGGCAACCCCAAGCTGAGAGCCCACTCCTCGTCTCCGTCTCTGCACCTGGCTTCCCTGTTCTGATACCTGGGAGCTCTTCCACCCTCAGCCACCCCCAGTCTTTCTGTGACCCTTAGGGTCCCGAGACCACACTGTCCCAGCGAGGGTTCCACCCCTCTCAGCCACTGGAGCGACGTCCCTCAGCAGAGCTGACTTCTAAAATTTCCGATTTTGTGCTCTGCTGCTCTATCACTTGCCAGTCGTGATTGACGGAGTCTCCTTCCCCTGCTATCTTCCCGAATATCGCCTCAGATTCACTTCTCTGCACGCCCTACCTTCCAGAAAGTGGTTGCTTTTCTGTTCAGAGAGTTGCTGCTATTCTTTTCTTTGATCTCCTGTTGAGTTCGTAGGTGTTCAGAATGTTTTGATCCCTATCTAGCTGAATTCTTGGGACCAGACGAAATTTAGGTCTCCTACTCCTCTGCCATCTTGCTCCAAATCCTCCCCACTGTCTTTTGATCATTCCTCATTATTGAGGGAATTGGGAAGATGGATTACTTTAGCTATTTCCTGCTGATATAGTATGGAGATCAGGGTTAGAGGAATGGAAACTTTTTGTACTCATTTGGAAATATTCCTTTGTTCCAGTTTGTAAGCCAACATTCTGTAATTAGCCAACATTCTGCCTTACCATTTTTGTATTTTTGTATTTTTTTGGTTTTTGTTCAACATTTTATACCACATTTTGTGATTAAGTAGCAAAGAAGGAGAGTTCGGAATATGGATAGTCCAATATGAGCAATCCTAGGAAAATTGACTTAATTTCTTGGAGGATTCAAGAAAATAATCCTGAAAAACAGTCGAAATCTGAATCTGTGACTACAGGGGAGATTTATTGTAACACATATCTCATTTTCTTATTTTGTGAAGACAAACTTCAATTTCTGAGGAAATATTAATATATGTGCTGCAGGATGAATTAGCTTCTACACAAACACCTTGCTCTGCTAAAATATAATCTAAGGCAATTATATTGTCTGAAACTATTCTGGCCAAAGAGTCTAAGGCCTTTTGTTGGGTTGCTTGGCATGGGTAGTTTCATTTGCTATAATTCCTAAAGTTATTGAAAAAAAATTAATTGTATGTTCACGTGATGCCATCCCCCACCATGGCAGTAATGTTCTCCCAAACATGTACCAAATTCCATCTTCTTGATTTCTGGGAAGATAATCATAATATTTTGTCACTTCTCTTTAACCTGTAAAATAGTTGAGAGTATTGGTCCAATGGCTGATTTTATTAGAATTATATATGAAAAAAAGGACTGATCAAATATCCTAAAAGACAAGTACCTTCCATGCTCCAGGCATTTAATCACTCATATCACCAAGGGAAGTGTTGATATCCACAGACAAAAATATAACATGGGGGTTCACATAGCACTCCTCTTGATTTATAGGGGTTAATACTTTCACTTTGCAGAATCATTGAAAGTATCACTTGAAACCAAGAAGAATATAGTTAAGTTTGGTGTAATTGGTAAGAAGTTATCCAGGAAGGAGTGTGGGGCCCTCATGTGGTCAAGTTCTTTTAGTTTGCAGTATTGTACAGAGAGGAGCAGGACAAGATGAGTGACTTTTGTTAAAACAGCATATTTCCCAAAAATCTCTGAAAGGTGATGAAAGGAAAAAGGGTCATTTAAGTTTACAAGAGGTGAAATTGTTAACTGTTATGATTATACTGTAAACATAAGAATTACAAGCTTCTTGGGGTGGATTCTAATCACTGAATGTGAGAGATCCATGTTTTGGGATAGCTAGGTGAAAACAAGGAATGGGAGCAGTGAGGGAGGCTGGCTTGATTAACCTGACTAGAAGCTAATGGAATGCATTAATTTCGATGTACTGAAAAATTAGGAACCAGAGAAAAGTTGGTTACAGACATCACTATTTAGTCACTGCTATTGTAGACTGAATGGGGTGTAGGGTGACATATCCAACAGCAAGAAAGATTGCCAGCCTTGGCTAATGTTTGAGAAATCCTAATCATGGAATTATCTTTACAAGCTTGAGAGGTTGTAACCAATAGGAAAATGCAAAGAGAAAAAGCAATAACATTCATAGTGTATAAACTATTAATAGGTCATATGTTATTCGTTACTTTTGTTTTCTTCAGACCAGCTCTCCTAAATAGCAGTTTCAGGTTGTCACAGGTTCACTGGTCCAACCAGGATTCTTTCCCATGTTCTTCTTGCTGAAAGGGCACAGAAAACCTGTGGATTCTTGTGGAACCAGCTTAATTTGAGTGTGATAAATCTATGGGTTAATTCCCTTCAGTTTCACTGAAGAATGGTGGTCAATAGCACCTAATAAGGTCCTGTCCACTGAGGTTGGAGTTGGTCCTCCAGGTCTTCAGGATTCAAGTAGTATAAGAGTACATCTGTGGACTACATCAACCTGCTAGAAGCAAACTTATGTATAGCACTTAGACTATTTCCCCAAAACTGAATGTACCTGATAGTATCCAATTCCCTAACATGAGCCCCATCAGTAACTCTAAGCCATGAAAAGAATGTAGAAAGTGTCCTTCATGAAACATTTCATAGGGGATTAAACCAAGCCCAATTTTAGGGGCCACTCTTACCTGAAGTAGGGCAACTGGCCAGAATTTTACCCAAGTTAAGTTGGTTTCTTGGCAGATTTTTATCAAAGTTTTTTTTAGGCATATGGTTCATTATTTTCTGTTTTCCCCAGTCTATTGGGGTCTCCATGAAATATATAATTTTCATCGAATGCCCAAAGCATTAGACACTGCTTGTGTGGCTTTTGCCACAAGTGCTTCTCCACTGTCACTCTGAATTGTTTGTGGCAATCCAAACCTAGGAGTGATTTCATCTAAAAGTGTTTTGACAATGAATTGTGGATCACTACATCAAAAACTAATGATGTATTGTATGGTGACTAACATAACAAAATAAAATAAAATTAAAAAAATAAAAGTGTCTTGATAGCTTCTGAAAACTCTGAATGGCATGAAAAAGCCATTCTTGTAAACCCAACTTGTAAACGTGTCTACAAATTCTAGCAATATTGAAAATTATCTGTTGTTTTTGGCATCATGGAAAAGTCTTTCTACCAGTCTTCTCCAGGTTTGGTGCCTGTAACTTATATACCTTTTAGGACCGGTGGGAGTTCAGTCCTAGGACGGTTTTGTAGCACAAATGTCACATTTTTGGACCATCTTTTTTTTTTTAAGTTTTTATTTATTTATTTGTTTGACAGAGAGAGAGAGAGACAGCGAGAGAGGGAACACAACAGGGGAAGTGGGGGAGGGAGAAGCAGGCTTCCCGTGGAGCAGGGAGCCTGATGCAGGGCTCCATCCCAGGACCCTGGGACCATGACCCGAGCCGAAGGCAGACGCTTAATGACTGAGCCACCCAGGCGCCCCTTGGACCATCTTTTAAATAGTTCTTTGAATATTTGGATCCATAATATATTTTTGGATCCACTGAAGAGGAGCATTTTGCCCAAAATGGGTGCTTTGGTGAATATCACTAATTATCCCCTCCATAAGATGTCCTAGGATAAAGATTATTCCTTATTCATTATATTTCCAACCAGTTTCCGTGCCAGCATTATGTCCAAATATCCATCCCTTAGCTCTTCTTAAGTCTTCAGAGGAATATTAGGGTTGATATGTTGTTAAGTCTATGTCTGGTACTAAAACCATTATAGAGGGTTTTGGAGTCTTCATCTGGGCTGCCAATTTGGCAGTCTGATCTGCCTGGTTGTTCTCTTGGGCAATCAGTCCAATTTCTGGTGTCCCCAGCAGTGGACAATAGCTACCTCCTTGAGTTCCAAAACAGCTTCTAGTACTTCTAAAATCTCTTTGGCCTGTTTAATTTCCCTATTTCCTGAAGTTAACAACCCTCCTTCCTTCCAAATGGCTCCATGTGCATGGACTGCCAAAAAGGTATATTTAGAATCAGTAAAAACAGTCACGTTTTGTCCTTAACTGAATGGAGGCTCTTATGAGAGCTATGGTTTCAGCTTTCTGAATGGAGATACCTGGTGAGAGGGCTTCTACTTCTAATGTTTGCTGATGGATCACCATTGCATACCCAGTTCTTTATTGTCCTTGATCCATACTGTACTGTTCCTGTCTATGAGCATCTCAAGGTCATGATTTTCTAATGGCAGATCCATCGAATCAGGCTGGAATAAACTTGTTTAATTATCTGTATACAGTCATGTGTTGGTGGGGAGCAAGGTGGCTGGGTTCAAGATGGAGACTACTCTTTTTTTTAATTTAAATTCAATTAGCCAAGGTAGAGTACATCATTAGTTTTTACATTTATTTAGTTTTTAATTAAAAAAATTTTTATTATGTTATGTTAGTCACCATACAATACATCATTTGTTTTTGATGTGATCCATGATTCATTGTTTTTGTATAACACCCAGTGCTCCATGCAGTAAGTGCCCTCCTTTGAATCTGTATTTTTGTATCATTTATATCATTTAGGTAAAGACCTAGTAGTGCAATTGCTGGATCATAGGGTATTTCTATTTTTCATTTTTTGAGGAACTTCCATACTGTTTTCCAGAGTGGCTGCACCAGTTTGCATTCCCATCAACAGTGCAAGAGGGTTCTCCTTTCTCTGCATCCTTGCCAACACCTATTGTTTCTTGTGTTGTTAATTTTAGCCATTCTGACAGGTGTGAGGTGGTATCTCATCACGGTTTTTTTTGTTTTTGTTTTTTTGATTATGTTCAGTTAGCCAGCATGTAGAAATCAGAGAGGGAGACAAACCATGAGAGACTCTGGACTCTGGGAAACAAACTGAGGATTACAGAAGGGAGGGGGGTGGGGAATGGGGTAGCCGAGTGATGGGTATTAAGGAGGGTATATGTTGTGATGAACACTGGGTGTTATACACAACTAATGAATTGTTGAACAGTACATCATCATAGTTTTGATTTGTATTTCCCTGATGCTGCGTGATGTTGAGCATATTTTCTTTCTTTCTTTTTTTTTAATGTTCAGTTAGCCAGCATATAGTACATCATTAGTTTTTGATGTAGTGTGTCTGTTAGCCAACTGTCTTCTTTGGAAAACTGTCTATTCATGTCTTCTGCCCATTTCTTGATTGGATTATTTATTTTTGGGGTATTGAGTTTATAAGTTCTTTATAGATTTTGGATACTAACCCTTTATCAGATATGTCATTTGTAAATATTTTCTATTCCATAGGCTGCCTTTTAGTTTTGTTGATTGTTTCCTTTGCTGTGCCGAAACTTTTTATCTTGATGAAGTCCCAATAGCTCATTTTTGCTTTTGATTCCCTTGCCTCTGGCGATATGTCTAGTAAGAAGTTGTTACGGCTGAGGTCAAAGAGGTTGCTGCCTGGGTTCTTCTCTAGGATTTTGATGGTTTCTTGTCTCACATTTAGGTCTTTCATCCATTTTGAGTTTATTGTTGTGTATGGTGTAAGAAAGTGGTGCTGTTTCATTCTTCTGCATGTTGCTGTCCACTTTTCCCAGGACCATTTATTGAAGACACTGTCGTTTTTCCATTAGATATTCTTCCCTGTTTTGTTGAAGATTAATTAACCTTACAGTTGTGGGTCCATTTCTTGGTTCTCTATTCTTTTCCAGTGATCTATGTGTCTGTTTTTGTGCCAGTACCATAATGTCTTGATCACTACAACTTTGTATTATAGCTTGAAATCAGGAATCGTGATGCCTCCAGTTTTGTTTTTCTTTTTCAGGATTGCTTTGGCTATTCAGGGTCTTTCCTGGTTCCATACAGATTTTAGGATTGTTTGCTCTAGCTCTGTGAAGAATGCTGGTGGTATTTTGATAGGATTGCATTAAGTGTGTAGATTGCTTTGGGTGTATAGAAATTTTAACAATGTTTGTCCTTCCAATCCATAGGCGTAGAATACTTTTCCATTTCTTTGTGTCTTCCTCAATTTCTTTCATAAGTGTTCTATAGTTTTCGGAGTATAGATCTTTTACCTCTTTAGTTAGGTTTATTCCTAAGTATCTTATTGTTTTGGGTGCAATTGCAAATGGGACCAATTCCTTCATTTCTCTTTCTGCTGCTTCATTATTAGTGTATAGAAATGCAACAGAGGGGCGCCTATGTGGCTCAGATGGTTTAGCGTCTGCCTTCGGCTCAGGTCATGATCCCAGGGTCCTGGGATCGAGCCCCACATCAGGCTCCTGGCTCAGCGGGGAACCTGCTTCTCCCTCTGCCTCTGCCTCTCTCCCTGCTCATGCTCTCTCTCTCCCTCTCTGTATCTCTGTGTTTCAAGTGAATAAATAAAATCTTAAAAAAAAAAAAGAAATGCAACAGATTTCTGCACATTGATTTTATATTCTTCAACTTTGTAGAATTCATGTGTTACTTATAGCAATTTTTTGGTGGAGTCTTTCGGGTTTTCTTTTTATTTTTTAAAGATTTTATTTATTTATTTGACAGACAGAGAGATAGCGAGAGCAGGAACACAAGCAGGGGGAGTGGGAGAGGGAGAAGCAGGCTTTCCACTGAGCAGGGAGCCTGATGTGGGGCTCGATCCCAGGACCCTGGGATCATGACCTGAACCGCTTAATGAATGAGCCACCCAGGCGCCCCTCCTTCAGATTTTCTACATGGTATCATGTCATCTGCAAATAGTGAAAGTTTGACTTCTTCCCTGCCAGTGTAGAGGCCTTTTATTTCTTTTTGTTATTGATTGCTGAGGCGAAGACTTCCAGTACTATGTTAAATAGTCATGGTGAGATGAGATTGGGTGCATTCAGGGTGGTATGGCATTAAGGAGGGCACGTGATGTGATGAGCAACTAAGGAATCATTGAACACTACACCAGAAACTAATGACACACTATATATTGGCTAATTGCATTTAAATAAAATATTAAAAAAATTCCATTGGAGAGGATGTAAAAAAAAAAAAAAAAAAACCAGAAACAAATAGTCATGGTGAGAGTGTCTTACCTTGTTCCTGACCATAGGGGAAAGGATCTCAGTTTTTACCCACAGAGATTGATATTAGCTGTGGGTCTTTTGTATATGGCCTTTATGATGTTGAGGTATGTTCCATGTATCTCTACTTTGTTGAAGTTTTTTTTAAATCAGGAATGGATGCCGAAAATAAATGGATGCTGAATTTTGTCACATGATTTTTCTGCATCTATTGAGAGGATCATAAGTTTCTTAGCCTTTCTTTTATTAATGTACTGTATCACATTAATTGATTTGCAAATATTGAACCAACCCTGCAGCCCAGGAATAAAACCCACTTGATTGTGAGGAATAATTCTTTTAATGGACTATTGAATTTTATTTGCTAGTATTTAATTGAGAATTTTGCATCCATGTTCATTAGGGATATTGACCTGTAATTCTCATTTTTAGTGGGATCTTTGTCTGGTTTTGGAATCAAGGTAATGCTGGCTTTGTAGAATGAGTTTGGGAGTTTTCCTTCCTTTTCTATTTTTTGGATCAGTTAGAAGAGAATAGGTATTAACTCTTCTTTAAATGTCTGGTAGAATTCCCCTGGGAATCCATCTGGCCCAGGACTCTTGTTTGTTGGGAGATTTCTGATTACTAATTCAATTTCTTTTTTTTAAATTTTATTTTATTATGTTATGTTAATCACCATACAACACATCATTAGTTTTTGATGTGGTGATCCATGATTCCATGAATATGGATTCCAAAATCCTCAACAAATTCCTAGGTAATAAGATCCAACAATACATTAAAAGGATCATCCACCATGACCAAGTGGGATTTATCCCTGGGATGCAAGGGTGGTTCAACATTTGCAAATCAATCAATGTGATAGAACACATTAATAAGAGGAGAGAAGAACCATATGATCCTCTCAATTGATGCAGAAAAAGCATTTGACAAAATACAGCATCCTTTCCTGATTAAAACTTTTCAGAGTATAGGGATAGAGGGAACATTCCTCAAGTTCATCAAATCCATTTATGAAAAACCCACAGCAAATATCATCCTCAATGGGGAAAATCTGAGAGCCTTTCCTTTAAGATCAGGAACACGTCAAGGATGCTCACTCTTGCTACTATTGTTCAACATAGTACTAAAATTCCTAGGAACAGCAATCAGACAACAAAAAGAAATAAAACGTATTCAAATTGGCAAAGAAGAAGTCAAACTCTCTCTTTTCACAGATGACATGATACTTTATGTGGAAAACCCAAAAGACTCCACCCCCAAATTACTAGAACTCATACAGCAAATCAGTAATGTGGCAGGATACAAAATCAATGCACAGAAATCAGTTGCTTTCTTATACACTAACAATGCAACTGTAGAAAGAGAAATTAGAGAAATGATTCCATTTACAATAGCACCAAAACCCATAAGATACCTCGGAATAAACCTAACCAAAGAGGTAAAGGATCTATAGTCTAGGAACTACAGAACACCCATGAAACAAATTGAAGAGGACACAAAAAGATGGAAAAACATTCCATGTTCATGGATCAGAAGAATAAACATTGTTAAAATGTCTATGCTATCCAGAGCAACCTATACCATCCTGATAAAAATTCCAATGACATTTTTCAGAGTGCTGGAACAAACAATCCTCAAATTTGTATGGAATCAGAAAAGACCCCAAATCGCCAAGGAAATGTTGAAAAAGAAAAGCAAAGTTGGGGGCATCACATTGCCCGATTACTTATTCAATTTCTTTGCTGGTTATGGGTCTGTTCAAATTTTCTATTTCTTCCTGTTTCAGTTTTGGTAGTTTGTAAGTTTCTAGGAATTTGCCCATTTTTCCAGAGTGCCCTGTTTGTTGGCATATAATTTTTCTTAGTATTCTCTTATAATCGTTTGTATCTCTATGGTGTTGGTTGTGATCTCTCCTCTTTCATTTGTGATTTTATAGATTTGGGTCTTTTCTCTTTTCTTTTTAATAAGTCTGGCTAGGTATTTTGTTCTTCAAAGAACTAGCTTTTAGTTTCATCGATCTGTTCTACTGTTTTTCTTTTTGTTGTTTCTATATCATTTATTTCTGCTCCAATCTTTAATATTTACTGTTCCTTTTCTAGCTCCTTTACTTGTAAGGTTAGGTTGTGTATTTGAGATTATTTTTCCTTTTTTAAAATTTTTTATTTATTTTTTCTCTTTAAAATTTTTATTGTTATGTTAATCACCATACATTACATCATTAGTTTTTGATGTAGTGTTCCATGATTCATTGTTTGTGCATAATACCCAGTGCTCCACGCAGAACGTGCCCTCTTTAATACCCATCACCAGGCTAACCCATCCCCCCACCCCCCTCCCCTCTAGAACCCTCAGTTTGTTTTTCAGAGTCCATCATCTCTCATGGTTCGTCTCCCCCTCCGATTTCCCCCCTTCATTCTTCCCCTCCTGCTATCTTCTTTTTTTTTTCTTCTTCACATATATTGCATTATTTGTTTCAGAGGTACAGATCTGTGATTCAACAGTATTGCACAATTCAGAGCGCTCACCATAGCACATACCCTCCCCAATGTCTATCACCCAGCCACCCCATCCCTCCCACCTCCCACCCCTCCAGCAACCCTCAGTTTGTTTCCTGAGATTAAGAATTCCTCATATCAGTGAGGTCATATGATACATGTCTTTCTCTGATTGACTTATTTTCCCGGACTTCCAGCTCTATTACAAAGCTGTCATCATCAAGACAGTATGGTACTGGCACAAAAACAGACACATAGATCAATGGAACAGAATAGAGAATCCTTTTTTTTTTTAAATTAAAATTCAATTTAGTTAACATATACTATATTATTAATTTCAGGACTAGAATCCAGTGATTCATCAGTTGCATATAACACCCAGTACTCATTACACCAAGTGCCCTCCTTAATGCCCATCACCCAGTTACCCCATTACCTACCCACCTCCCCTGCAGCAACCCTCCATTTGTTTTCTATAGTTAAGAGTCTCTTATGGTTTTTCTCCCTCTCTGATGACTTCCCATTCAGTTTTCCCTCGCTTCTCCTATGATTCTCTGTGCTGTTTCTTATATTCCACATATGAGTGGAACCATATGATAATTGTCTTTCTCTGATTGACTGTTTTTGTTCAACATAATACCCTCCAGTTCCATCCATGTCGATGTAAATGGTAAGTATTCATCCTTTCTGATGGCTAAGTAATATTCCAGTGTATATATATATATACCACATCTTTATCCATTCATCTGTTGAAGGACATCTTGGCTCTTTCCACAGTTTGGCTATTGTGAACATTGCTGCTATGAACACTGGGGTTCAGGTACCCCTCAAATCAGTACATTTGTACCTTTGTGGTAAATACCTAGCAGCACAATTGCTGGGTCATAGGGTAGATCTATTTTTAACTTCTTGAAGAACCTCCATACTGTTTTCCAGAGTGGCTGTATCATCTTGCAACCCCACCAACAGTGTAAAAGGATTCCCCTTTCTCCACATCCCCACCAACACTTGTTGTTTCCTGTCTTGTTAATTTTAGCCATTCTGACTGGTGTAAGGTGATATCTCATTGTGGTTTTGATTTGTATTTCCCTGATGCCATGTGATTTGAGCACTTTTTCATGTGTCTGTTGGCCATTTGGATGTCTTCTTTGCAGAAATATCTGTTCATATCTTCTGCCCATTTCTTGATTGGATTATTTGTTCCTTGGGTGTTGAGTTTGAGAAATTCTTTATAGATTTTGGATACTAGCCCTTTATCTGATATGTCATTTGCAAATATCTTCTCCTATTCTGTTGGTTGTCTTTTGGTTTTGTTGACTATTTCTTTTACTGTGCAAAAACTTTTTATCATGATGAAGTCCCAATAGTTCATTTTTGCCCTTGCTTCCCTTGCCTTTGGCGATGTTTCTAGGAAGAAGTTGCTGCGGCTGAGGTCGAAGAGGTTGCTGCCTGTGTTCTCCTTTAGGATTTTGATGGACTTCTGTCTCACATTTAGGTCTTTCAACCATTTGGAGTCTATTTTTGTGTGTGGTGTAAGGAAATGGTCCAGTTTCATTCTTCTGCATGTGGCCGTCCAATTTTCCCAACACCATTTGTTGAAGAGACTGTCTTTTTTCCATTGGACATTCTTTCCTGCTTTGTCAAAGATTAGTTGACCATAGAGTTGAGGGTCCATTTCTGGGTTCTCTATTCTATTCCTTTGATCTATGTGTCTGTTTTTGTGCCACTATCATACTGTCTTGATGATTACAGCTTTGTAATACAGCTTGAAATCTTTTTTTTTTAATTTTTAAAAATATTTTATTTATTTATTTGACAGAGAGAGACACAAGAGAGGAAATACAAGCAGGGGGAGTGGGAGAGGGAGAAGCAGGCTTCCCTTGGAACAGGGAACCCAATGTGGGGCTCGATCCCAGGACCCCGGGATCGTGACCTGAGCCGAAGGCAGACGCTTAATGACTGAGCCACCCAGGCGCCCAGTAATACAGCTTGAAGTCTTGCATTATGATGCCACCAGCTTTAGTTTTCTTTTTCAACATTCCTTTGGCTATTTGGGGTCTTTTCTGGCTCCATACAAATTTTAGGATTGTTTTTTCCAGCTCTGTGAAAAATGTCAATGGTATTTTGATAGGGGTTGCATTGAATGTGTAGAATGCTCTGGGCAGCATATACATTTTCACAATATTTATTCTTCCAATCCATGAGCATGGAATCCTTTTCCATTTCTTTGTTTCTTCCTCAATTTCTTTCATAAGTGTTCTGTAGTTTTTAGAGTACAGATCCCTTACCTCTTTGTTTAGATTTATTCCTAGGTATCTTATAGTTTGTGGTGCAATTGTAAATGGGATCAATTTCTTAATTTCTCTTTCCTCTTTCTCATTGTTAGTGTATACAAATGCAATGGGTTTCTGTGCATTGATTTTATATCCTGCCACGTTGCTCAATTCCTGTATGAATTTTAGTAGTTTTGGGGTGGAGTCTTTTTGGTTTTCCACATAGAGTATCGTGTCATCTGTGAAGAGTGAGAGTTTGACTTCTTTGCTAATTTGAATGCCTTTTATTCCTTTTTGTTGTCCAATTGCTGTCTAGTACTATGTTGAAAAACAGTGGTGAGAATGGGTATCCTTGTCGTGTTCCTGACCTTAGGGGAAAACTCTGTTTTTCCCCATTGAGAATGATATTCGCTGTGGGAATTTGTAGAATGGCTTTTATGATATTGAGGTATGTTCCCGCTATCCCTACAATGTGGAGAGTTTTAATCAAGAAAGGATGCTGTATTTTGCCAAATGCCTTTTCTGCATCAATTGAAAAGATCATATGGTTCTTGTCTTTTCTTTTATTAATGTGATGTATCACACTGATTGATTTGTGGATGTTGAACAAACCTTGCAGCCCAGGAATAAATCCCACTGGTCATGGTGAATAATCCTTTTAATGTACTGTTGGATCCTATTGGCTAGGATCTTGTGAGAATTTTGGCATCCATGTTCATCAGAGACATTGGTCTGTAATTGTCCTTTTGGGTGGGGTCTTTGTCTGGTTTTGGGATCAAGATAATGCTGGCCTCATAGAATGAGTTTGGACGTTTTCCTTCCATTTCTATTTTTTGAAACAGCTTCAAAAGAGTAGGTATTAGTTCTTCTTTAAATGTTTGGTAGAAATCCCCTGGGAAACCATCTGGCCCTGGGCTTTGTTTGTTGGGAGATTTTTGATTACTGCTTCAATTTCCTTGCTGGTTATGGGTCTGTTCAAGTTTTCTATTTTTTCCTGTTTCAGTTTTGGCAGTTCATAAATTTCTAGGAATTTATCCGTTTCTTCCAGATTGCCTAATTTGCTGGCATATAGTTGCTCATAATATGTTCTTAAAATTGTATTTCCTTGGTGTTAGTTGTGATCTCTCCCCTTTCATTCAAGATTTTATTCATTTGGGTCCTTTCTCTTTTCTTTTTCATACGTCTGGCTAGGGGTTTATTGATCTTATTAATTCTTTCAAAGAACCAGATCCTAGTTTCATTGATCTGTTCTCATGTTCTTTTCGTTTCTACTTCATTGATTTTTTTTAACTTTTATTGTTATGTTAATCAGCATATATTACATAATTTGTTTTGGTGTAGTGTTCCATGATTCATTGTTTGTTCATAACACCCAGTGCTCCATGCAGAAGTGCCCTCCTCAATACCCATCACCAGGCTAACCCATCCCCCCTCCCTCCTCCCCTCCAGAAACCTCAGTTTGTTTCTCAGAGTCCATCATCTCTCCTGGTTCGTCTCCCCCTCTGACTTACTCCCCTTCATTCTTCCTCTCCTGCTATCTTCTTCCTTTTCTTTTTTCTTTTTCTTAAAATATGTTGCGTTATTTGTTTCAGAAGTACAGATCTGTGATTCAACAGTCTTACACAATTCACAGCGCTCACCGTAGCACATATCTTCCCCAATGTCCATCACCCAGCCACCCCATCCCTCCCAACCCCGACCACTCCAGCAACCCTCAGTTTGTTCCTGAGATTAAGAATTCCTCATATCAGTGAGGTCATGTGATACATGTCTTTCTCTGATTGACTTATTTCACTCAGCATAACACCCTCCAGTTCTATCCACGTCGTTGCAAATGGCAAGATCTCATTCCTTTTGATGGCTGCATAATATTCCATTGTGTATATATACCACCTCTTCTTTATCCATTCATCTGTCGATGGACATCTTGACTCTTTCCACAGTTTGGCTATTGTGGACATTGCTGCTATAAACATTGGGGTGCATGTACCCCTTCGGGTCCCTACATTTGTATCTTTGGGGTAAATACCCAGTAGTGCAATTGCTGGATCGAACGGTAGCTCTAATTTCAACTGTTTGAGGAACCTCCATACTGTTTTCCAGAGGGGTTGCACCAGCTTGCATTCCCACCAACAGTGTAGGAGGGTTCCCCTTTCTCCACATCCCCGCCAACATCTGTCGTTCCCTGACTTGTTAATTTTAGCCATTCTGACGGGTGTGAGGTGGTATCTCATGGAGGTTTTGATTTGGATTTCCCTGATGCCGAGCGATGTGGAGCACTTTTTCATGTGCCTGTTGGCCATTTGGATGTCTTCTTTGGAGAAATGTCTGTTCATGTCTTCTGCCCATTTCTTGATTGGATTATTTGTTCTTTGGGTGTTGAGTTTGATAAGTTCTTTATAGATTTTGCATACTAGCCCTTTATCTGATATGTCATTTGCAAATATTTTCTCCCATTCTGTCGGTTGTCTTTTGGTTTTGTGGACTCTTTCTTTTGCTGTGCAAAAGCTTTTTATCTTGATGAAATCCCAATAGTTCATTTTTGCCCTGGCTTCCTGTGCCTTTGGTGATGTTTCTAGGAAGAAGTTGCTGCGGCTGAGGTCGAAGAGGTTGCTACCTGTGTTCTCCTTTAGGATTTTGATGGACTCCTGTCTCACGTTTAGGTCTTTCAACCATTTGGAGTCTATTTTTGTGTGTGGTGTAAGGAAATGGTCCAGTTTCATTCTTCTGCATGTGGCTGTCCAATTTTCCCAACACCATTTGTTGAAGAAACTGTCTTTTTTTCCACTGGACATTCTTTCCTGTTTTGTCAAAGATAAGTTGACCATAGAGTTGAGGGTCCATTTCTGGGCTCTCGATTCTGTTCCATTGATCTATGTGTCTGTTTTTGTGCCAGTACCATACTGTCTTGATGATGACAGCTTTGTAATAGTGCTGGAAGTCCGGAATTGTGATGCCGCCAGCTTTGCTTTTCTTTTTCAGTATTCCTCTGGCTATTCGGGGTCTCTTCTGGTTCCATACAAATTTTAGGATTATTTGTTGCATTTCTTTGAAAAAAGTTGATGGTATTTTGATGGGGATTGCATTGAATGTGTAGATTGCTCTAGGGAGCATTGACATCTTCACAATGTTGATTCTCCCAATCCATGAGCATGGAACGTTTTTCCATTTCTTTGTGTCCTCTTCAATTTCTTTCCTGAGTATTTTATAGTTTTCTGAGTACAGATCCTTTGCCTCTTTGGTTAAATTTATTCCTAGGTATCTTATGGTTTTGGGTGCAATTGTGAATGGGATCGACTCCTTGATTTGTCTCTCTTCTGTCTTGTTGTTGGTGTATAGGAATGCCACTGATTTCTGTGCATTGATTTTATATCCTGCTACTTGACTGAATTCCTGTATGAGTTCTAGCAGTTTTGGGGTGGAGTCTTTTGGGTTTTCCACATAAAGTATCATATCATCTGCAAAGAGTGAGAGTTTGACTTCCTCTTTGCCGATTTGGATGCCTTTGATTTCTTTTTGTTGTCTGATTGCTGTGGCTAGGACTTCTAATACTATGTTGAATAGCAGTGGTGAGAGTGGACATCCCTGCCGCGTTCCTGACCTTAGGGGAAAAGCTCCCAGCCTTTCCCCATTGAGAATGATATTCGCTGTAGGTTTTTCATAGATGGCTTTTATGATATTGAGGTATGTACCCTCTATCCCTATACTCTGAAGAGTTTTCATCAAGAAAGGATGTTGTACTTTGTCAAATGCTTTTTCTGCATCTATTGAGAGGATCATATGATTCCTGTTCTTTCTTTTGTTAATGTATTGTATCACGTTGATTGATTTGTGGATGTTGAACCAGCCTTGCAGCCCAGGGATAAATCCCACTTGGTCGTGGTGAATAATCCTTTTAATGTACTGTTGGATTCTATTGGCTAGTATTTTGGTGAGAATTTTTGCATCCATGTTCATCAAGGATATTGGTCTGTAATTCTCCTTTTTGATGGGGTCTTTGTCTGGCTTTGGGATCAAGGTAATGCTGGCCTCATAAAATGAGTTTGGAAGTTTCCCTTCCATTTCTATTTTTTGGAACAGTTTCAGGAGAATAGGTATTAATTCTTCTTGAATTGTCTGATAGAATTCCCCTGGGAAGCCATCTGGCCCTGGGCTTTTGTTTCTTGGGAGATTTTTGATGACTGTTTCAATTTCCTTAGTGGTTATAGGTCTGTTCAGGTTTTCTATTTCTTCCTGGTTCAATTTTGGTAGTTGATACATCTCTAGGAATGCACCCATTTCTTCCAGGTTATCTAATTTGCTGGCATAGAGTTGCTCATAATATGTTCTTATAATTGTTTGTATTTCTTTGGTGTTGGTTGTGATCTCTCCTCTTTCATTCATGATTTTGTTGATTTGGGTCATTTCTCTTTTCTTTTTGATCAGTCTGGCCAGGGGTTTATCAATCTTGTTAATTCTTTCCAAGAACCAGCTCCTAGTTTCGTTGATCTGTTCTACTGTTCTTTTGGTTTCTAGTTCATTGATTTCTGCTCTGATATTTATGATTTCTCTTCTCCTGCTGGGTTTAGGCTTTATTTGCTGTTCTTTCTCCAGCTCCTTTAGGTGTAGGGTTAGGTTGTGTATTTGAGACCTTTCTTGTTTCTTGAGAAAGGCTTGTATTGCTATATACTTTCCTCTCAGGACTGCCTTTGCTGTATCCCAAAGATTTTGAACAGTTGTGTTTTCATTTTCATTTAAAATTCTTCTTAAAGAAGAATTAAATTCTTCTTTAATTTCTTGGTTGACCCATTCATTCTTTAGTAGGATGCTCTTTAGCCTCCATGTATTTGAGTTCTTTCCGACTTTCCTCTTGTGATTGAGTTCTCGTTTCAAAGCATTGTGGTCTGAAAATATGCAGGGAATGATCCCAATCTTTTGGTACCGGTTGAGACCTGATTTGTGACCTAGGATGTGATCAATTCTGGAGAATGTTCCATGGGCACTAGAGAAGAATGTGTATTCCGTTGCTTTGGGATGGAATGTTCTGAATATGTCTGTGAAGTCCATTTGGTCCAGTATGTCACTTAAAGTCTTTATTTCCTTGTTGATCTTTTGCTTAGAGGATCTGTCCATTTCAGTCAGGGGGGTGTTAAAGTCCCCCACTATTATTGTATTGTTGTCAATGTGTTTCTTTGCTTTTGTTATTAATTGCCTTATATAATTGGCTGCTCCCATGTTCGGGGCATAGATATTTACAATTGTTAGATCTTCTTGTTGGATAGACCCTTTAAGTAGGATATAGTGTCCTTCCTCATCTCTTATTACAGTCTTTGTTTTACAATCTAGTTTGTCTGATATAAGGATTGCCACCCCAGCTTTCTTTTGGTGTCCATTAGCATGGTAAATGGTTTTCCACCCCCTCACTTTCAATCTGGGGGTGTCTTTGGGTCTAAAATGAGTCTCTTGCAGACAGCATATGGATGGGTCTTGTTTTTTAATCCAATCTGATAGCCTGTGTCTTTTGATTGGGGCATTGAGCCCATTTACATTCAGGGTAACTATTGAAAGGTATGAATTTAGTGCCATTGTATTACCTGTAAGGTGACTGTTAACTGTCTGTTGTCTGTGTTCGTTTCTGCTCTTTGCTGTTTTTAGGTTCTCTCTTTGCTTAGAGGACCCCTCTCAATATTCCTTGGAGGGCTGTTTTCGTGTTTGCAAATTCCTTTAGTTTTTGTTTGTTCTGGAAGCTTTTTATCTCTCCTTCTATTTTCAATGATAGCCTAGCTGGATATAGTATTCTTGGCTGCATATTTTTCTCGTTTAGTGCTCTGAAGATATCTTGCCAGTCCTTTCTGGCCTGCCAGGTCTCTGTGGATAGGTCTGTTGCCAATCTAATGTTTCTACCATTGTAGGTTACATATCTCTTCTCCCGAGCTGCTTTCAGGATTTTCGATTTGCCTCTGAGACTTGCAAGTTTTACTATTAGATGTCGGGGTGTTGACCTATTATTATTGATTTTGAGAGGGGTTCTCTGTGCCTCCTGGATTTTAATGCCTGTTTTCTTCCTCACATTAGGGAAGTTCTCTGCTATAATTTGCTCCAATATACCTTCTGCCCCTCTCTCTCTCTCTCTTCTTCTTCTGGGATCCCAATTATTCTAATGTTGTTTCATCTTATCGTATCACTTATCTCTCGAATTCTGCCCTCGTGATCCTGTAGTTGTTTCTCTCTCTTTTTCTCAGCCTCTTTATTTTCCATCATTTGGTCTTCTATATCGCTGATTCTCTCTTCTGCCTCATTTATCCTAGCAGTGAGTGCCCCCATTTTTGATTGCACCTCATCAATAGCCTTTTTGATTTCGATTTGGTTAGATTTTAGTTCTTTTATTTCTCCAGAAAGGGTTTCTCTAATAACTTCCACGCTTTTTTCAAGCCCAGCTAGTATCTTTAAAGTCATGATTCTGAACTCTAGGTCCGACATCGTACTAATGTCCGTATTGAGTAGGTCCCTGGCTGACGGTACTACCTCTTGTTCTTTTTGCTGAGGTGATTTCTTTCGTCTTGTCATTTTGTCCAGAGGAGAATAGATGAATTAGAGAACAAAATGCTAACAGGTTTACAACGTCCCCAGCAAATATACTGTATACAAATCAGAAAAGACCTGAAACCAGGGGAAAAGAAAGGGAAAGAAAGAAAAAAGAAAGAGAAAAGAAAGAGAAAAACAAAAAAAAAAGATAAAAACAAAAACAAAACAATACAAAAAAGGCAGAATATGATCAAATATGATCAGGCTAGTGCATAGATCAGTGCCACACACTAGATTTTCGGCGTATTTTGGTCTGTTAGAAAAAGTGCCTCCTAAAATTTTAAAGGAAGAAAGACATATATGTACAAAATAAGGGTTGATACAATGAAGGGATGGAAGATGACTGTAAAGATGAAAATTATAAAAGATTTTATAAAAGGACTTGGTTAGATAAGTTGTTTGAAAAAAGAAAGAAGATTTAAGAAGAAAAAAAAAGGAAAAAGGGAGAGAATGTGATCAGGCAGGAGACTAGAACAAAGCATACACTAGTGATTTAGGGTATATTTTGATCTGTTAGAAGAAACTGTACCTCAAAATTTTAAAGAGAGAACAACTTATATATATATGCCAAAAATAAGGGTAACTACTATGAAGGGATAAAATATGACTCTAAAAATGAAAAACAAAAAGTGTTTTTTTTTTTTAAAAAAGGGATTTATAAGATGTTGGTTGAAAAAGGGAAAAAGAAAAATAAAAAAAAACAGTCAACAAAAATTCACTTTGATGAAATAATGAATCATGGTAAAAAAAAAAAAAAAAAGCCATGAATCTATGTGCAGTATTCCCCTAGCGCTGGAGTTCTCCTATTCTCCTTGATCGATCAACTTGGTCTTGGCTTGCTGGCTGTTTGTGCTGATCTTCTGGGGGAGGGGCCTGTTGCTGTCGTTTCCAAATGTCTTTGCCGGAGGCGGAATTGTCCCGCCCTTGTCGGTCTGGGCTAAGGAAGCTGCTCCGGTTTGCTCTCAGGAGCTTTTGTTCCCTGCAAGCTCTCGGTACAGCTTTGGAGGACCAGGACAGAAATGGTGGCCTCCCAATCTCCACTCGGAGGAGCTGAGAACTCGGGGCCCCGCTTCTCAGTGTGCCCCCAGAGAAAAGCAGTCACTTCCGTGTCCCCGATCTCCGGCCGCACTCCGTGCTCACCCGGCCTGTGATCGAGCGTTGCTATCTCTGGCACCCGACCCCGCGCGGATTCTCCAAACCCAGCAGATCCCTGCAGTGCGTTCCCGCACCGCTCCTCCCCGGGAAGGAAGGGGAGTCTCCCCGGATCTGCTTCTTGTTGGGTCCCTGCTGGGGGAGCCGTGCCCTGACTGGGCCGCAGATCACAGTTTATGGCAACCCCGAGCTGAGAGCCCGCGACTCTGCTCCGTATCTGCAGCCGGCTTCCCTGCTCTGATACCTGGGAGCTCTGGCGCACTCAGGCTCCCCCGGTCTCTCTGTGACCCCAAGGGTCCTGAGACCACACTGTCCCGGGAGGATTCCACCCCCCGCTTAGCCACTGCAGCGACATCCCTCCGCCGAGCCAACTTCTAAAAGGTCCGATTTTGTGCTCCGCGGCTCTATCACTTGCCAGAAGCGGCCCGCGGAGGCCCCTCCCCCGCCGTCTATCCTCCCGAATATCGCCTCGGATTCACTTCTCCGCACGCCCTACCTTCCAGGAAGTGGTCGCTTCTCTGTTCAGAGAGTTGTTGCTACTCTCCTGTTCGATCTCCTGTTGAGTTCGTAGGCGTTCAGAATGGTTTGATCCCTATTCAGCTGAATTCCTGAGACCAGACGAAATCTAGGTCTCCTACTCCTCCGCCATCTTGCTCCGCTGCGGGTCCTTTCTCTTTCTTTTGGGTAAGTCTGGCCAGTGGTTATTCGATCTTATTGATTCTTTCAAAGAACCAACTTCTAGTTTCTTTGATCTGATCTACTGTGTTTCTGGTTTCTAATTCATTGATCTCTGCTCTAATCTTAATTATTTCTCTTCTAATGCATGGCTTAGGCATTGTTTGTTGCTTTTTCTCTAGTTTTCTAAGGTGTAGAGTTAGTTGGTGAATTTGGGATTTTTCTATTTTTTTGAGTGAGGCTTGGATGGCTATATTTCCCCCTTAGGACCGCCTTTGCAGTATCCCATAGGTTTTGGAACAATGTGTTTTCGTTCTCATTGATTTCCATGAATTGTTTAAGTTCTTTGATTTCTTGGTTGACCCAAACATTCTTGAGCAGAGTGGTCTTTAGCTTCCAACTGTTTGAATTTCTGCCAAATTTTTTCTTGTGATTGAGTTCCAGTTTTAAAGCATTATGGTCTGAGAATATGCAGGGAATAATCTCAATCTTTTGGTATCGGTTGAGACCTGATTTGTGACCCAGTATTGGTCTATTCTGGAGAAAGTTCAATGTGTGCTTGAGAAGAATGAGTATTCTATTGTTTTAGGGTGGAATGTTCTGTATATATCTATGAGGTCCAACTGGTCCAGTGTATCATTCAAAGCTCTTGTTTCTTTGTTGATTTTCTGCTTAGATGATCTGTCCGTTGCTGAGAGTGGAGTATTGAGGTCTCCTACAATTAACGTATTGTTACCAATGTGACTCTTTATTTTGGTTAACAGTTAGCTTATGTAGATGGCTGCTCCCATGTTGGGGGCATAGATATTTACAATTGTTAGATCTTCTTGTTGGATAGACCCTTTAAGAATGATATAGTGTCCTTCTGTGTCTCTAACTACAGTCTTTAGCTTAACATCTAATTTGTCTGATATAAGAATTGCTACCTCAGCTTTCTTCTGAGGTCCGCTGGTGTGGAAGATGGATCTCCATCCTTTCACTTTCAGTCTGGATGTATCTTTAGGTTCAAAATGAGTCTCTTGTAGACAGCATATGGATGGGTTCTGTCTTTTTATCCAATCTGCAACCCTGTGCTGTTTTATGGGAGCATTTATGCCATTCACATTGAGAGTGATTATTGAAAGATATGAATTTATTGTCATCATGTTGCCTGTGAAGACGTTGTTTTTTTTTAGATTGTCCCTGTAAATTTCTCTTGTATATCACTCTCGGGGTCTTTCTCCTTTTATAGCCCCCCCCCTTAATATTTCTTGCAGGGCTGGCTTAGTGGTCACATATTCTTTCAGTTCCTGCCGGTCTTGGAAGCTCTGCATCTCTCCATCCATTCTAAATGACAGCCTTGCCAGACAAAATATTCTTGACTGCATGTTCTTCTGGTTTAGTACCCTGAATATGTCTTGCCAGGCCTTTCTGTCTTGTCAGGTCTCTGTGGATAGGTCTGACGTTATTCTGATGTTCTTCCCTCTGTATGTAAGGAATCTCTTCCCCATAACTGCCGTTAAGATGGTTTCCTTGGTTCTAGGATTTGTGAGTTTTAGTATTACATGCCTGGGCATTGGCCTGTTTTCCTTGATCTTGCAAGGGGTCCTCTCTGCCTCTCCGACATGAATGCTTGTTTCATTCCCCAGATTAAGGACGTTTTCAGCTACGATTTGCTCAAATATATCTTCTAGTCCTCTGTCTCTCTCCACCCCCTCAGGGATCCCAATAATTCTGACATTGGAATGTTTCATGGTGTCACTTATTTCTCTTATTCTGTTTTCATGGATTTTGAGTTGTTTCTTCCTGGCCTTGTCTTTTTCCTTCTTTTCTATCAATTGGTCTTCTAGATCACTAATTCGTTCTTTTGCCTCCCTTACCCTAGCTGTCATTGATAGCGTTTAAATTCTGCCAGTTCAGACTTCATTTCTGCCCTTAGAGACTCTATGTTGCCATTAATTGATTTCTCCATTCTTGCTATCATCTTCGTAATTGTTACTCTGAAGTCCATTTCCAACATCTTGGTTATATCTGTATCCATTTTTAAATCTGTGGCAGAAGTCACAGTCTCTGAGTCTTTCCTATTTTGGGGGTTCCTCCTCCTAGTCATTCTGTTAAGGGGTGGTTGAGGGAATGTATACAGTCTAAATTATTGACCACAACTGAAGCAAGATGCACCTGTTTTATAGGGACCTTAGGGATGTCATCGTCTTGTTCTCACAGCCTGTCTTCTGAGGGTGGGGCCTGCCATGCTGTTACTCAGGCAATCCTATTTGGGCAGAGTTGCCCTGCCTACTTTAGCGGCGGGGGGTGGGGGTGGGGCGCAGTATGGACCTGGTGAGAACCGTTTTTTTGGAACTTTTGTTCTCTGGCGTCTTTCCCTGGTGGCTTTCTGCATCTCTTCTGAGAGTCAGAGCAGAAGAGACTGTGTCCAACCCTCTGCCTCAGAACAGAGAGATCTCAGTCTGTTCTTCAGTGAGCTCTCCAGGCCACACTCTATCTCCATTTCTGTGTGTGCTGCTATAAACTGCAGTGTTCTGGGGTGTGGCCCCTCAGCAGGGCTCCCAGTCCTTGCCTCCAGTTGGGGCATGGGGGCATGCCTCTGCCCTTTGTGCTTCTAAAACCACCAGCCACCCCCAGTTTGCATGTGTGGCTCTGCTGCTCTGTGTTTCAGTCTGGGGGGCTGCCATAAATTCCTTTCCCCACCACTACCCCTCTATGAGTCTGTGCCCTGTCCCCAGTGCAGGAGACTATCACTCACTGGTGGTGTAGGGTCCCCATGGCTCCCTCCCCCTTCTGTTTATCTTCTGATATCTGCCTGTGGAATCATGGCTTCCTGCTTCATACCTCAAAACCAACCGCCTGTGATATTCTGTTTGTAGAGATCCAGATACATCTTATTACATCTCAGGCTGATTTCGTGGACGTTTGTAGATATCCAGCTCAATTCAGGGGACCGATTGGTATAGGGTACCCTACTCCTCCACCATCTTTTTTACACCCTTAAATCAGATGTTTCGGTCAAGTACCTTGACTTGGAATATAGGTAGGAAGATATTTAAATATAAAATACAGCAAAAGAAGTCTGAATATTCAGAGTCTTTGTTTAGATGCTGAAATTACATAATGATAATCTATAAGTAATGAAATATTGTTCCTATTAGGTCCTTTTGCAATTTATTTCATTTGTATATTTTCCATATGGAAAACATTCCAATTATTTAATTTTAATTTATATAACTTGAACCTACAGAGCTATGTATATTGCCACTATTTAAATTCCTGTGATACAGAACTCTTAAAATTGAGATTAAGAGTCTCTTATGGTTTGTCTCCCTCCCATGAGAGGCTCTTAACTACAGGAAACAAACAAGGTTGCTAGAGGGGAGGTTGGTGGTGAGGATGGGGTAATTGGGTGATTGGCGTTAAGGAGGGCACTTGATGTAATGAGCACTGGGTTAGTTATAAGCAACTGATGAATCACCTAATTCTATCCCTGAAACTAAAAATACAGTATATATTAACTAAATTGGATTTAAATAAAAAATTAAAAAAAAAAGAAATGCACAAAAATACCCTTATCTGTTGGTGGCATACATTGAGGTATTTCTGGATAAAATGATGTGATATTCAGAACGTGCTTTAAATTTTTCAGAAAAAAAGTGGCAAAGAGCTAAATAAAACAAAAGTAGAAAAGTGTTGGTAATTTAAATTGAGTGATGGGAACATAGGGGGTTGACTTATCTAGCTCTCTCTACTTTTGAGTATGTTTCAAAATTTCCATAATAAAATGCTTTTTTTTTTTTTAAAGAACAGTAAATAAAAATGGGGTAAACTCTAATAAATCTGGCATTGCTACTAGGATGAAGTTTTACCAGATAGTGCCTAAGGATTTTTATTTTATTTTTTTAGGTCTGAGGATTTTTTAAAAAACATAATCTTAAGGTAGATACCAGGAAACTGTCACTACTTCATGGAGTCTCTTTGGAACGTGAGCAAATGCTTACCTGCCTTTTTTTCACCTGCCCTTGCCTAGAGCCAGCTGCAGCCACACTCCCCACACCTGACCTGTGATGGCATCCCAGCCCAGGGCCAGGGTATTCAGAGCACCCGCTGCAGCATCAACCACCTCATCCTCCCTGAGGGTGCCCAGGTCAGCCTTGCTTCTGTCCACTCCCAGCTCCCCTCCCCAACCCTATCTCACTTCTTGGTGACCTCCTTAATTACTGCCTTTTCCTCAGGTCACCTTCTTGGTCACCTTTGATGTCTCCCCCAAGGCCATGCTGGGAGACCGGCTGCTTCTGACAGCTAATGTGAGCAGGTGAGCTGGGGGTATTTAGATCTCCTTGCCCCTAGCTTCCTCCTCTGGGCTCCTTGCCAACTAGGCTCCTCCTCTTTCTCCAGTGAAAATAACACTCCCAGGACCAGCAAGAGCACCTTTCAGATGGAGCTCATGGTGAAGTATGCCATCTACACCGTGATCAGCAGGTACCATACCATGACCTCCCCATCATTCTGATGGGTCTAGGCAAGGTTTTCAGCCCCTGCAGCAGTTGAACACCTGGGACCTTCAGGTTTTATCACTACCCTTTCTATTGGTAGATGATACTGCTAACACTTACTAATCAAGTATTGAGTGTTTATTGTGGGCTAGCTATAATAATAATTGTGATATTATCATTATATCATACATTTAATAGAGGTTATGGTTCTGTTTTTAAAAAGATTTTATTTATTCATTTGACACAGAGAGAGAGAACACAAGTAGGCAGAGTGTAGGCAGAGGGAGAGGGAGAAGCAGGCTCCCCACTGAACAGAGAGCCCAATGCGGGGCTCGATCCCAGGACCCAAGCTGAAGGTAGACACTTAACTGACTGAGCCACTTGGGTGCCCCGAGGTTATGGTTCTTAGAAGTCTTTCTTAAAAGCACTAAGACTGTCCTGGGTTTCCTGAGAAATATGAGACATTTTCCTGTCTTGAGGTTCTTACAGCTTTGTTGGGGAGTGAGGTTACCCTGATCCAAGGCAGAATATCATCAAGGACCTCTCTGTGGTTCTGTACCCTGAGGCTATTATGAGTTTCCAAGAGCAGCTAGAGACTCCTTTCAGGGGAGGCCTCAGCTGAATGTTGAAGAGTCCATAGCATTGAACTTAGCCAGTGATTCTCAAAAGAGCCCTTGGCATTTGGGTGAGAAAATTCCTCATTGCAAGGAACAGATTTTCACCCTAAAGGGCTTTTAGAACTGCTATTCTTCCTTTCCCAGTCCCTTTGGGAGGTATAGGTAGAAATAAGCTGCTTGCTGCAGAGGCCGAGTATCAGGGAGAAGCTAGATAAAAGAAAAAGACCTTAAAATGCTGCTACAGGAGGGATAATAGATGAAGTGTTTAAAATTCAGGAGTCAAGTCATATATTTGAACATATACCTTCTTTCAGTAAATACTTTCCTAGCATTTGCTATGTTCTAAGTGCAGGGCTATCGTTGCTTTCTATAAATTCATTTGACATTATTATGTATAATCAAAATTGGACATAATGACCTGCCCTTGTGCAATGTGTACACTCACGATGTACAACAAGCCCATGTGGCTTAGTCTGGGTACATTCCCCTGTACTAGTTCTGCCCTTGTGACTCATTGGACATCCTCTTCCTTCCCAGTCTCACACTCTAATTCATACCTCCACACCAGGAGCTCTCAGCAGCTCAGCCAGGTGCATGCTCTGAGCTTGCTTTCTAGAGATTGTACTGGGGACCCATAGGCAGGGCACATTACATCTAGATGTATGTGGCTCTACAGTTCAGCTGTGCTCTGCTGATTTGACTTTCTGGGTGGGGACATTCTGAGAGGCCCATAGGATGAATCTGGGGGCATTTTAGGGGAGTTCCTCACAGAGGAGGGATGAGGGTTCAGAGTAGAAGTGGTCTAGAATTTGGACTGTACAGGCAAAGGACAGGTACTTAGGCAGTGGAGCAGGAAGGGGCAGAGGTGAGACCACCTACCTGTTCAAGGGGCCAATCTGGCTACTGGGTCTCCACACATGGGTCTGAGAAGGCCTCAGGATGAATTGTTACACTGAGATCCAGTCAGCAGTCTACTGTTAGACCTTCCCTCACCTCTAAGCCCCAGTGCCAGAAAAGCCAAGGAAACAGGACAGGAGAGAAGGCCTGTGGGAGACCAGACAGGGGTAGTGTTCAGTACACATTTGTCAACAGCATCAGCCCAAGTCTCTCTAAAACTCTTCTGTGTCTCACACACATATCCAGTGTCTTCTGTGCCCATGAAAGTGGATGGCCTGGCCCCTGCCTCCAGTGAGTCAATGGCATAGCTCTGGGTCCCTTTCACTGTAGTCTCTGCCCAGTCCCCTTGGCAGTTTCCTCTGTTGGGAGCTTCTGCAAGAACCTTACACCCAGCTTAAAGCCCAGCCATAAATACTCCCATTATCCAACATCAGCCATAGACTTCATTGCAGGTTACCCCAAGGCCCCACTGACTACCTATCCTATCATGCTGCTAGCCAGAACATCTTTAGGAGGCCCCCATGGAACTTCAAATCCATCCATGCCTCTTTTCTCACCAGCCATGAACAGTCCACCAAGTACCTCAACTTCTCAGCCTCAGACCAGGAGGAAAGCAACCAGGCTCAGCATAGATACCAGGTAGTGATGCTGACTCAAGAGCAGGGGCTGTGGCAGGGGGCTGGGAGCCAGCAATTAGGGAGGGATGTGCATTTTGGCATGGTCTTTGTCCTCACTGCCCTCTGTGCAGGTGAACAACCTGGGACAGAGGGACCTGCCTATCAGCATCATCTTCTCTGTTCCTGTGGAACTGAATGGGGTACCTGTGTGGAGAGAATTAGAGGTCTTCCACCCCCAGGTACTCCAGGACTGTGTACAGCTCATGCCCTTTACCTGGATTCTCTCTGTCCCTCATGAATCCTTGATGGCTCCACTGAGATGCTTGCTGTGTCTTTTCCTAGAATCCCTCCATTCAGTGTTCTTCAGAGAGAATAGTGCACAGAGAGTCTGACTTCCTGACCCACATTCAGAAAAATTCTGTGCTGGTAAGGAGGGTTCTGGGACATTTCCACTTTAAACCACACATCAGAAGAATTTAATTCAAGAATCAGTATTACACTCAGATGGCTGTCTGCTGAATAGCCCTCTTGAATTCAAATGTGGCTGCTCCTCTCATATCAGTCAGTTTAATGCTGTCTTCTACCTTTAAAACCACCTTTCTCTGGCCTAATGTTACTTCTCTTCTCCTAGGACTGCTCCACTGCTGACTGTCTGAGGTTCTGCTGTGACCTCCCCTCCTTTGGCATTCAGGAGGAACTTGACTTCATCTTGAAGGGCAACCTCAGTTTTGGTTGGGTCAGCCAGGTGTGTGGGCCCAACAGCAGAGTCTCTCCCCTGAATTCAGGTGGTAACAGATGTGTCTGTGGTCACCCTCAAACCAGGACTTTACTTGAACTCTGAGCCTTCCCAGACCTAATCCCCAGCTCTGCCCCTCTGTATTGCAGACATTGCAGAAGAAGGTATTAGTGGTGAGTGTGGCTGAAATCACATTCAACAGATCCGTGTATTCCCAGCTTCCAGGACAGGAGGCATTCTTGAGAGCTCAGGTAGTGACTGTGTGGTAGGAGTGGCCAAGCTGGTAAGAGGGCTCCTAATGCTAAATCTCTGGTGTTGTGTGGGAGGCTCAGAAGCCTGGAGGGAGGGAGGATGAAGGTCCATCAGCAGGAGAGTTATCCCTAAGCCCATGAGTGTTTCTATATCCTACCCTTTGGAGAAAGGGAAGGAGGGGAGGGAGTTAAAATTGGTGAACCTAGGAAGAATCTGGGGTAGCAAGAGTTCTGAGTCTTTCTGATGAGGTCACCTCCACTCCAGGTGGAGACAGTGCTGGAGAAGTATGAGGTCTACAACCCCATCCCCATTATTGTGGGCAGCTCTGTGGGAGGGCTGCTGCTGCTGGCTCTCATCACAGCCATCCTATACAAGGTGAGTGTTTCCATCCTGCTCTTGACACCAACAGCAATTTGATCCCATTCTTTCTATAATGTAAGAAAGATCTCACCTTGGATATAGGTGCACATTCTTCCTAAGTCATTGCATGTGAGAGATCCCCATTCACCTATGACATCACCGGTTCCCAACTGTCTCCCATGTCCATGCCTTCCTATTTGATTCTCAGGCCTCCTTTAATTGCTCTCCCTGTCTCTTCCACTCTCTTCTTCCTGTCTTTTGTACTCCCACCTTCCTCGCTACATGTTTCCCTTCACAGCAAATTATAACACAAAATCCAGTGGCCTGGATTAGGTGTTGACACTACCACTGATTCTGTCTGTGACTGTAGGCAGTGTCTGTTCAAGGCTGGGCCTTGATTTCTCATTCTGAAGGTGATTCCACCCGGTTCACTAAATGACCCAGTGTATCTAAAGATTTTAGTGCAGTGCTTGAACATAGTAGGTGTTCCAGAAATAGTGAACCCTCTCTCCCCAGCCATCCCTTTTCCTTTCTTCCACTGGATTTCCTAATTCTCTTTTCCTTCCTCCCCCACAGGTTGGCTTCTTCAAACGTCAGTATAAGGAAATGATGGCGGAAGCCGATGGGCAGACTGTCCCAGAAAATGGGACTTCAGACCCTCAAGTTGCCCAATAAGAAACTACCTCCTATTGTCCCTTGGACCTGTTATCCTCTGAGAGGTTTCCTGGCCTTCTTACTCCCAACTAAGTTAGGCCTGCAGGGGGAGAAATGTTCCACGTGAGGGAGGCTAGGATCAGGCTGCTTTCTCCTTTAGGAGGATGCAGTATATCCACACAAAGTGCCTTGCCTGGGAAGGGCCATTTGTCTTGTCAAGGCTGTAACTGGAAACCCCAGAACAGGACCCTAACCATGCCCCTGGGCGGAGTTGATTTGCGTTTCTACTTAGAAATACCTGAACAATAGCCTCAGGCTCCAGTCTCTCTTGCTTCACTTGCCGCCAATGATCTTTCTAAAATACAGTACTAAACAAGCCACAATCTTCATCTATCTTTAGTGGCTCCCTATAATTTTCAGGTTGACATCTGAACTCTCCAGATTGATATTAGGATTCCAGTTCCATTTCTAGAGGGTGGGCTTTGATGCACATACCATGATTTGCTCTGTGCTTCCCTATCATCCTTATTCCTAGTAAAATACTGTCACTATCAGCACTTTGTCTCAGGAATCCCAGTCCAGATTTCCCAAACTGAACTGGGAATAAAATGTCTGCACATTGGAATTTGTAAACTTGGCTTTCAGGCTTTGTTAGCTTTGCTAGCTGGGAGGGAGGAATAGAACCCCAGCAGGAGCATTGCCCCATTGCCACTTTGGATCATTTAGCTCTAGCATCTCTCAGAGATCAAGAGGCCCAGGACACTTCCATTTTTTGAGATTGCAAATATAGTAAATTAAGAAATGCTGATACATAATTTTTAAAAGTGTGTATTTAAATGTTTGCCTTAACAAATTAACACATTACACAAAACGAATATATGTACCTTTGTTGAGAAATAAGTCAAAGATCTAAAATTCAGGCCTTTTAGGGATGTGGGTCCTGTACAATAATGCCCATGGTGTCCCCTAACCAATGGTGGGTGCCGGCCAGCCCTGAATCCTGGGACCAGGACAAGAAAGTTAAATAGAGGGGGAGGTTATTACATCCCTATATTGGGGTAACCTGACTTCTTATTCTACTCACTCAATTCTCAAAGCTGTCACTGATGGGAAGCTAATGGGGCTGTGGCAGGTGGGGGTAGGACAAGAAAATGGGCTCAGGTGGAAAGGTCTTTAGAGTGAAGTAATACACTGGTGTTTCTTACAAATCTTAAGAGATCGTGAAGCGGACACTGTTTGCATATGGTTAGTGATTGGCAGGCACTTTGAAGTCCTATATCAGAGATCTGCTGCCCCCAATATGGTCACTATTGCTATTATGCCACCCATCTTAGCATAAAGCTCAAAGTGGTACCTGGCGCTGATCTGGGTGTCAACACATAGCAGGCCATTCTCTGCCCTGGAGTGATCCCACTGCTGCTGCCACCTCCAAGGGGTTTGGGCCATGTGAATGTTCTAATTAGAAACACAGAAAGAGGAGGCAGTTGATCATGTGATTATAGGGGAACTGGAAAATGACTCTTCACAGGCACCCAAAAGTGTCTCCTCCTTTCATCATCATAGGGTCCAAAATCCCTTTGGAGTCTCCAGAAGGACCAAATATTATGCAGTAGCTTTAAGTAGGGCTCCAGAATAGACTTTATGAGAATCCAGCTTTGGATTGTTTTTTCTCAAAATGTGTTCCATGAATCACTGGTGGTCTCTGGTGGTCTCCTAAGTGCTAAGTTTTAGAGAAAAAAACCACAAGAAGCAGTTTTTAACCCATACATCTCACGCATTCGAAATGCTTACTTTCATTTTTAAAAAAAAATTATTTAAATTCAATTGGCTAATATAGGGTACATTAGTCTTTGGTGTAGTGTTCAATGATTCATTAGTTGTGTGTAACACCCAGTGCTCATCACAAATGGTGACTTTCATAGAAAACTTGCTATATCCTTCGTATTATCTTCCTAAAGGTTGTTCATGGACTCCAAGGACTGCAGTGGGTTCTTGTGTAAAATGAAAGCAACAGGTGTTATTTTCACATGTTTTCCCTTTGCATATTTACAGATTTGCTATTGTGTTGTTATTTATTTATTTATTTATTTATTTATTTATTTATTTATTATGTTCAGTTAGCCACTGTATAGTACATAATTAGTTTTTAATGTAGTGTTCAATGATTCATTAGTTATGTATAACACCCAGTGCACATCACATGTGCTCTCCTTAATACTCATCACACTGTTGCCCCATCCCCTCACCACCCTCCCTTCTGAGACCCTCAGTTCATTTCCTGGGGTTTATAGTCTCTCATGGTTCATCTCCCTCTCTGATTTCTACCCCCTCAGATATCCCTCCCTTCCCCTGTAATCCTCCATTCTATTCCTTATGTTCCACATGCGAGTGAAACCATATGATAATTGTCTCTTTCTGCTTGACTTACTTCACTTAGCATAATCCCCTCCAGTTCCATCCATGTCCATGCAAATGGTGGGTATTCATCCTTTATGATGGCTGAATAATATTCCATTGTATATGTGGACCACATCTCCTTTATCCATTCATCTGTTGAAGGGCATCTTGGCTCCTTCCACAGTTCAGCTATTGTGGACATTTCTGCTATGAACATTGGGGTTTATGTGCTGCTTCTTTTCACTACATCTATATCTTTGGGGTAAATACCCAGTAGTGTAATTCCTGGGTCATAGGATAGCTCTATTTTTAACTTTTTGAGGTAACTCCACACTGTTTTCCAGAGTGGCTGTACCAGCTTGCATTCCCACCAACAGTATAAGAGGGTTCCCCTTTCTCCACATCCTATCCAACATTTGTTATTTCCAGTCTTGTTATTTTTTTGCCATTCTAACTGGTGTAATGTGGTATCTCATTGTGGTTTTGATTTGAATTTCCCTGATGGCTAATGATGTTGGACATTTTTTCATGTGTCTGTTAGCCATTCATATGTCTTCTTTGGAGAAGTGTCTGTTTGTGTCTTCTGCCCATTTTTTGACTTGTTTATTTGTTTTGGGGGTGTTGAGTTTGAGAAGTTCTTTATAGATCGTGGATACCAGCCCTTTATCTGTAATGTCATTTGCAAATATCTTCTCCCATTCTGTGGGTTGCCTCTTTGTTTTGTTGACTGTTTCCCTTGCTGTGCAGAAGCTTTTTATCTTGATGAAGTCCCACAAGTTCATTTTTTTCTTTTGTTTCCCTTGCCTTTGGAGACGTGTCTTGAAAGAAGTTGCTATGGCTGATATTGAAGAGGTTTTTGTCTATGTTCTCCTCTAGGATTTTGATGGATTCCTGTCTCAAATTGAGGTCTTTCATCCATTTTGAGTTTATCTTTATGTACGGTGTAAGAAAATGGTCCAGTTTCCTTCTTTTGCATGTGGCTGTCCAATTATCTCAGCCCCATTTATTGAAGAAACTGTGTTTTTTTCCACATACTTTCCTGATTTGTCAAAGATTAGTTGACCATAAAGTTGAGGGTCCATTTCTGGAATCTCTATTCTGTTCCATTGATCTATGTGTCTGTTTTTGTGCCAATACCATGCTGGTGATCACATCTTGGTGATCACAGCTTGTAATATAGCTTGAAGTCAGGCAATGTGATGCCCGCAGCTTTGTTTTTCTTTTTCAACATTTCCGTGGCAATTCAGGGTCTTTTGTGGTTCCATACGAATTTTAGGATTATTTGTTCCAGCACTTTGAAAAATGCCATTGGTATTTTATTCAGGATGGCGTTGAAAGTATAGATTGCTCTGGGCAGCATAGACATTTTAACAATGTTTCTTCTTCTGATCTATGAGCATGGAATGTTTTTCCATCTTTTTGTGTCTTCTTCAATTTCTTTCAGAAGTGTTCTGTAGTTTCTAGAGTATAGATCCTTCACCTCTTTTGTTAGGTTTATCCCAAAGTATCTTATAGTTTTAGGTGCTATTGTAAATGGAATCAATACCCTAATTTCTTTTTCTATAGTTACATTGTTAGTGTATAGGAAAGCAACTGATTTCTGTACATTGATTTTGTATCCTGCTACATTACTAAATTGCTGTATGAGTTCTAGTAATTTGGGGGTGGATTCTTTTGGATTTTCCACATAAAGTATCATGGCATCTGTGAAGAGAGACACTTTGACTTCTTCTTTGACAATTTGAATACATTTGTTTCTTTTTATTGTCTGATTGCTGTGGCTAGGACTTCTAGTACTATGTTGAACAATAGTGGTGAGAGTGAGTATCCTTGTCATGTTCCTCATCTTAAGGGAATGGGTCTCAGCTTTTCCCCATTGAGGATATTTGCTGTGGGTTTATCATAGATGGTTTTTGTGAAATTGAGGAATGTTCCCTCTATCCCTACACTCTGAAGAGTTTTAATCAGGAAAGGATGCTGTATTTTGTCAAATGCTTTTTCTGCATCAATTGAGAGGACCATATGGTTCTTCTCTCTCCTCTTATTAATGTGTTCTATCACATTGATTGATTTGCAACTTTGAACCTCTTCAACATCAGCCACAGAAACTTCTTCCAAGATACATTCTCAAAGGCAAGGGAAAAAAAAGAAAAATGAACTACTGGGACTTCATCAAGATAAAAAGCTTCTGTACAGCAAAGGAAACAGTCAACAAAGCAAAGAGGCAACCCACGGAATGGAAGAAGATATTTGCAAATGACACTACAGATAAAGGGCTGGTATCCACGATCTATGAAAAACTTCTCAAACTCAACACCCAAAAAACAAATAATCAAGTCAAAAAATGGACAGAAGACATGAACAGACACTTCTTCAGAGAAGACATATGAATGGCTAACAGACACGTGAAAAAATGTCCAACATCATTAGCCATCAGGGAAATTCAAATCAAAACCACATTGAGATACCACCTAACACTAGTTAGAATGGCAAAAATTGACAAGACAAGAAACAACAAATGTTGGAGAGGTTGTGCAGAAAGGGGAACACTCTTACACTGTTGGTGGGAATGCGAGTTGGTATAGCCACTTTGGAAAACAGTGTGGAGGTGCCTCAAAAAGTTAAAAATAGAGCTACCCTATGACCCAGCAATTGCACTCTGGGTATTTACTCCAAAGACACAGATGTAATGAAAAGAAGGGCCATATGCATCCCAATGTTCATAGCAGCATTGCCCGCAATAGCCGAATTGTGGAAAGAGCCAAGATGCCCTTCAACAGATGAATGGATAAAGAAGATTGGTCCATATATACAATGGAATATTACTCAGCCATCAGAAAGGATGAATACCCAACTTTTACATCAACATGGATGGGACTGGAGGAGATTATGCTAAGTGAAATAAGTCAAACAGAGAAAGTCAATTATCATATGGTTTCACTTATTTGTGGAACATAAGGAATAGCATGGAGGACATTAGGAGAAGGAAGGGAAAAATGAAGGGGGGCAAATCGGAGGGAGAGATGAACCATGAGAGACTATGGACTCTGAGAAACAAACAGGGTTTTAGAGGGGAGGGGGGAAGGGGGATTGGTTAGCCTGGTGATGGGTATTAAGGAGGGCACGTACTGCATGGAGCACTGGGTGTTATACGAGAACAATGGATCGTGGATCACCACATCAAAAACTAAAGATGTATTGTATGGTGACTAACATAACATAGTAAAATTAAAAAAAAGAAAGAAAGAAATTAAAAAAAAAGTTAAAAATAGAGCTACCCCATGATCCAGCAATTACACTACTGGATATTTACCCCAAAGATACAGATGTAGTGAAAAGAAGGGTCACATGCACCCCAATGTTTATAGCAGCAATGTCCACAATAGCCAAACTATAGAAAGAGCTGAGATGCCCTTCAACAGATGAATGGATAAAGAAGATGTGGTCCATATATACAATGGAATATTATTCAGCCATCAGAAATGATGAACACCCAACTTTTGAAGTAATATGGATGGAACTGGAGGAGATTATGCTAAGTGAAAGAAGTCAAGCAGAGAAAGTCAATTATCATATGATTTCACTTATTTGTAGAACATAAGGAATAGCATAGAGGACATTAGGAGAAGGAAGGGAAAAATGAAGGGGGGAATCAGAGGGTGAGATGAACCATGAGAGACTATGGACTCTGAGAAACAAAGTGAGGGTTTTAGAGGGGAGGGGGGTGGGGGATGTGTTAGCCCGGTGATGGGTATTAAGGAGGGCATGTACTGCATGGAGCACTGAGTGTTATATGCAAACACTGAATCATGGAACACTACATCAAAAACTAATGATGTACTGTATGGTGACTAACATAAAATAACAACAACAACAACAACAATAATAGAAAACCAGTGTAGACTCAACTTTGTAAGTTTTTTTTTTTTTTTAAACAACCAGTGGGGCTTATTTCTGAGTACTTTAAAAATTAGTGGGTTTGGCTCTGGGAGGGTCAGAGGGCAATAGGTACCTGAGTGCCAGTCATTAAAGAGCCAACATAACAAACAACACTGCTAAGATACTGTGTAGAAGAAAAAGTTTGAAAAGTGTCTAGGGCTATATGAAGGAGATTTATTTGCTAATTTCAGAATGTGTGCTGGAGAGGCAGGGATCTTCAGAAAACTTCTCCAAGAACAAAAAAGCTGCTGGATACCATTTCCCTGCCCACTTCCACAGCCTAAATATCTGGACATTTGTGGGAACGAGCACAGACACTCTCCATTTACCTTGGTAACACCACATGTCCTGCCCCCCATGTTCTCCTTAGGATCTGTCACATTCAAACTATATCAGTTGGCAGGAGGCCCTCCAAAGTGGCTCTTGCTATGTCTCATTCTGCAAGCAGTCCTGGCAGGAACTGGTGAAACTCCAAAGTGTCTTGTGCCTTGGGAAGAGGGAAAGATAACCACACATGCCATTTAAACCACAGTCTCAGCAGCTGAACCTGAGACCTGGCAATATATAGAGAGTGCCCTGATGATCAGTGTATCTGCAGTCTCAGCAGATGGACTGGGGGCAGGCAAAGAATCTGACTACCAGCCCTGTCCACCAGCAAAACTCTCAGGGGGCAGGACAGGGAGAGCCCTTGAAGCTAAGTGCTACTTCAGCCTCATCCTATAGACTGGGGTTAGGCATCTGGTCTGACGGCTGACACCACCCAATTACAATCTTATGGCTGCTCCAGACTAACTCTTTAATAACACAGAGACTAAGCTTGGTCCACAACAGGTAAAGTGGGCCATTGCAGCCAAGTGGACTGAGCAAAGGAGGCTCATCCACAACACCAGGAACATACAACGCACATAGGAGACACCCCTGAAGCTTGTGGATCTAATGAACAGGAGACATTGTGTGACAGGGCACCACAGGACCTCTTCTTCATAAGGCCACTACTTTTAAGACCAGGAAATGTAACTGATTTTCCAAATATATAGAAACAGGCACAGAGGGTTAGACAAAATGAGTAGACATAGGAATATATCCCAAATGAAAGAACAAGACAAAACCACAGCAAAATAGCTAAATGAAATGGGGGTAATCAATATGCCTGAAAAAGAATTCAAAGTAATGGTCATAAAGATACTGGACCTGAGAAAAGAGTGGAGGATCTTAGTGAGACCTTCAATAAAGATAGAAAATATGAAAAAGAACCAATCAGAAATGAAGAACTCAAGAACTGAAAGTAAAAATACACTAGAGGGTTGAGGAGCTAAGGTGGCAGAGTAGTAGGAGGCTTGCCTCACCCCTCCAACACATCTAGGTAAATATTAAATATTAAACGAAATCGATCTGAGGACTGACAGACTATACAACTAGAGGGAGAGAGGAGGCCACACCGTGGAAGGTAGAGGCCACACTGTGGAAGGTAGGAAGTGAAGAGACATGGTTTTGGGGAGAAATTCATTGTAGTTCCTGCAAGGGGGATGAGCCTAGGTTGCAAAGAGAGGAGGGAGGGAGAGAGAGAGAGAGAGAGAGAGAGAGAGAGAGAGAGAGAGAGAGAATCAGAGGGGATTGCACAAACAAAACACTTTCCCAAAGCCATTGACTGGAAAACTAGAGGGGCTGATTTTTGTGAGTTTTTTCAACCAGTGGCACTCAAAGACTGGTTTTAGAGGTCCATGGAGTGTCTGGTATAGAACACTACTGGTCCTGCAGTGCTCCTGTAGAGAAGGTAGACAGGTAAACCCGGTGGGCAGATGGCACAATCTGAGGTTTCCTGAGATGCACTAGGAGAGACAGTTCTCCCTCTTGGAGTACATCTGAGAGAGGTGGCATTGTTTTCCAGGGACAAAGGAGCTGGCAGGTGACATTACCTTCTCCTACCCTCAGCATAGGGTCAAAGACACCTGCTGAGGTTGGCTAACCCAGACCCTGGCTGCTTAGTGTGCTTTGCTCCAAATTCCATGCTCCTGAGCTCTGGTTTGACTGCCTTTCTGGGTCAAATCTGCATCAATCCCAGTGTGGTGAGGCTTTCCCCCAGGATACCAGTGCAGGTCCCTGCCATACCAGGTCCTTAAAGTTTGGAGTTTTAAAACTCAGTTGGCCTGGCTGGGATAAAGCTCAAAGTGCACTGCACTTCTCTAGGCAGGCAAGCGACCTGGATACAGACAGTGTGTAAGCAGTGATCTGAAAAACACCTAGGACATACAGAGGAAATTAATTCACTCTTCTGGGAAAGCTTCCCTGATAGCAGCAAGCACAAACTTCCCTCTCTGGGGACAGAGGAGCTGACTGGTATTTCCCTCTCCCACCTCTCCTCATAATCTAACTTCTGTAAACAGCACAGTACCAACACTAGCTGCCTAAATTGCTTACATCAATTCCCACATCCCTGCACTCTGCTGGTAATGCTTTTCTTGGGCAAGTGTTCCTGAAAACCAGCACAGTGGGTCCCTCCTCCAGAAGATCAACACAAACCGTTGCATGCACCACATTTCCTGACCATAAAGTTCTACATACTTCAGTTCTAGTGGAAATAACATCAGGTTTCTTTTCACAAGAAGACCAGAGCACAACTACTTAAAACTCGGCATACTCCAGCTACGGTCCAAAAATTCCCCACTATAGGCAAGAAGAAAACTGCAGAGGACTGACCTGAGGGATAGAGCAGCCATAACACAGCAGCAGAATGCATGCAACCTACACCAGAGACAATTCCTGAAGCTCCAGGCTCTAGACATTATTTGACCTCTTCTTCATAAAACCATTGCTCTCAGGAGCAGGAAACATCACAGGCTTTCTTAACACACAAAAGAAGATAGAGACCTAGACAAAATGGCAAGACAGAGGAATTCATTCCAAAAGAAAGAACAAGAAAAGATCATGGCCAGGGATCTAATCAAAACAGATATAAGTGATATGCCTGACCCACAATTTTTAAAAAAGATTTTTTTAAATTTATTTGATGAGAGAATGAAAGAGAGAGAGAGAGAGAATGAGGGGGAGCAGGCCAGAGGGAGAATCAGACTCCCCACTGAGCAGGGAGCCCAATGTGGGACTTGAGCCTGGGACACCAGGATCATGACCTGAGCTGAAGGCAATCACTTAACCAACTGAACCACCCAGGTGCCCTGACCCAGAACTTTTTATTATTTATTTATTTGAGAGAGAGAGAGAGAGAGGGAGGGAGAATGAGTGGAGGGGAGGGCCAGAGGGATAAGGAGAAGCAGACTCCCCACCGAGCAGGGAACCTGATGTGGGGCTCGATCCCAGGACCCTGAGATCATGATCTGAGCCTAAAGCAGACACTTAACTGCCTGAGCCACCCAGTTGCCCCACTTGACCCAGAATTTAAAGCAATAGTCATAAGGCTGGGTTTAAGAAAAGCATAGAAGACATCAGTGAGTCCCTTACCATAGATATAAAGGAGATTAAAACCAATCGAGCTGAAAGGAAAAATGCAATAATTGAGATCTGAAACTGGATGCAGAGACCACAGGATGGAAAAAGCTGCGGAACAAATAAATGATATAAAAGACAGAATTATGTAAAAATAATGAAGCTGATTAAAAGAGGGAAAGAAAAATCTTGGATCACAAAAGTAGACTTAGGGAACTCAGTGACTCCATGTAACGTGATAACATTCATATCATAGGACTCTCAAAAGAAGAAGAGAAAAAGTGGGATAGGTTTATTTGAGGAAATTATAGCTGGAAACGTCCCTAAGTCTAGGGAAGGAAACAGACTTCCAAATCCAGAAATCACAGAGAACTCCCATCAAAATCAACAAAACCAAGACATATTGTAGTTAAATTTGCAAAATACAGAGATAAAGAAAAAAAAATCCTAAAAGTAGCAAGACAAAAGAAGTCCCTAACTTACAAGGGGAGAGAAATAAGTGTAGCAGCAGAGCTCTCCACAGAAATTTGGCAGGCCAGAAGAGAGTGGCATGATACATTCAACTTACTGAATGGGAAAAATTTACATCCAAGAATACTCTACCCAGGAAGGCTTTCATTCAGAATAGAAGGAGAAATAGTTTTCCAGACAGACAAAAACTAAAGGAGTCTGTGACCAATAAACCAGCCCTGCAAGAAATATTAAAGGGGACTCTTCGAGTGGGCAAAAGACTAGAAAGGAACAGAGAGAATATTCAGAAACAATGACAAAACAAGCAATAAAATAGCACTAAATTCATATCTATCAATATCACTCTGAATGTAAATGAACTAAATGTTCTAATCAAAAGACATAGGGTGTCAGAATGGATAAAAAACAAGACCCATATATATGCTGCCTACAAGGGACTCATTTTAGACCTAAAGACAACTGCAGATTGAAAGTGATGGAGAACCATCTGTCATGCAAATGGACATCAAAAGAAAGCCAGAGTAGCTACATTTATATGAGACAAACTAGATTTTAACCCAAAGACTGTAAGAAGACATTAAGAAGGGCACTATATCATAATAAAGGGGTCTACCCAACAAGAAGATGGGAGCACCCAAATATATAAAACAATTAATAACAAACATAAAGAAACTCATTGATTATAATACAATAATAGTAGGAGACTTTAACATGCCACAGCAATAGACAGATCATCTAAGCAGAAAATCAATAAGGAAACAATGGCTTCAAATGACACACTGGACCAGATGGACTTAACAGATATATTCAGGACATTTCATCCTAAAGAAGCAGAATACACATTCTCGAGTGCACATGGAACATTCTTCAGAATAGATCACACACTGGGTCACAAATCAGGACTCAACAAGTATAAAAAGATTGAGATCATATCCATATTTTCTAACCACAATGCTATGAAACTTGAAGTCAACCACAAGAAAAAAATTTGAAAAGACCAAAACTACATGGAAATCAAAGAACATTCTACTGATGAATGAATGGGTCAACCAGGAAATTAAAGAAGAAATAAAAAAATGGAAACAAATGATAATGAAAACAAGACGGTCCAAAACCTTTGGGATATAGCAAAAGCAGTCTTAAGAGGGAGTTATATGTCAATACTTCAAGAAGCAGGAAATCTCAAATACGCAACCTAACCTTACATGTAAAGTAGCTAGAGAAAGAACAACAAATGAAGCCTAAAGCCAACAGAGGGAGGGAAATAATAAAGATTAGAGCAGAAATAAATGATATAGAAACAGAAAAAACCACAGTAGAAGAGATCAATGAAACCAGGAGCTGGTTCTTTGAAAAAAATTCATAAAATTGATAAACACCTATCAAGAAGAAAAAATTCATAAAATTGATAAACACATATCAAGAAGAAAAGTGAGGGGGTGGAGCAAGACGGCGGAGGTGTAGGAGACCTGGATTTCATCTGGTCCCAGGAATTCAGCTGGATAGGGATCAAACCATTCTGAACACCTACAAACTCAACAGGAGATCAAAGAAAAGAATAGCAACAACTCTCTGAACAGAGAAGCGACCACTTTCTTGAAGGTAGGACATGCAGAGAAGTGAATCCGAGGTGACATTCGGGAGGAGAGATGGCGGGGGAGGGGGCCTCTGGTGGCAGCTTCTGGCAAGTGATAGAGTAGCGGAGCACAAAATCAGAACATTTAGAAGCTGCTGTGCTGAGGGACTTCGCTCCAGAGGCTAAGCGGGGGGTGGAACCCTCGCTGGGACAGTGTGGTCTCAGGACCCTCAGGGTCACAGAAAGACTGGGGGTGCCTGAGTGCGGCAGAGCTCTCAGGGATCGGAGAGGGGAAGCCGGCTGCAGAGACGGAGCTGAGGCGTGGGCTCTCAGCTCAGGGTTGCCATAAACCGTGATCCGTGGCAGTCGGGCCACTGCTCCTCCAGCAGGGACCCAACAAGCGGCAGATCTGGGAAGACTCCCCTTCTTCCCCTGGGAGGAGCGGCGTGGGAGCAAAACGCAGGGATCTGTTGGGTTTGGAGACTCCACATGGGGTTGTGTGCCAGAGATAGAAATGCTGGGTCACAGGCCAGGTGAGCACGGAGTGCGGTAGGAGACCAGGGAGATGGGAGTGACCGACTGCTTTTTTCTGGGAGCTCACTGATGAGCGGTACCCGAGTTCTCAGCTCCTCCGGGGTGGAGATTGGGAGGCTGCCATTTTCACTCTCATCCTCCAAAGCTGTACGGAAAGCTTGCAGGGAACAAAAGCTCCGGACAGCAAAGCCGAGCAGATTACTTAGCCCGGAAAGGCAAGTGTAGGGCAAAGACATTTGGAAACCATGGGAACAGGCCCCTCCCCCAGAAGATTAGCAAGAACAACCAGTCAAGACAAAGTTTACCAATCAATGAGAACGGCAGAACTCCAGGGCTAGGGGAATACTGCACATAGAATTCATGGCTTTCCCCCCATGATTCTTTAGTTTTTCAAAGTTAAATTTTTTCTAAACTGTCCTTTATATTTTTTTGTTTTAATTTTTCTTTTTCCCTTTTTCAACCATCATCTTATCAATCCGTTATTTAAAAAAAACATTTTTATTTTTCATTTTTAGAGTCATATTCTATCCCTTCATAGTAGTTACCCTTAGTTTTGGTATATATGTATAAGTTGTTCTCTCTTTAAAATTTTGAGATACAGTTTCTTCTAACAGATCAAAATATACCCTAAATCTGTAGTGTATGGCTTTGTTCTAGTCTCCTGCCTGATCACATTCTCTCCACCTTTTTTTTTTTTAATCCTCTTCTTTCTGGGGTGCCAGGGTGGCTCAGTCGTTAAGTGTCTGCCTTCGGCCCAGGTCATGGTTGCAGGGTCCTGGGCTCGAGCCCCACTTCGGGCTCCCTCCTTGGCAGGAAATCCACTTCTCCCTCTCCCCTCCCCCTGCTTGTGTTCCCTCTCTCCCTGTATCTCTCTCGGTCAAATAAATAAAATTAAAAAAAAATCCTCTTCTTTCTTTTTTCAACCGATTCTTATCCATTCCTTTTATAAAATCTTTTATAATTTTCATCTTTACGGTCATATTCCATCCCTTCATTGTATTAACTCTTATTTTTGTACATATATAAGTCTTTCTTTAACATTTTGGGAGGCACTTTCTTCTAACACACCAAAATACGACCAAAATCTAGTGTGTGGCACTGATCTATGCACAAGCCTGATCATATTTGATCATATTATGGTTTTTTTTGTTTTGTTTTTGTTTGTTTTTATTTTTATCTTTTTCTTTTTTCTTTCTTTCCCTTTCTTTCCCCCCAGTTTCAGGTCTTTTCTGATTTGTTTAGTGTATATTTTCTGGGGACGTTGTTACTCTGTTAGCATTTTGTTCTCTCATTCATCTATTCTCCTCTGGACAAAATGACAAGATGAAAAAATCACCTCAACAAAAAGAACAAGAGGCAGTACTGACTGCCAGGGACTTAATCAATATGGTCATTAGTACAATGTCAGAAATAGAGTTCAGAATGATGATTTTAAAGATACTAGCTGGGCTTGAAAAAAGCGTGGAAGTTATTAGAGAAACCCTTTCTAGAGAAATAAAAAAACTAAAATCTAACCAAGTCAAAATCAAAAAGGCTATTAATGAGGTGCAATAAAAAATGGAGGCTCTAACTACTAGGATAAATGAGGCAGAAGAGAGAGTTAGTGATATAAAAGACCAAATGATGGAAAATAAAGAAGCTGAGAAAAAGAGTGATAACTACTGGGTGGCAGAGCAAGATGGCGGAGGAGTAGGACACCTGGGTTTCGTCTGGTCTCAGGAATTCAGCTGGATAGGTGAACTCAACAGAAGATCGAAGAAAAGAATAGCAACAACTCTCTGAACAGAAAAGCGACCACTTACTGGAAGGTAGGACGTGCGGAGAAGTGAATCTGAGGCGATATTCGGGAGGAGAGATGGCGGGGGAGGGGGCCTCTGTCGGCCGCTTCTGGCAAGTGATAGAGTCGGAGAGCACAAAATCGGAACTTTTAGAAGTTGGCTCCACTGAGGGACGTCACTCCAGTGGCTAAGTGGGGGGTGGAACCCTCGCGGGACAGTGTGGTCTCAGGACCCTCAGGGTCACAGAAAGACTGGGGGTGCCTGAGTGCGGCAGAGCTCCCAGGTATCGGAGCGGGGAAGGTGGCTGCAGAGACAGAGCTGAGGCACAGGCTCTCAGCTCCGGGATGCCATAAACTGTGATCTGCAGCCCAGTCGGGCCACTGCTCCTCCAGCAGGGACCCAACAAGTGGCAGAGCCGGGGAGGAGCTCCCCTTCCTTCCCCGGGAGGAGCGGCGCAGGAGCGCACTGCAGGGATCTGCTGAGTTTGGAGACTCCACAAGGGGTCGGGTGCCAGAGATAGAAACACTTGGTCACAGGCCGGGCGAGCACGGACTGCGGCCGGAGACCAGGGACACGGGAGTGACTGCTTTTCTCTGGGGGTGCACTGAGGAGCGGGGCCCCGAGTTCTCAGCAACTCCGGCCAGAGATCGGGAGGCCACCATTTTCACTCTGGTCCTCCAAAGCTGTACTGAGAGCTTGGAGGGAACAAAAGCACCGGAGAGCAAACCTGAGCAGATTGCTTAGCCTGGACTGACAAAGGCAGGGCAATTCCACCTCCTGCAAAGACATTTGGGAACCATGGCAACAGGCCCCTCCCCCAGAAGACCAGCACGAACAGCAGGCAAGCCAAGACCAAGTTTACCAATCAAGGAGAACGGGAGAACTCCAGTGCTACGGAAATACTGCACAGAATTCATGGCTTTTTTACCATGATTCATTAGTTTTTCAAAGTTGATTTTTTAACTGTTTTTTCCTTTTTTTGAATTTTTCTTTTTCCCTTTTTCAACCAAAATCTTTTCAATCCCTTTTTTAAAAAAACAAATTTTATTTTTCATTTTTTAGAGTCATATTTTATCCCTTCATAGTAGTTACCCTTATTTTTGGCATATATATACGTTGTTCGCTCTTTAAAATTTTGAGATACAGTTTCTTCTAACAGATCAAAATGTACCCTAAATCACTAGTGTATGGCTTTGTTCTAGTCTCCTGCCTGATCACATTCTCTCCCTTTTCTTTTTCACTTTTCTTCTTTGTTTCTTAATCTTCTTCTTTCTTTTTTCAAACAACTTCTTATCTTATCCATTCCTTTTATAAAATCTTTTATAATTGTCATCTTTACAGTCATCTTCCCTCCCTTCATTGTATCAACCCTTATTTTGTACATATATAAGTCTTTCTTCCTTTAAAATTTTAGGAGGCACGTTCTTCTAACAGACCAAAATATGCCCAAAATCTAGTGTGTGGCACTGATCTATACACTAGTCTGATCATATTTGATCATATTCTGTTTTTGTTTTGCTTTGTTCTGTTTTTGTTTCTTTTTCTTTTTTTTTCTTTTTCTTCTTTCTTTCCCTTTCTTTTCCCCGGGTTCCAGGTCTTTTCTGATTTGTATAGAGTATATTTGCTGGGGACGTTGTTAACCTGTTAGCATTTTGTTCTCTCATTCATCTATTCTCCTCCGGACAAAATGACAAGACGAAAAAAATCACCTCAGCAAAAAGAACAAGAGGTAGTACAGTCTGCCAGGGACCTACTCAATACGGACATTAGTATGATGTCAGACCTAGAGTTCAGAATCATGACTTTAAAGATACTAGCTGGGCTTGAAAAAAGCGTGGAAGTTATTAGAGACACCCTTTCTGGAGAAATAAAAGAACTAAAATCTAACTAAGTCGAAATCAAAAAGGCTATTAATGAGGTGCAAACAAAAATAGGGTCACTAACTGCTAGGATAAATGAAGAGAGAATCAGTGATATAGAAGACCAAATGATGGAAATGATGGAAAATAAGGAGGCTGAGAAAAAGAGAGATAAACAACTACAGGATCACGAGGGCAGAATTCGACAGAGAAGTGATACGATAAGACAAAACAACATCAGAATAATTGGGATCCCAGAAGAAGAAGAAAGAGAGAGAGAGGCACAAGGTATATTGGAGCAAATTATAGCAGAGAACTTCCCTAATGTGGGGAAGGAAACAGGCATCAAAATCCAGGAGGCACAGAGAACCCCTCTCAAAATCAATAAAAATAAGTCAACACCCCGACATCTAATAGTAAAACGTACGAGTCTCAGAGACAAAGAGAAAATCCTGAAAGCAGCTCGGGAGAAGAGATATGTAACCTACAATGGTAGAAACATTAGATTGGCAACAAACCTAGTCACAGAGACCTGGCAGGCAAGAAAGGACTGGCATGATATCTTCAGAGCACTAAACGAGAAAAATATGCAGCCAAGAATACTATATCCAGCTAGGCTGTCATTGAAAATAGAAGGAGAGATAAAAAGCTTCCAGGACAAACAAAAACTAAAGGAATTTTCAAACACGAAACCAGCCCTCCAAGAAATATTGAAAGAGGTCCTCTAAGCAAAGAGAGAGTCTAAAACCAGCATAGACCAGAAAGGAACACAGACAATATACAGTCACAGTCAACTTACAGGCAATACAATGGCACTAAATTCATACCTTTCAATAGTTACCCTGAATGTAAATGGGCTAAATGCCCCAATCAAAAGACACGGGCTATCAGATTGGATTAAAAAACAAGACCCATCAATATGCTGTCTGCAAGAGACTCATTTTAGACCCAAAGACACCCCCACATTGAAAGGGAGGGGGTGGAAAACCATTTACCATGCTAATGGACACCAAAAGAAAGCTGGGGTGGCAGTCCTTATATCAGACAAATTAGATTTTAAACCAGACTGTAATAAGAGATGAGGAAGGACACTATATCCTACTTAAAAGGTCTATCCAACAAGATGATCTAACAATTGTAAATATCTATGCCCCTAACATGAGAGGAGCCAATTATATAAGGCAATTAATAACAAAAGCGAAGAAACACATTGACAACAATACAATAATAGTGGGGGATTTTAACACCCCCTCAGTGAAATGGACAGATCATCTAAGCAAAAGATCAATAAGGAAATAAAGACTTTACATGAAACCCTGGACCAAACGGACGTCACAGATATATTCAGAACATTCCATCCCAAAGCAACGGAATACACATTCTTCTCTACTGCCATGGAACATTCTCCAGAATAGATCACATCCTAGGTCACAAATCAGGTCTCAACCGGTACCAAAAGATTGGGATTATTCCCTGCATATTTTCAGACCACAATACTTTGAAACTAGAACTCAATCAGAAGAGGAAAGTCGGAAAGAACTCAAATACATGGAGGCTAAAGAGCATCCTACTAAAGAATGAATGGGTCAACCAGGAAATTAAAGAAGAATTAAAAAAATTCATGGAAACCAATGAAAATGAAAACACAACTGTTCAAAATCTTTGGGATACAGCAAAGGCAGTCCTGAGAGGAAAGTATATAGCAATACAAGCCTTTCTCAAGAAACAAGAAAGGTCTCAAATACATATCCTAACCCTACACCTAAAGGAGCTAGAGAAAAAACAGCAAATAAAGCCTAAACCCAGCAGGAGAAGAGAAATAATAAAGATCAGAGCAGAAATCAATGAAATACAAACCAAAAGAACAGTAGAACAGATCAACGAAACTAGGAGCTGGTTCTTGGAAAGAATTAACAAGATTGATAAACCCCTGCCCAGACTCATCAAAAAGAAAGAGAGAAATGACCCAAAACCAACAAAATCAGGAATGAAAGAGGAGAGATCACAACCAACACCAAAGAAATACAGACAATTATAAGAACATATTATGAACAACTCTATGCCAGCAAATTAGATAACCTGGAAGAAATGGATGCCTTCCCAGAGATGTACCAACTACCAAAATTGAACCAGGAAGAAATAGAAAACCTGAACAGACCTATAACCACGAAGGAAATTGAAGCACTCATCCAAAATTTCCCAACAAACAAAAGTCCATGGCCAGATGGCTTCCCAGGGGAATTCTACCAAACATTTAAAGAAGAATTAATACCTATTCTCCTGAAACTGTTCCAAAAAATAGAAATGGAAGGAAAACTGCCAAACTCATTTTATGAGGCCAGCATTACCTTAATCCCAAACCCAGACAAAGACCCCATCAAAAAGGAGAATTACAGACCAATATCCTTGATGAACATGGATGCAAAAATTCTAGTATTCAAAATACTAGCCAATAGGATCCAACAGTACATTAAAAGGATTATTCACCATGACCAAGTGGGATTTATCCCTGGGCTGCAAGATTGGTTCAACATCCGCAAATCAATCAGCGTGATACAATACATTAACAAAAGAAAGAACAAAAATCATATGATCCTCTCTATAGATGCAGAAAAGGCATTTGACAAAGTACAGAATCTTTTCTTGTTCAAAACTCTTCAGAGTATAGGGATAGAGGGTACATACCTCAATATCATAAAAGCCATCTATGAAAAACCTACAGGGAACATCATTGTCAATGGGGAAAAGCTGAGAGCTTTCCCCCTAACGTCAGGAATGCAGCAGGGTTGTCCACTATCACCACTGCTATTCGGCATAGTATTAGAAGTCTTAGCACAGCAATGAGATAACAAAAAGAAATCAAAGGCAAAGAAGAAGTCAAACTCTCACTCTTTGCAGATGGTATGATACTTTATGTGGAAAACCCAAATGCCTCCACCCCAAAACTGCTAGAACTCATACAGGAATTCAGTCAAGTGGCAGGATATAAAATCAATGCACAGAAATCAGTGACATTCCTATAACCAACAACAAGACAGAAGAGAGAGAAATTAAGGAGTCAATCCCATTTACAATTGCACCCCAAACCATAAGATACCTAGGAATAAATTTCACCAAAGAGGCAAAGGATCTATACTCAGAAAACTATAAAATACTCATGAAAGAAATTGAGGAAGACACAAAGAAATGGAAAAACGTTCCATGCTCATGGACTGGAAGAACAAACATTGTGAAGATGTCAATGCTACTTAGAGCAATCTACACATTCAATGCAATCCCCATCAAAATACCATCCACTTTTTTCAAAGAAATGGAACAAATAATCCTAAAATTTGTATGGAACCAGAAGTGACCCGAATGGCCAGAGGAAAGTTGAAAAAGAGAAGCAAAGCAAAGGCATCACAATTCCGGACTTCCAGCTCTATTACAAAGCTGTCATCATCAAGACAATATGGTACTGGCACAAAAAGAGACACATAGATCAGTGGAACAGAATAGAGAGCCCAGATATGGACCCTCGACTCTATGGTCAACTGATCTTTGACAAAGTAGGAACTAATGTCCAATGGAAAAAAGACAGTCTCTTCAACAAATGGTGTTGGGAACATTGGACAGCCACATGCAGAAGAATGAAACTGGACCATTTCCTTACACCACACACAAAATAGACTCCAAATTGTTGAAAGACCTAAACGTGAGACAGGAGTCCATCAAAATCCTAAAGGAGAACAAAAGTAACAACCTCTTCGACCTCAGCCGCAGCAACTTCTTCCTAGACACATCGCCAAAGGCAAGGGAAGCAAGGGCAAAAATGAACTCTTGGGATTTAATCAAGATAAAAAGCTTTTGCACAGCAAAAGAAACAGTCCGTAAAACCAAAAGACACCCAACCGAATGGGAGAAAATATTTGCAAATGACATATCAGATAAAGGGCTAGTATCCAAAATCTAGAAAGAATTTATGAAAGAACCCCCAAAGAACAAATAATCCAATCAAGAAATGGGCAGAAGACATGAACAGACATTTTTCCACAGAAGACATCAAAGTGGCCAGCAGACACATGAAAAAGTGCTCAACATTGCTCGGCATCAGGGAAATTCAAATCAAACCTCAATGAGATACCACCTCACACCAATCAGAATGGCTAAAATTAACAAGTCAGGAAATGACAGATGTTGGCGGGGATGTGGAGAAAGGGGAACCCTCCTACACTCTTGGTGGGAATGGTATCTGGTGCAACGACTCTGGAAAATAGTATGGAGGTTCCTCAAAAAGTTGAAAATAGAGCTAACATACAATGCAACAATTGTAGTACTGGGTATTTACTACAAAGATACAAAAGTAGGGATCTGAAGGGGTATGTGCACCCCAATGTTTATAGCAGCATTGTCTACAATAGCCAAACTGTGGAAAGAGCCAAGATGTCCATCAACAGATGAATGGATAAAGAAGAAGTAGTATATATACACAGTGGAATATTATGCAGCCATCAAAAGGAATGAGATCTTGCCATTTGCAATGACGTGGATGGAACTGGAGGGTGTTATGCTGAATGAAATATGTCAATCAGAGAAAGATATGTATCATATGACCTCACTGATATGAGGAATTCTTAATCTCAGGAAATAAACTAAGGGTTGCTGGAGTGGTGGGGGGTGGGAACGATGGGGTGGCTGGGTGATAGACATTGGGGAGGGTTTGTGCTATGGTGAGCGCTGTGAATTGTGCAAGACTGTTGAATCACAGATCTCTATCTCTGAAACAAATAATGCAATATATGTAAAGAAAAAAAGAAGAAGAAGAAGATAGCAGGAGGGGAAGAATGAAGGGGAGTAAATCGGAGGGGGAGATGAACCGTGAGAGACAATGGACACTGAAAAACAAACTGAAGGTTCTAGAGGGGAGGGGGGTGGGGGGATGGGTTATCCTGGTGATGCGTATCAAAGAGGGCACGTTCTGGGTGGGGTACTGGGTGTTATGGACAAACAATGAATCATGGAACACTACATCCAAAACTAATGATGTAATGTATGGTGATTAACATAACAATAAAAAATAATAAAAAAAATCCCTTTGTATGAACATACCACAATTTATTTACCCATTCCACATTAAAAATGTTTTTATTTATTTTCCAATAGTTAACATATAGTGTAATATTTGTTTCACGAGGTAATTCATCCCTTACTTATTATACCCAGTGCTCATCACAAGTCCCTCCTTAATATCCATCACCCATTTAGCCCATCCTCTGTCCACCTCCCCTCCAGGAACCCTCAGTGTGTTCTCTATAGTTGAGTCTCTTATGGTTTGCCTCCCTCTTTTTTTCCCTTCCCCTATGTTCATCTGTTTTGTTTCTTAATTCCACAGGTGAGTGAAATCATATGGCATTTATCATTGACTGACTTATTTCACTTAGCATAGCACCTTCTAGTTCCATCCATGCCATTGCAAATGACAAGATTTCATTATTTTCGATGGTGGAGTAATATTCCATTGTATATGTATACCACATCTTCCTTATACATTCATTACTCAGTGGACATTGGAGCTCTTTCCATAGTTAGGCTTTTGAATTTAATGCTGCTATAAACATTGGGGTGCATGTGCCTCTTTTAATCACTATTTTTGTGTTCTTTGGGTAAATGCCTACTAGTGCAATTGCTGAGTCATAGGGTAGTTCTATTTCTTAACTTTTCAAGGAAGCTCCATACTGTTCTCCAGAGTGGCTGCACCAGTTTGCATTCCCACCAACAGTGTAAGAGGGTCTCCTTCTCTGCATCATCGCCAACACCTGTTGTTTCTTGTGTTGTTAATGTTAGCCATTCTGACAGGTATGTGGTGATGTCTCAGTGTAGTTTTGATTTGTATTTCCCTGATGATGAGGATGTTTTCATGTGTCTGTTAGCCATCTTTATGTCTTCTTTGGAAAAATGTCTGTTCGTGACTTCTGCCCATTTCTTAACGGGATTATTTATTTTTTGGTTGTTAAGTTTGATAAGTTCTTTATAGATTTCGGTTACTAACACTTTATATGTCATTTTCAAATATCCTCTCCCATACCATTGGTTACCTTTTTGTCTTGTTGATTGTTTTCTTCATTGTGCAGAAACTTTTCATCTTGATGAAGTCCCAAAAGTTCACTTTGGTTTTGTTTCCCTTGCCCCCAGAGATGTGTCTTGTAAGAAGTTGCTACAGCCAAGGTCAAATAGGTTCCTGCCTGTATTCTTGTCTAGGATTTTGATGGTTTCCTGTCTCACATTTAGGTCTTTATTCCATTTTGAATTTATTTCTTTGTATGTTGTATGAAAGTGGTCCAGTTTCAGTCTTCTGCATGTGGCTGTCCAATTTTCCCAACACCATTTGTTAAGGAGACTGTCTTTTTTCCATTGGATATTCTTTCCTGTTTTATCAAAGATTAGTTGACCATATAGTTGTGCGTCCATTTCTGGGCTTTCTTTTCTGTTTCATTGATCTATGTGTCTATTTTAGTGCCAGGATCATACTGTCTTGATGACTACAGCTTTGTAATATACCTTGAAGTCTGGATTGTGATGCCTCCAGCTTTTCTCTTCTTCTTCAAGACTGCTTTGGCTATTTGGGGTCTTTTCTGGTTCCATTCAAATTTTAGGCTTGTTTGTTCTAGCTCTGTGAAGAATGCTGGTGGTATTTTGATAGGGATTGCATTAAATGTGTAGATTGCTTTGGGTAGTATGGACATTCTAACAATGTCTTTAGTCCAATCTATGTACATGAAATATTTTTCCTTTTCTTTGTGTCCTCTTCAGCTTTTTTCATTAGCGTTCAATTTTTGCAGAGTATGGATTCCTTACCTCGTTGGTTAACTTTATTTGTAGGTATCTTTTGGTTTTTCGTGCAATTTTAAATGGGATCGATTTCTTGATTTCTCACTCTGCTGCTTCATTATTGGTGTATAGAAATGCAACAGAGGTGGGGCAGGGGATGGGGTAACTAGGTGATGGACATTAAAGAGGGCATGTGATATGATGAGCACTTGGTGATATACTCGACTAATGAATATTGAACATTATATCAAAAACTAATGACGTATTATACCTTGGCTAATTGAATCTTAATAAATAAAAACAAAACAAAGCAATAAAAAATGCAACAGATTTATGTACATTGATTTTATATCCTGTGAGTTGGCTGAATTTGTGTATCTGTTCCAGTAATTTCTTGTGGAGTCTTGGATTTTTACATAGCATGTCATGTCCTCTGTGAATAGTGACAGCTTGACTTCTTGCAATCTGGATGCCTTTTATTTATTTTTGTTGTTTGATTATTGAGGCTAGGACTCCAGTACCATGTGAAACAACAGTGGTGTGAGTGGCCATCTACCACACTACAGCTCGTGATCATTTGAGTTGTTCCCTGATTTTGGCCATGACTATTCTTGAGCATGTATATTGGTGCACCTATGCATAATATTTGCAAGGTAGTTGCCACATATGGCATTGCTGGATCTTAGGCTTCTGTATCTTCAAGTATAATAATTTGCACTTCCTTCAGCAGATTATTAGAGTTCCTGTGACTTTCTATCCACTGCAACACTTGGCATTGTCACACTTTTAAATTTTTGTCCATCTGGTGATATTTCCTTATAGTTTTAATTAGATTTTCCTTACAGGTTTAATTTGCATTTCTTTAATAAAGTTGAGCAACCTTTCATCTATTTCCTGGTCATTTTAATCTCTTCTCTTAGGAAGTGCCTGTGCAAATTTTTTTCTTATTCTTCTATTGAGTTGTCCATACATTTATTTTCTTTTAACTTTTTATTTGAATTCAATTTAGTTAACATACATTGTAGTATTAGTTTCAGGGGTAGAATTTAGAGATTCATCAGTTGCATATAACACCTATATTACATCAAATTCCCTCCTTAATGCACATCACCTAATTACCCCATCCCCCCCCACACATACTTTTCTTAATTGTAAGAGTTCTTTAATATTCTGGTTACCAAGGGCGCCTGGGTGGCTCAGTTGGTTAAGCGACTGCCTTCGGCTCAGGTCATGATCCTGGAGTCCCGGGATTGAGTCCCGCATCGGGCTCCCTGCGCGGCGGGGAGTCTGCTTCTCCCTCTGACCCTCTTCCCTCTCATGCTCTCTGTCTCTCATTCTCTCTCTCTCTCAAATAAATAAATAAAATCTTTAAAAAAAATATTCTGGTTACCAGGCTTTTCCAGTTATATGTGTTCAGATATATTTTGCAGTCCTATTGCATGTCTTTTCAGGCTCTTTAGAGTGTCTTTTAATAAACCAAATGTGTTAATTTGATTGTGGTTGATTTTTACAAAAACTTCCTTTATCTTTAGTGTTTTTATGTGCTGATCTTGTTTAAGAAATACTTCCCTACTCCAAGGTTATGAGGATATTCCCCTTTATTACCTTTTAAGAGCTTAATAATTTTGCTTTTCCACCTGAAATCTTTAAGCCAGTTGGAATCTATTGTAATTATGGAGTGAGGTAGGGATTCAATGTTTTTTGTTTTTCTGTTTGTTTGATTTTTTTTTTTTTGTATGGGCCAGTTTTCCTAGGATTATTTATTGAAAAGTCTGTCCTTTCTCCCACTGCTCCACAATGCCACCAATGTTATATATCAAGCCCATATGTGCACAGGGGTAACATTTTTTAATTAGTTTTCCTCTCCTTGAAGCCACCCCATCAGCGCCCACTGCACTTGGCATGTGAGGGAGTGCCCACTGGGAACGAGGGCCTGAAGAGCAGCAGCTGTAACATCAACCATCCCATCTTCCAAGAGGGCACTAAGGTGAGTGCCTCCCCCCAGATCCTCATCACTCTTTGCCCTTGTCCTGACGCATTTCTTTCCCTTCTTCCTCCATGACCTTCCTTATTCCCATTCCTTGTTTCTTTTTCTCTCAGGGCACCTTCATAGTCACATTTGACGTCTCCTACAAGGCCACCCTGGGCAACAAGTTGCTTCTGAGGGCCAATGTAACAGGTGAGGTGAGGTGTATCCCTCACTCTTTCATCTCATGCCCAAGCAGAGACGTTTCTCCTGGATTCCTTCCCAATGGGGCTCCCCTCCCTCTCTCTCTCTCTCTCTCACTCTCTCTTTCTGTCTCTCTCCAGTGAGAATAATAACCCTACAACCAGCAAGACCACGTTTCATCTGGAGCTCCCAGTGAAATATGCTGTCCACATGGTGATCAGCAGGTCTGAACCTTTGACTCTCCTATAATCCTAGTACCTCCGCTTGAAGCCCAGACTGCTCTTTAAAGGATAGGTATCCGAACTAGCCCTCTAATTCCTCACATGGGAATACTTGTGCCCAGTCATATATTTATGCCATAATAACATACACAATATACTTCTTGCTTCTTCTCTGATGAATTGACCTACTGGTGGGACACACACACTTTGCCATCACTCTGCACTCCTCCCTCTCTCTCCAAGGTGCAGGCTTCCTTAAACATGAAGCCCATTGTATTCTTCATGCAAATATGAGTGTGCTGAAGTGAAACTAACTAGATTAAGATTGAGGCTTTTATGAGCACTCTGAAGTGGGAGATATGGTTTGTCACCACACAGAGGAAAGAAAAGGTTAAGGTTTCACAACACAAAGAGGAGGCCAGAGATGTGACAAACTGCTGGGAAAGTCTCTAAGAGTCCAGGGCTGTGGCAGGCCACAGGAAAGTCAAGTGCAGGGCTGTTGCTCTCAGTTCTGAAGGTGCGTGGTGGAGCATGGGCAGGCCAGGCTGGAAGCAGGGCAAGGAGACCCACATAACGTGGCTAAACTCCAGAGGTGCAGAGAGGTGGTCAGAAGCTTATAATATTGCCATGGGACAGAGTTTGCTACTGTTGTTGCTGCCGATGACACATGAATTTTTAGGGGAACTAGGGAGGGAGGATCAATGTCATTGCCCTTCCAAACTCCATGTATGAATTTCCCTGACTGTCCATGGGAAAATAGTGGAACTTATGTTAAGAGCTTACAGTTATATGTACTTATGCCCGACATTTAAAAAGAACTTTACATGTATTTACATTCATCACATTCATTTAATCCTTCTAAAAACTCTGTGATATAGTTATTGTTAAACCCCCTTTTTTACCAACAAAGAAATCAAGAGGTTGTTCCTGTCAGTCAGCTGCTAAGTGGCAGAACCAGGACTCAAATTCAGATGGTCTGGCTCCAGGGCTTGTGCTAATGCCCATACACTACTATGCCTTTCCAAGGATTGGGGAAGCTGAGTGATTTACTCAAATTTGAAAAAAGCGTTAGAACTGGAAGATTTTAAGGTGAGAAAACTGAAGCATAGAAAGGGTTGGAGTGAGGAACATAAAGGCTACCACAGTAAGGGAAAAAAATAAATTCTAACATTTATATCATGCTGCAGACTTCATCACAGCTCTGTCACAGGCACTATTATTAGCATCCTTATTTTGTACAGGAAGAATCCACAGAGGTTAAGTAACTTACCTTCAGTTACTTGGGTAGAAAGTGGTAGACTGAAATGTGAACCCAGATGGTCTGGCTCCAAGCCTGTGTTGTTAATCATCACACTGACAGTCACATCTGTGGGAAACTGTGCAGGGCCCATGGAGTTTCTGTATGGCTGCCCTGGCTTCTGTACACTAGGTGCTGGTGAAATGTGCAGCATCCCTGCTTGTTGGCTTGATTCCACTGAGACCTTAGATGTTAACTCTGGGAAGGCAGGGATTATGGCTTGTTTAACTGTTGAATTCCCGGAGCCAAGCACACAGCCAGGTATAGGGTAAATGTTTACTGAAGGAGGCAATGCATGGATGGATGGATGGATGGATGGTTGGATGGAAAGCCACCTGAAGCCTGGAACATTTATGTCCACTCCAGGGGCTTGTGTTCATGCACCATCCTTCCTCACATTCACTTAACTGTCCCAGGATAGCCACATCTCTTTTCTTCACTCCATCATGGAGGGGCTTGCACTATATTTTTCCCCGGGTGATCCAACCATGATTTCCTCGAGTCCCTTTAGGCTTATTTGTTCTGGCAATAGCTTCTGCAAGCATTGCCAGAGGCCAACAAGATACCCAGTAAAGGAGAAAGCCATGTGAACACCTTTTTCCCATGGGAAAATGTTTAAATGTTATGAGAGGTAATGTTTAAGTTGGGCCTTTAAGTAAAAATTACCAAAAGGGGAGTGGTAAGGATGTTCCAAGCAAAAGAAAGAACTTGAACAAAGTTATGGGGATGTGAAAGAGCCAGGGTATCAAAGGACATGGTATCAGTTCTGGGTGACTGGGGCAAATGCTATGGGAGAGGAGCTGAAGCTGAGGCTGCAGAAGCATGTGGGGATCATAATTATTTCACGGGATCATCTGCGTGGGAGGCCCAATAGAGCCCTTAGCAGCAGACTGGGGCACAACTGAGGATGGCTCCAGGACTGTTTCTCACCAACAAGTCCCCTCTCCCCAGGAAGGAAGAATCTACCAAGTACTTCAACTTTTCAACTTCTGATGAGAAGAGCAAGAAAGATGCTGAGCATCGTTATCATGTGAGAAGCCGGGGAGCATCCATATCTTCCCTCCCGTGGTGCTGCTAATGTTGGGAGCTGCTGGGAGAAAGAGGAGCTGAGGGCTAGATCCAGGAAAGAAGTAGGATTTGGGATGCTCCCAGGACCACAATAATGTTCTGTCTCAATTTTCTGCAGGTGAATAACCTGAGTCAGCGAGATGTGACCATCAGCATTAATTTCTGGGTTCCTATCCTGCTGAATGGTGTGGCTGTGTGGGATGTGGCTGTAGTGGCCCCCTCACAGGTATCTGCTTGCCTTTCTAACTCTCCAGAGTCTGATCCCACAGTGCCTCACACCCTCTTACCAGTGAAATGTTGATCATTCTGTGGCTGTTTCTCTCTCTCACTAGAACCTCCCCTGTGTGTCGGAGAGGGAACCTCCCCAGCATCCTGACCTCCTGGCCCAGATTCCAGGGAGTCTTGTACTGGTGAGAAAGACCCTGGATTCCCATTGCAGGACCAGCTGCCTATTGGGGGAGATAGGGAAATGCATTTGCTAGGTTGGAGATCTATATATATGACCTACAATTGCTCATCTATTCCCCACCCCAAACCTGGCGGACTTCATTTTCTTCTGTGGTTCTCCCTTAAGTTAAGACCCTCCTCAATTTCATTCCTCCGCTGTCTCTAGAACTGCTCCATTGCTGAATGCCTGAGGTTCCGCTGTGACCTCCCCTCCTTTGGCATCCAGGAGGATGTTGACTTCATCCTGAAGGGCAACCTCAACTTTGGCTGGGTCAGCCAGGTGTGTAGGCCCAACAGCAGAGTCCCTCCCCTGGATTTGGGTGGTACCAGATGTGTCTGTGCCCATCCTCAAGCCAGGAGATTTCTCAAACTCTGAGCCTCTTCTTAGGGCTATTTCCCCAGCTCTGTCCCTGTGTATTGCAGACATTGCAGAAGAAGGTATTGGTGGTGAGTGTGGCTGAAATCACATTCAACAGGTCCGTGTATTCCCAGCTTCCAGGACAGGAGGCATTCTTGAGAGCTCAGGTAGGGACTATGTGGTAGGAGTGGCCAGGCTGGTAAGAGGGCTCCTATTGCTAAATCTCTGGTGCTGTGTGGGAGGCTCAGAAGCCTGGAGGGAGGGAGGATGAACGTCCATCAGTGAGAGAGTTATCCCTAAGCCCATGAGTGTTTCTATATCCCACCTTTTGGAGGAAGGGAAGGAGGGGAGGGATTTAAAATTGGGGAACCTAGGAAGAATCTGGGGTAGCAAGAGGTGTGAGTCTTTCTGATGAGGTCATCTCCACTCCAGGTGGAGACGGTGCTGGAGAAGTATGAGGTCTACAACCCCATCCCCATTACTGTGGGCAGCTCTGTGGGAGGGCTGCTGCTGCTGGCTCTCATCACAGCCATCCTATACAAGGTGAGTGCTTCCATCCTGCTCTTGACACCACCAGCAATTTGACCCCATTCTTTTTATAATGTAAGAAAGAGCTCACCTTGGATATAGGTGCACATTCTTCCTCAGTCATTGCATGTGAGAGATCCCCATTCACCTATGACATCACCGGTCCCCAACTGTTCCCCATGTCCATGCCTTCCTATTTGATTCTCAGGCCTCCTTTAATTGCTCTCCCTGTCTCTTCCACTCTCTTCTTCCTGTCTTTTGTACTCTCACCTTCCTCGCTACATGTTTCCCTTCACAGCAAATTGTAACACAAAATCCAGTGGCCTGGATTAGGTGTTGACACTACCACTGATTCTGTCTGTGACTGTAGGCAGTGTCTGTTCAAGGCCAGGCCTTGGTTTCTCATTCTGAAGGTGATTCCACCCGGTTCACTAAATGACCCAGTGTATCTAAAGGTTCTAGTGCAGTGCTTGAACATAGGAGGGGTTCCAGAAATGGTGATCCCTCTCCCCCCAGCCATCTCTTTTCCTTTCTTCCACTGGATTTCCTAATTCTCTTTTCCTTCCTCCCCCACAGGTTGGCTTCTTCAAACGTCACTATAAGGAAATGATGGCGGAAGCCGATGGGCAGACTGTTCCAGAAAATGGGACTTCAGACCCTCAGGTTGCCCAATAAGAAACTACCTCCTATTGTCCCTTGGACCTGTTATCCTCTGAGAGGTTTCCTGGCCTTCTTACTCCCAACTAAGTGAGGCCTGCAGGGGGAGAAATGTTCCACGTGAGGGAGGCTAGGATCAGGCTGCTTTCTCCTTTGGGAGGCTGCAGTATATCCACACAAAGTGCCTTGCCTGGGAAGGGCCATTTGTCTTGTCAAGGCTGTAACTGGAAACCCCAGAACAGGACCCTAACCATGCCCCTGGGCGGAGTTGATTTGCGTTTCTACTTAGAAATACCTGAACAATAGCCTCAGGCTCCAGTCTCTCTTGCTTCACTTGCCACCAATGATCTTTCTAAAATACAGTACTAAACAAGCCACAATCTTCATCTATCTTTAGTGGCTCCCTATAATTTTCAGGTTGACATCTGAACTCTCCAGATTGATATTAGGATTCCAGTTCCATTTCTAGAGGGTGGGCTTTGATGCACATACCATGATTTGCTCTGTGCTTCCCTATCATCCTTATTCCTAGTAAAATACTGTCACTATCAGCACTTTGTCTCAGGAATCCCAGTCCAGATTTCCCAAACTGAACTGGGAATAAAATGTCTGCACATTGGAATTTGTAAACTTGGCTTTCAGGCTTTGTTAGCTTTGCTAGCTGGGAGGGGGGAATAGAACCCCAGCAGGAGCATTGCCCCAATGCCACTTTGGCTCACCCAGCTCCAGCAACTCTAAGAGATTAAGAGGTCCAGGACACTTTCATTTTTTGACATTGCAAATATAGTAAATTAAGAAATGCTGATACATAATTTTTAAAAGTGTGTATTTAAATGTTTGCCTTAACAAATTAACACATTACACAAAACGAATATATGTACCTTTGTTGAGAAATAAGTCAAAGATCTAAAATTCAGGCCTTTTAGGGATGTGGGTCCTGTACAATGATGCCCATGGTGTCCCTTAACCAATGGTGGGTGCCGGCCAGCCCTGAATCCTGGGACCAGGACAAGAAAGTTAAATAGAGGGGGAGGTTATTACATCCCTATATTGGGGTAACCTGACTTCTTATTCTACTCACTCAATTCTCAAAGCTGTCACTGATGGGAAGCTAATGGGGCTGTGGCAGGTGGGGGTAGGACAAGAAAATGGGCTCAGGTGGAAAGGTCTTTAGAGTGAAGCAATACACTGGTGTTTCTTACAAATCTTAAGAGATCGTGAAGGGGACACTGTTTGCATATGGTTAGTGATTGGCAGGCACTCTGAAGTCCTGTATCAGAGATCTGCTGCCCCCAATATGGTCACTGTTGCTATTATGCCACCCATCTTAGTATAAAGCTCAAAGTGATGCCTGGCACTGAGCTGGGTGTCAACACATAAGAGGTCATTTCCTGCCTTGGTGTGATCCCACCGCTGCTGCCACCTCCAAGGGGTTTGGGCCATGTGGATGTTCTTTTTTAAATAAATATTTATATTTATTGATTTGACAGAGAGAGACACAGCAAGAGAGGGAACACAAGCAAGGGGAGTGGGAGAGGGAGAAGCAGGCTTCCCTCAGCGTGGGGAGCCCAATGCGGGGCTGGATCCGAGGATCCTGGGATCACGACCTAGCCGAAGGCAGACAGACACTCAACCACTGCACCACCCAGGCGCCCCATGGGCCATGTGGATGTTCTAATTAGAAACACAGAAAGGGGAGGTAGTTGATCATGTGATTATAGGGGAAGCTGGAAAATGGCTCTTTATGGGCACCCAAAAGTGTCTCCTCCTTTCATCATCATAGGGTCCAAAATCCCTCTGGAGTCTCCAGAAGGACCAAATATTATGCAATAGCTTTAAGTAGGTCTCCAGATTAGACTTTATGAGAATCCAGTTTTGGATTGTTGTTTCTCAAAATGTGTTCCGTGAATCACTGGTGGTCTCTGGTGGTCTCCTACGTGCTAAGTTTTAGAGAAAAAAAACTGCAAGAAGTAGTTTTTAACCCACACATCTCATACATTTGAAATGGTGACTTTCATAGAAATCTGTCTATATCCTTAGTATTTTGTTCCTAAAGACTGTCCATAGACTCCAAGGGCTGCAGTGGGCTCTTGTGTAAAATGAATTCAACAGGTGTTACTTTCACTTATTTTTCCTTTGCATATTATTGCTTACATTCATTTTATTTGATTTTTTTCAGAGTTGCTATTGTGTTGTGTTATATCTCCAATCACAAAAATGGAGCAATGGCTCAAAAGTTTTGGTTGAAACATAAAAATTAAGATAAAAAAGTGAATTGTTGCAACTTAGAATAATGTCATCAAAGTCAATATTGAATGAGACTCCAGTGCACATTTAGTATAGGGATGTATGAATGCTGGGATGAGTGATTCAGAGCCAAAAATAAATTATATCCAGAAAATATCATACCATTGAAATAGGATTTTATTGGGTCAGATATCTATTTTTTCCTAGGCTGTTGTCCATTATGAAACTTTGTCAAATAATGGCATGAAGCTATCAAAGATTTTGTGTCATTTCGAAACATGGCATAATGACCTTCCAGATAAGGCAACAAAGATTTCTTAGAACGACTGTAACATACTGCTTTCCCATCCCAAATCAATTCATTTTATCATTAAATACAGAGAAGACAGCAAAACTACAGTGGCATAAGTTAAAGTTGCTTGTATAGCAAAAGCATGTACAAGTCACATAATTTCCAATAAGCTTATAAAACCAGCAGTGAGGTTAATTTCTATACTGGAAGGTTGCTTTTGGCTATGGGTACAGAGGACAACCAAAATGCACAAGGGCATATAAAAGGCCTTCACACAAGAGGTCCAGATATAGTCATTGGTTAATTCGGTTGCTCGACAATGACATTAAGATGCAGCCATCTTTGGAGTGCTTTTGCTTTAGACCATCCTCTCATCATTACAAGGTGGCTGCCATAGATCCAGGCATTTTGTCCTCAGATAATAGTGCCCAAAGGCAAGAAGAGCAGTGTGTGGGAGGAGGTCATCAAGAGGACATGACCATTGGTTGATCCAGGCAACTAGAGGCTCTTCATCCCCTCCCCTGTCCTTGGGATGTATACTCTGCCCACCATTCCCACAGTGGGAGCCATTTTCAAGGACACAGCCTTGAGAGAGCAATGTGTTATTGAGCGCATGTGGATGGTACTGTGCCTAATCCCAGTTCAGGCCTCTATATAAACTTAAGATTCTGGATGGTAGGTGTAAAGATCTACTTTTCTTGCAGCTGCCCAAGACAAGCCTCATAGTAATTTCTCTTGCTTATTAACCCAGCTATCTACCAATCTGGAGTGGCCTGCCTCTTTCTTCAGTCTTTCTCTGCCTTCTGTATGGGGCCAGTTTCAAGTTTCACTCTGGGAATTCCTGAGATTGCAAACCAACCACTTGCTAGCCAGCCAAGAGACTGAAGAAATGTGCCTTGGGAGTTGGCCATGATTTTTATGTGGAGAGGGGTGACCCATATGTCAGATGCATGTGAATCACCGCATGAGTACAGGGACGTCCCCTAAGTGGTGAATGGTCTGATGTTCTTGTTTGAGGAACTGCAGAGTGCAACGCAGCAGAGAAGGGAAACTTATGGCTGCATAGTGGGGCTGGCTTCTACTGTGGGCTGGCCATCAGTGCCCAACTAGTGGCTGAAACTTGAGTTATGAATTGGGAAGAACAGCTGAGGTTAGAGAAAGCTGAGCACGTGTCTACTACTCTGCTGGCTTCGGGGACTGACTGACAAGATGGGAGAACAGGATATTTAGTTAGAGACCCTAGCATGCTGCTTTGCAAAGCTAGGAAAAGATAAGCTGGCATAGATTAAGGTCCAATTGCTTGCAGCAAAGCCTGATTGAGAGGCTAAGAGGTGGAATACCTGGGAAAGTGAGGAACGTGAGGAGGAGGATGTTGTGATTCTTGACAGTGAAATGGATGAAACGCTGTGTTGTGTGACCCTTAATACAAAGGAAAGCAAAAGCACAGCAACAGCAATCCAAGATTGTGGGGCAACCCCCTGTTCAGGAAATGTTCAGAATACACTCCTCCTGAACTTACTGATATAGCTTCCAAGTTCCAGCAAAGGGCCAGGGAAAGTATCCCTGCATGGTTAGTGCAACTATGGGATACGGTGGGTGATGGCATTTCTCTGACCAGGGAGGAGACAGGAAAAATGAGCAACATCAACCCACACCCAGCCATCCAGCAGTACCTGCGTGGTGCTCAGGGGCTTAAAATTACTCACTCCCTTATAGATTGGATTATTCTAGCCTGCAGGGTGGCTTGGCTGAATGAAGAGCATTTCCCTGGGCATGTGGGACCCTGGAAATCTATAGATCTATGAGGAGTTACAAATTCTTAGGGAGCTGGGATGAGACAGCCTGTTTATGCCCCTATCTTTTTTTTTTTTTAAGATTTATCCATCTATTTGAGAGAGAGAGAGAGAGAGAGAGAGAGAGAGAGCATGAGCAGAGGGAGAGGGAGAAACAGGCTCCTCAGTGAGCAGGAAGCCCAACACGGGGCTTGATCCCAGGACCCCAGGACTATGACCTGAGCCAAAGGCAGACACTTAACAGTCTAAACCACCCAGGTGCCCCTGTGCCCCTATCTTTGAAAGACCTGACTGGGTGACATTCACTGCAGGAATGAAAACCAAGATACTCAGTCTACCCTAAGTACCTGGTATGGGACATTGATATCCATGCTGAGCCCTGTCATAAGACAAGACATTTTGATGATGTTGGGCAATCTATTGCTGATCTAGGGGAAACTGACAAACCCTGGGAATATGTACAGGCTATGAGAAAGACTGAAGACAGAGAGAGAACTCAAAAAGCAAAAAACCTATCTCAATATAACCATAAAGGGTCTGATAAGAATAACCCAGAAGTAAAGGTGGTTTGGCCTCACTGCTGCTAGACCCCACCTGAAAAGGATAATTGGTAACCTCATACTGTGCCTTAAAACCTGAACACCAGTTCAGACCTGCCCCGCATACCCTACCATTGTTGATGTCCTACCTGCTCCAGTGGAAGGCTCAGGAATACAGCCCTATTCAGAGTGGGTGCCTCCTACTCCCCAGAGATAGGATGCAGGTCAAGACTGTGTTCAAGTAAAGAGCCACTGGAGGCAATTGGAGACCTCATGTTGAGCTTACAATAGTTCCCTAGAAACAAATATAAAGTGATGGCTCTACTAGAGCTGAATGTATTTTGATATATGGTAACCTTCAGGAGTTTTCTGCCCCCATCTCAGCACCATTGATGGATACAGAGGACAAATCATTTTGGTCAGGAAGGACTCTTTGACATTACAGATTGGACATTCTCCCCCACAAAAATATGAGGTTTTAAAATCTCTTCAGTATTAGAAAACATATTGGACATTAATATCTTACAAAATCAAAGTCCGCAAGACTCTGTTAGTGAATTCTGCCTCAGGATTACAATCCTCAAACCAATGTTGAGGGGAAACACCAACTGGGAACCAGTAAGCTTACTGCTTCCTTAAAGAAGGATAACTATTGATGACTTCTGGAAACATGGTGGCAGAGGAGGATCCTAAGCTTACCCCATCCCATGGACACACCTAGATAAGAGTCACATCAGGGCAACCAACCCAGAAAATGACCCACATCAAAAAGCATGGGAGGGGTGGAGACACGGTCAGGGAAAAAACTCCCAGTGAGACCAACCACAAATGGGAGGGATGCCACAAGCGCAGAGAAGAGAGAGAAGCAGACCGCATACTAGGTAGTCCAGGTACAGGGGACTTGCACTGGGAAGATGAGTCCCCATGACATTTGGCTTTCAAAACCAGTGGGGCTGGACCTTGTAAGTTTTTTTTTTTTTTTAAACAACCAGTGGGGCTTAATTCTGAGTACTTTAATCAGTGGATTTGGCTCTGGGAGGGTCAGAGGGCAATAAGAACTTGAGTGCCAGTCCTTAAAGAGACAACATAACAACACCACTAAGATAGAGTATAGAAGCAGAAGTTTGAAAAGTGTCTGGGGATGCATGAAGGAGATTTATTTGCTAATCTCAGAATGTGTGCTGGAGGGGCAGGGATCTTTAGAAGACTTCTCTAAGAACAAAAAAAGCTGCTGGATACCATTTCTCTGCCTGCCTCCACAGCCTAAATAGCCCGACACTTGTGGGAACGAGCCCAGACACTCTCCATTTACCTTGATAACACCACATGCCCTGCCCCCCATGTTCTCCTTCAGATCTGTTCCATTCAACTCAACCCAGTTGGCAGGAGGTCCTCCAAAGTGGTTCTGGCTATGTCTCATTCTTCAAGCAGTCCTGGCAGGAACTGGTGCCACTCCAAAGTGTCTTGTGCCTTGGGAAGAGGGAAGGATAACCACACACATCATTTCAACTGCAGCTCCAGCAGCTGAACCTGAGACCTGGCAATATAGAGAGAGTGCCCCGATGATCAGTATCTGAAGTCTCAGCAGATGGACTGGGGGCAGTCATCTGATCTGACTACCAGCCTTGTCCACCAGCAAAAACCTCTCAGGGACCAGGAATGGGGAAGAGCCCTACAGTTCAGGGTCACTGCAGCCCCATCAGATGGATTAGGGGCAGGCATGTGGTCTGACTGCTGGCTCTGTCCACACAAAATCTTCTCAGGGACAAGGCAGGGAGAGCCCCTGAAGCTCAGTGCTATTTCAGCCTCAACCTATAGACTGGGGGCAGGCATCTGCATCTGCTCTGACTGCTGACACCACCCAACTACAATCCTATGGCTGCTCCAGACTAGCCCTTTGATAGCACAGAGACCAAACTTGGTCCACAACAGGCAAAGTGGGCCATTGCAGCCAAGTGGACTGAGCAAAGGAGGCCCATCCACAACACCAGGAACATACAACGCACATAGGAGACACCCCTGAAGCTTGTGGATCTAATGAACAGGAGACATTGTGTGACAGGGCACCACAGGACCTCTTCTTCATAAGGCCACTACTTTTAAGACCAGGAGATGTTCCAAATACATAGAAACAAGCACAGAGGGTTAAACAAAATGAGAAGACATAGGAATATATCCCAAATGAAAGAACAAGACAAAACCACAGCAAAATAGCTAAATGAAGTGGAGATAATCAATATGCCTGAAAAAGAATTCAAAGTAATGGTCATAAAGATACTGGACCTGAGAAAAGAGTGGAGGATCTCAGTGAGACCTTCAATAAAGGTAGAAAATATGTAGAAGAACTAATGAGAATGAAGAACTCAATAACTGAAATTAAAAATACACTAGAGGGTTGAGGAGCTAAGGTGGCAGAGTAGTAGGAGGCTTGCCTCACCCCTCCAACACAGCTAGATAAATATTAAATCATTCTGAATACCCACAAAATTGATCTGAGGACTGACAGAACAGACTGCACAACTAGAGGGAGAGAGGAGGCCATACTGTGGAAAGTAGGAGGTGCAGAGACATGGTTTTGCGGAGAAATGGATTGTAGGCACTGCAGAGGGGAGGGAGCCCAGGTTGGTGAGAGAGAGACAGAGACAGAGACAGAGACAGAGAGACAGAGAGAGGAGTGCAGAGGTGATTGCACAAGGAAAACACTTCCCCGAAGCCATTGACTGGGAAAATGAGAGGGGCTGATTTTCATGAGTTTTTTCAACCAGTGGCACTCAAAGACTGGAGTTTTAGAAGTCCATGGTGTAGCTGGTATAGAGCCCTGAGGATGCTGCAGTGCTCCTGTAGAGGAGGCAGGCAGGTACCTGGGTGGGGGGGCAGCAGGCACAATATGAGGATCTCCTGAGATGCACTGAGAGAGACAGTTCTCCCTCTTGGAGCACATCTGAGAGAAGTGGCATTGCTTTTCTGGGGACAAAGGAGCCGGCAGGTGACATTACCTTCTCCCAACACCTCAGCATAGGGTCAGAGACACCTGCTGAAGGTGGCTGACCTGGTCACTGGCTGCTTAGTGTGGTTTGCTCAGTCTCCACTGGGATTCTGTTGTCCTGTGGCAAGCTGGACCTATGGAAACACACTATACCTGAAAAGGAACAAGCACCATAGAAAGAGGGGGAAAAATGGGGATCCTGGTCTGGCATTTCCTGCCCCAGTTAATCTCCTCACACCTGACAATATTGCTTTCCCTTGCCAATATGTATGGTATACATAACCAGGTCAAATTCCTAAAGCTGCAGCTACATTAACATCTAAAGAGCAGACAACTGTAATTATTATAGAAGGGGAAGACCTTCCCATACAAGTTCCTCCTAAATATCTGTCTTTTTGATCTTAGACTTCTGCTGCTCCTATGGTGTCTTGTCACAAGATGGGCAACTGATGGAATACTTTTCTACAATGGGTGCACTCATATGCTGACAAAGGAATCAATATAACTGTTGAGTGAGTGGGCAGCTGCCCTTCTTTAGCTTGTCGGGATTGCCATAGTATCACCACTCCAGGGAGGGAATTGGAGGACCCTAAAATAGTACATTGAGGAAAAACAAGCTAAGACTGGTATTCTTAATTCATCTGATATTACCAATATTGACCCAGAAGTCTGGCCTGTGGCACACACTATCGGTAATACTGGGCATGGGTATTCTTTTTCTGTCAATCAAACTACACAGGATGCCTCTCAAACTGCTGCCTGGAAAGGTCCTAAAAATACCACCATTAGAACCCTAGGCTTAGCATGGGAAGAGTTCATGTGGCTTACCCTAGGTTATGGATACTTGAGCATTTGGGCACCCCAATGTTGAGAACAGAAAAGCTGCTCTAGACCTGGCCCTCTGCATCTCATTATCTGAGTTACATCCTGTTCTAATCAACCAGAGATCTAACAGGCATGAGAGGAGCAAGATGGCGGAGGAGTAGGAGACCTAAATTTCCTCTGGTCCCAGGAATTCAGCTAGATAGGGATCAAACCATTCTGAACATGTACGAACTCAACAGGAGATCAAAGAAAATAGCAGCAACTCTCTGAACAGAAAAGTGACCACTTTCTAGAAGGTAGGACATGTGGAGAAGTGAATCCGAGGTGATATTTGGGAAGATAGACGGGGGGGGGGGGGCTCCAGCAGCCGCTACTGGCAAGTGATAGAGCAGCAGAGCACAAAATTGGAACTTTTAGAAGTCTGCTCCACTGAGGGACGTCGCTCCAAAGGCTAAGCCGGGGGTGGAATCCTTGCTGGGACAGTGTGGTCTCAGGACCCTCGGGGTCACAGGAAGACAGGGGGTGCCTGAGTGTGGCAGAGCTCCCAGGTATCAGAGCGGGGAAGCCTGCTGAAGAGACGGAGCCGAGGAGTGGGCTCTCAGCTCAGGGTTGCCATAAAGCGTGATCCGCGGCACAGTCGGGCCACTGCTCTTCCAGCAGGGACCCAACAAGTGGCAGATCTGGGGAGACTCCCTTTCCTCCCCCAGGAGGAGCGGTGCAGGAGCACATTGCAAGACTATGCTGGGTTTGGAGACTCCACACGGGGTTGGGTGCCAGAGATAGAAATGCTCGGTCACAGGCCGGGTGAGCCTGGAGTGCGCTGGAGACCGGGGAGACAGGAGTGATTGACTGCTTTTCTCTGGGGGCTCGAGCTCTCGGCTCCTCTGGGGCGGAGATTGGGAGGCCGCCATCTTCACTCTTATCCTCCAAAGCTGTACGGAAAGCTTGCAGGGAACAAAAGCTGCTGAGAGCAAACCGGAGCAGATTCCTTAGCCTGGACCTGGGAAGGGCGGGGCAATTCCGCCTCAGGCAAAGACATTTGAGAACCATGGCAATAGGCCCCTCCCCCAGAAGATCAGCAAGAACAGCCAGCCAAGACCAAGTTTACCAATCAATGAGAACGGCAGAACTCCAGCACTAGGGGAATACTGCACATAGAATTCATGGCTTTTTTCCCATGATTCTTTAGTCTTTCAAAGTTCATTTTTTTAACTCTTTTTTTTATTTTTCTTTTTCTCTTTTTCAACCAACATCTTATCAATCCCTTTTTTAAAAATCTTTTTTAGTTTTCATCTTTAGAGTCATATTCTATCCCTTCATAGTAGTTAAAGTTATTTTTGGTATATAAATATAAGTTGTTCTTTCTTTAAAATTTTGGGATACAGTTTCTTCTAACAGACCAAAATATACCCTAAATCTCTAGTGTATGGCTTTGTTCTACTGTCCTGCCTGATCACATTCTCTCCCTTTTTTTTTTTTTAAATCCTCTTCTTTCTTTTTTCAACCAACTTCTTATATTATCATTTCCTTTTATAAAATCTTTTATAATTTTCATCTTTACAATAATATTCCATCCCTTCATCATATTTACCCTTATTTTTGTACATATATAAGCTTTCCTTTCTTTAAAATTTTGGGAGACACTTTCTTCTAACACACCAAAATACGCCCAAAATCTACTGTGTGGCACTGATCTATGCACCAACCTGATCGCATTTGATCATATTCTGTTTTGTTTGTTTGTTTCTTTTTTTCTTTTTCTTTTTCTTCTCTTTTTCTTTCTTTCCCTTTCTATTCCCCCGATTTCAGGTCTCTTCTAATTTGTTTAGTGTATATTTTTCTGGGGTCGTTGTTACCCTTTTAGCATTTTGTTCTCTCATTCATCTATTCTCCTCTGGACAAAATGACAAGATGGAAAAAATCACCTCAAAAAAAAAGAACAAGAGGCAGTACCGACTGCCAGGGACCTAATCAATATAGACATTAGTAAGATGTCAGAACTAGAGTTCAGAATGACGATTTTAAAGATACTAGCTTGGCTTGAAAAAAGCATGGAAGATATTAGAGAAACCCTTTCTGGAAAAATAAAAGAACGAAAATCTAACCAAGTCAAAATCAAAAAGGCTATTAATGAAGTGCAATAAAAAATGGAGGCTCTAACTGCTAGGGTAAATGAGGCAGAAGAGAGAATTAGTATGGTAACTAACATATATAATAAAATTTAAAAAACATAAAAAAAGAGAATTAGTGATATAGAAGATCAAATGATGGAAAATGAAGCTGAGAAAAACAGAGATAAACAACTACTGGATCACGAGGGCAGAATTCGAGAGATAAGTGATATCATAAGATGAAACAATATTAGAATAATTGAGATTCCAGAAGAAGAAGAGCGAGAGGGACAGAAGGTATATTGGAGAAAATTATAGCAGAGAACTTCCCTAATTTGGGGAAGGAAACAGGCATCAAAATCCAGGAGGCACAGAGAACCCCTCTCAAAATCAATAAAAATAAGTCAGCACCCCAACATCAAATAGTAAAACGTACGAGTCTCAGAGACAAAGAGAAAATCCTGAAAGCAGCTCGGGAGAAGAGATCTGTAACCTACAATGGTAGAAACATTAGATTGGCAACAGACCTAGTCACAGAGACCTGGCAGGCCAGAAAGGACTGGCATGATCTTCAGAGCACTAAACGAGAAAAATATGCAGCCAAGAATACTATATCCAGCTAGGCTGTCATTGAAAATAGAAGGACAGATAAAAAGCTTCCAGGACAAACAAAAACTAAAGGAATTTGCAAACACGAAACCAGCCCTACAAGAAATATTGAAAGGGGTGACTAAGCAAAGAGAGAGCCTAAAAGTAACATAGACCAGAAAGGAATACAGACAATATACAGTAACAGTCACCTTACAGGCAATACAATGGCACTAAATTCATATCTCTCAATAGTTACCCTGAATGTAAATGGGCTAAATGCCCCAATCAAAAGACACAGGCTATCAGATTGTATAAAAAAATAAGACCCATCGATACGGTGTCTGCCAGAGACTCATTTTAGACCCAAAGACACCCCCAGATTGAAAATGAGGGTGTGGAAAGCCATTTACCATGCTAATGCACACCAAAAGAAAGCTGGGGTGGCAATCCTTATATCAGACAAATTAGATTTTAAACCAAAGACTATAATAAGAAAGGAGGAAGGACACTATATCCTACTTAAAGGGTCTATCCAACAAGATGATATAACAATTGTAAAAAATAATAAAATGAAATAAAAAGAATAAAAGATCTAACAATTAAAAATATCTATGCCCCTAACATGGGAGCAGCCAATCATATAAGCCAATTAATAACAAAAACAAAGAAATGCATCGACAACAATACAATAATAGTGGGGGACTTTAACGCCCCCCTCACTGAAATGGAAAGATCACCTAAGCAAAAGATCAACAAAGAAATAAAGACTTTAAATGACACACTGGACCAAGAGACTTCACAGGTCTATTCAGAACATTCCATCCCAAAGCTACTGAAAACACATTCTTCTCTAGTGCCCATGAAACATTCTCCAGAATACGTCACATCCTAGGTCACAAATCAGGTCTCAACCGGTACCAAAAGAGTGGGATCATTCCCTGCATATTTTCAGACCACAATGCTTTGAAACTAGAACTCAATCACTAGAGGTAATTGGGAAAGGACTCAAATATATGGAGGCTAAAGAATGAATGGGTAAACCAGGAAATTAAAGAAGAATTAAAAAAACTAATGGAAACAAATGAAAATGAAAACACACCTGTTCAAAATCTTTGGGATACAGCAAAGGCAGTCCTGAGAGGAAAGTATATAGCAATACAAGCCTTTCTCAAGAAACAAGAAAGGTCTCAAATACACAACCTAACCCTACACCTAAAGGAGCTGGAGAAAGAACAGCAAATAAACCCTAAACCCAGAAGGAGAAGAGAAATAAAGATCAGAGCAGAAATCAATGAAATAGAAACCAAAAGAACAGTAGAACAGATCATGAAACTAGGAGCTGGTTCTTTGAAAGAATTAATAAAATTGATAAACCCCTGGCCAGACTTATCAAAAAGAAAAGAGAAATAACCCAAATCAACAAAATAATGGATGAAAGAGGAGAGATCACAACCAACACCAAAGAAATACAAACAATTATAGAACATATTATAAGCAACTATATGCCAGCAAATTAGATAATCTGGAAGAAATGAATGCATTCCTAGAGATGTATCAACTACTAAAACCGAACCAGGAAGAAATAGAAAACCTGAACAGACCTATAACCACAAAGGAAATTGAAGCAGTCATCAAAAATATCCCAACAAACAAAAGCCCAGGGCCAGATGGCTTCCCAGGGGAATTCTACCAAACATTTCAAGAAGACTTAATACCTATTCTTCTGAAACTGTTCCAAAAAATAGAAATGGAAAGAAAACATCCAAACTCATTTTATGAGGCCACCATTACCTTGATCCCCAAACCAGACAAAGACCCCATCAAAAAGGAGAACTACAGACCAATATCCTTGATGAACATGGATGCAAAAATTCTCACCAAAATACTAGCCAATAGGATCCAACAGTTTAAAGGATTAAATTAAAAGGATTTACTCACAGTGACCAAATCGGATTTATCCCTGGGCTGCAAGGTTGGTTCAACATCTGCAAGTCAATCAATATGATAGAATACATTAATAAAAGAAAGACCAAGAATCATATGATCCTCTCAATAGATGCAGAAAAAGCATTTGACAAAGTACAGCATCCTTTCTTGATCAAAACTCTTCAGAGCATAGGGATAGAGGGTACATACCTCAATATCATAAAAGTCATCTATGAAAAACCCACAGCGAATATCATTCTCAATGGGGAAAAACTGAGAGCTTTCCCCCTAAGGTCAGGAATGCGGCAGGGATGTCCACTAATCAACACTGCTCTTCAACATAGTATTAGAAGTCCTAGCCACAGCAATCAGACAACAAAAAGCAATAAAAGGCATCCAAATCAACAAAGAAGAAATCAAACTGTCATTCTTTGCAGATGATATGATACTTTATGTGGAAAACCCAAAAGCGTCCACCCCAAAACTGCTAGAACTCATATAGGAATTCAGTCAAGTGGCAGGATATAAAATTAATGCACAGAAATCAGTGGCATTCCTATACACCAACAACAGGACAGAGGAAAGAGAAATTAAGGAGTTGATCCCATTTACAATTGCACCCAAAACCATAAGATACCTAGGAATAAATCTAACCGAAGAGGCAAAGGATCTGTACTCAGAAAACTATAAAATACTCATGAAAGAAATTGAGGAAGACACAAAGAAATGGAAAAACATTCCATGCTCATGGATTGCAAGAACAAATATCATGAAGATGTCAGTGTTACCTAGAGCAATCTATACATTCAATGCAAACCCATCAAAATACCATCAACTTTTTTCAAAAAAATGGAACAAATAATCCTAAAATTTGTATGGAACCAGAAAAGACCCTGAATAGCCAGAGGAATGTTGAAAAAGAAAGCAAAGCTGGTGACATCACAATTCTGGACTTCAAGCGCTATTACAAAGCTGTCATCACCAAGACAGTATGGTACTGGCACAAAAACAGACACACAGATCAATGGAACAGAATAGAGAGTCCAGAAATGGACCCTCAACTTTATGGTCGAGTAATCTTTGACAAAGCAGGAACGAATGTCCAATGGAAAAGACAGTCTCTTCAACAAATGGTGTTGGGAAAATTGGACAACCACATGCAGGAGAATGAAGCTGGACCATTTCCTTACACCACACACAAAAATAGACTCCAAATGGTTGAAAGACCTAAATGTGAGACAGGAGTCCATCAAAGGAGAACACAGGCAGCAACCTCTTTGACCTCATCCACAGCAACTTCTTCCTAGAAACATCACCAAAGGCAAGGGAAGCAAGGGCAAAAATGAACTATTGGGACTTCCTCAAGATAAGAAGTTTTTGCACAGCAAAAGAAAGAGTGAACAAAACCAAAAGGCAACCGACAGAATGGGAGAAAATATTTGCAAATGACATATAAGATAAAGGGCTAGTATCCAAAATCTATAAAGAAATTATGAAACTCAACACCCAAATAACAAATGACCCAATCAGGAAATGGGTAGAAGACATGAACAGACAGTTTTCCAAAGAAGACATCCAAATGACCAACAGACGCATGAAAAAGTGCTCAACATAGCTCGGCCTCAGGGAAATCCAAATCAAAACCTCAATGAGATACCACCTCACACCAGTCAGAATGGCTAAAATTAACAAGTCAGGAGACGACAGATGTTGGTGGGGATGCGGAGAAAGGGGAACCCTCCTACGCTGTTGGTGGGAATGCAAGCTGGTGCAGCCACTCTGGAAAACAGTATGGAGGTTCCTCAAAAAGTTGAAAATAGAGCTACCATACGATCCAGCAATTGCACTACTGGGTATTTACCCCCAAGGTACAAATGTAGGGATCTGAAGGGGTATGTGCACCCTGATGTTTATAGCAGTAATGTCCACAAAAGCCAAACTATGGAAAGAACCAAGATATCCATCGACAGATGAATGGATAAAGAAGAGTTGGTATCTATATACAATGGAATATTATGCAGCTATCAAAGAGAATGAAATCTTGCCATTTGCAATGCCATGGGTGGAATTGGATGGTATTATGCTGAGCGAAATACGTCACTCAGAGAAAGACATGTGTCATATGACCTCACTGATATGAGGAATTCTTACTCAGGAAACAAACTGAAGTTTGCTGGAGTGGTGGTGTGTAGGAGGGATTGGGTGGCTGGGTGATAGACATTGGGGAGGGTATGTGCTATGGTGAGCGCTGTGAATTTTGCAAGACTGTTGAATCACAGACCTGTACCTCTGAAACAAATAATCTATTATATGTTAAAAAAAAAAAGATAGCAGGAAGGGAAGAATGAAGGGGGGGGAAATCAGAGGGGGAGACGAACCATGAGAGACTATGGACTTGAGAAACAAACTGAGGATTCTAGAGGGGAGGGACATGGGGGGATGGGTTAGCCTGGTGATGGGTATTAAAGAGGGCATGTTCTTCATGGAGCATTGGGTGTTATATGCAAACAACGAATCATGAAACACTACATCAGAAACTAATGATGTAATATATGGTGATTAATATAACATAATTTTTAAAAAGGCAATAGGTGGTGTGGAATGGCTGCAAATCAAGGACAGTAATTTCTTCTATAGACCCAATATTTTTGGTAGCTTTCTGCTTGAAAATGAAGATGACGACGTTGTAGCTCCAGCCTCAGATAAATCTTTGGAGTTGGAAGACATTCAAATGAAAGATAATTCAAACCTGTGTTATGAACAGGGGAAAATCACTGAACTGGGAAGTAGAGAATTCTGGTCCTCTTACTGATATCCCTTCTTCTGAGACAGAAGGTTATGTTTTTGTGGAAACTCAAGGTACTGCCTTGGAAAGGACTCCTAGATGAAATATTTCTCATTATAACTACTGATGAACTTTTGGGAGTTTTTATATAAAATAATTGACTGTGTCGCTTTCAGTTCCCTATTTTACTAGTTTTGTTGGCTATACATGCATTTTTGATTATAGCACAGTTTAATATACCAGAGTCATTAAGGACCAGATATGAATTAAACATTTTTAAAAATCTGATATAAATGACTATAGGGACCCTTTTTAAACTTTCTTTAAATTGGAAGTTTTATTAAGGTAAGTATAAGTTTTTTATTGCAGTCATCACAAATCACTGCAAACTTAGTGGCTTAAAATTACACAGTGTAGTATCTTATAGTTTTGTAAGTTGGCTTTCTGACACGGGCTGGGCTAAAATCAAGGTTTTGGCAGGACTTCATTTCTTTCTTGAGTTTGGGGGTGGGGAGACTCTGTTTCCTTGTTCATTCAGTTGTTGGCAGATTTCAATTATTTGCCGTTGAAGGATCAGTGTTCCATTTTCTTGCTGTCATCTGAAGGCCATTTCCAGCTTCAAGAGGCTGCCTACATTCCTTGGTTTATGGTCTTCTTCTCTTCAAAGCCAGTAAATCTCTTCCTTCTTCCGTCATCCTATGTCTGACCCATATTGCCAATTACCTGACCCAGTATCTGTTCTTTCTTTTTTATTTTGTAGCAATCCAAGAATTATTCAGGTTAGCAATGTGCACATATATGTATATATGTAGCCATATGACTAAATTCTGGCCAGTGACATGGAATTATAAGTGTTGAGTGATGGATGCTTCTGGAAAGTTTCCTTAAACTTTAAGGCTTAAAGGGAGATGGGCCAGTTCATCTCTTTTTTTCCTGCTGGAATATGGTTGTGGTGGCTAGAGCTTCAGCAGGGTTTTGGACTGTAAAGAAACCTCAGAAACAGAAGCCATGAGTGGCAGAGCAACTATATAGAAGATTGGATCCTGATGTGATGCTGCCCTGGACTGCCAAGAATAAGGGTTAATAAATCCTTTCTTTTGCCCCCCCGGTAAAGTGACTTCAAGTTTACTTTTTGCTACTGTTTCTCTGGAAATCTACTAGAGAAGGTAATAATAGAATATCAACTGTGATGTCAGGCAATATTGTTTGTGATTAAAAATGACCCCTTATTGAGGTGCCTGGGTGGCTTAGTTGGTTAAGTGTCCGACTCTTGATCTCAGCTCGGGCCTTGATCTCAGAGTTGTGAGTTCAAGCCCTATGTTGGGCTCCACGTTGTACGTGGAGCCTATTTAAAAATTAAAAAAAAGACCCTTTATTGGTAAACTGTCTAGACCAGGAAAACTATGACAGCTATAAATGCCCATTGGAAAATATGGACTTTGGACTTAAGCACCGTGCATTTTTTGTTTGTTTGTTTGTATTTTTAAGTAGGCTCCATGCCCATTGTGGGGCTTGAACTCACAGCCCTGAGATCAAGAGTTGCATGGTCTACTGACTGAGCCAGCCAGGCGCCCCAAGCACTGTGTTTCTTATTACAAAAATTCTTGAAAGCTACACTGATGGCTGTTTCAAGAGATGTTGGTTCTTGAGAAGCCTGAAGTTTCTAAGCCAGCAGAGCTTCTGCACCCACCCAAATGATCTTGTCTCCTTACACCTGAACTGACACTTCGACGCCAGAGTAAAGCCTCCTGTTGAAACAAGCCTCATGCTGCTGTGCTGTTTCCTATGAAGTTAAGTGAGTCTGGTGCTGGGTTCAGTCCCATAAGGCCTATTGGGTCCTATGAGTGAATGTCCTTCCAAACCTGTGACGACTGTTGCTGTTCAGACAGAGAAGGCACTGCAACTACCTACCTCTGGCCTTTATGTGAGAGAAATAACTCGTCTCTTGTTTAAGTCACAGTGTGATAGCCACACTTAATCCTATTTACTACATTATGCATTTTGAAAAATGGAGAAAAGTATAAGGAAGTAGAATGAAGATTCTTGAGATGTGTAATCTTGCTAAAGAAACTGATCTAGACTGGTATAGTTCTACCTTAAATTGAAGACAATAGAATGATGGTGGGGGGACGATGATGGCAGAGGAGTAGGGGACCCTACTCAACAGGAATTGAGCTGGATATCTACCAGACCACCCTGAACACCCATGAAATCAGCCTGAGATGTAAGAAGATAGATCTGGATCTCTACAAACAGAATATCACAGGTGGTTGGTTTGGAGGTATGAAGCGGGAAGCTGTGATTCTGTGGGCAGATATTGGGGGATAAAGGGCAGGGGGAGGGAGCCTGGCCATGGGGATCCTACACCGCTGGTGAGCAATAGCCTTCTGTGCTGGGGACTGGGCACAGACTCCCAGACCAGTAGCGGCGGGGCAAGGACTTTAGGGCAGCCCCCAGGATGGAAACCCTGAGCAGCAAGGCCACGTCTGTGAACTGGGGGTGGCTGGCGGTTTTAGAAGCACAAAGGGCAGAGACATGCCCCAACCTGGAGGTGAGGACTGGGAGCACTGCTGAGGGGCACACAACCCAGGACTGCAGTTTATAGCAGCACAGACAGAAAAGGAGATAGTGCGGCCTGGAGAGCTCACCGAAGAACAGAATGTGATCTCTCTACTTTGAGGCAGAGGGTTGGTAACAGTCTCTTCTGCTCTGACTCTCCAGAAGACAAAGAAAGCCACCAGAGAAAGCCTCCAGAGAACAAAAGCCCCCCAAAACCGGTTTTCACTGAGCCCATCCCCCTCCATAGGGGTCAGGGCAATTCTGCCCAAACAAGGTTGCTTGAGTAAGAGCACAGCAGGCCCCTCCCCCAGAAGACAGGCTGGGAAAACAAGAGGCCAACAGCCCTAGGGACCCTAGAAAACAGGTGCATCTTGCTTGGGTTCTGGTCATTAATTCGGATTGTATACATTCCCTCAACCACCCCACAACAGAATGACCAGGAGGAGGAACCCCCAAAATAGAAAAGACTCAGAGATTATGAATTATGCCACAGATTTACAAATGGATTCAGATATAACCAAGATGTCAGAGATGGAATTCAGGGTAGCAATTGTGAAGACAGAAGCTAGAATGGAGAAATCAATTAATGGCAACATACAGTCTCTAAGGGCAGAAATGAAAGCTGAATTGGCAGAACTTAAAAATGCTATCAATGAGATCCAACCTAATCTACATAATCTAAAGGCTAGGGTAAGCGAGGCAAAGAACGAATTAGTGACCTAGAAGACCAAATACTAGAGAAAAAGGGAAAAACAACCCAGAATCCATAAAAATAGAATCAGAGAAATAAGTGACACCATGAAACGTTCCAATGTTAGAATTATTAGAATCCCTGAGGGGGTGGGGAGAGAGAGAGGACTAGAAGATATATTTGAGCAAATTGTAGCTGAGAACTTCTGTAATCTGGGGAATGAAACAAACATTCATGTCCTAGAGGCAGAGAGGACCCCTCCCAAGATCAAGGAAAACGGGCCAACACCCCAGCATGTAATAGTAAAACTCGCAAATCTTAGAGCCAAGGAAACCATTTTAAGGGCAGTTAAGGGGAAGAGATTCCTTATGTACAGAGAGAGGAACAGCAGGATAACGTCAGACCTATCGACAGACACCTGGCAAGCCAGAAAGGGCTGGCAAGACATATTCAGGGTACTAAGCAAGAAGAACATGCAGGCAAGAATACTTTACCCGACAAGGCTGTCATTTAGAATGGATGGAGAGATGCAGAGATTCCAAGACCGGCAGAAACTGAAAAAATATGTGACCTCTAAGCTGGCCCTGCAAGAAATATTAAGGGGGGGGAATCTATAAAGAAGAAAGACCCCAAGAGTGACATAGAACAGAAATTTACAGGGAATATCTATAAAAACAAGTACTTCACAGGCAACATGGTGACAATAAATTCATATCTTTCAATAATCACTCTCAACATGAATGGCCTAAATGCTCCCATAAAATGGCACAGGGTGGCAGATTGGATAAAAGACAGGATCCATCCATGTGCTGTCTACAAAAGACTCATTTTGAACCTAAAGATACATCCAGACTGAAAGTGAAGGGATGGACATCTATCTTCCATGACAGCGGACCTCAAAAGAAAGCTGGGGTAGCAATTCTTATATCAGACAAATTAGATTTTAAGCTAAAGACTGTAGTTAGAGACACAGAACGACACTATATCATTCTTTTTTAATTTTTTTATTGTTATGTTAATCACCATACATTACATCAATAGTTTTGGACGTAGTGTTCCATGATTCATTGTTTGTGCAAAACACCCAGTGCTCCACGCAGAATGTGCCCTCTTTAATACCCATCACCAGGCTAACCCATTCCCCCACCCCCCTCCCATCTGTTTTTCAGAGTCCATCGTCTCTCATGGTTGGTCTCCCCCTCCGATTTCCCCCCTTCTATTCTTCCCCTCCTGCTATCTTCTTCTTCTTTTTTTTTCTTAACATACATTGCATTATTTGTTTCAGAGGTACTGATCTATGATTCAACAGTCTTGCACAATTCACAGCACTTGCCATAGCACATACCCTCCCCAATGTCTATCACCCAGCCACCCCATCCCTCCCAACCCCCACCACTCCAGCAACCCTCAGGTTGTTTCCTGAGATTAAGAATTCCTCATATCAGTGAGGTCATATGATACATGTCTTTCTCTGATGGACTTATTTCACTCAGCATAACACCCTCCAGTTCCATCCACGTCGTTGCAAATGGCAAGATCTCATTCCTTGTGATGGCTGCATAATATTCCATTGTGTATATACACCACGTCTTCTTTATCCATTCATCTGTCAATGGACATCTTGGCCCTTTCCACAGTTTGGCTATTGTGGACATTGCTGCTATAAACATCGGGGTGCACGTACCCCTTTGGATCCCTACATTTGTATCTTTGGGGTAAATACCCAGTAGTGCAATGGCTGGATCATATGGTAGCTCTATTTTCAACTTTTTGAGGAACCTCCATACTGTTTTCCAGAGTGGTTGTGCCAGCTTGCATTCCCACCAACAGTGTAGGAGGGTTCCCCTTTCTCCGCATCCCCACCAACATCTGTCGTTTCCTGACTTGTTAATTTTAGCCATTCTGACTGGTGTGAGGTGGTATCTCATTGAGGTATTGATTTGGATTTCCCTGATGCCGAGCGATGTTGAGCACTTTTTCATGTGTCTGTTGGCCATTTGGATGTCTTCTTTGGAAAAATGTCTGTTCATGTCTTCTGCCCATTTCTTGATTGGATTATTTGTTCTTTGGGTGTTGAGCTTGATAAATTCTTTATAGATTTTGGATACTAGCCCTTTATCTGATATGTCATTTGCAAATATTTTCTCCCATTCTGTCGGGTGTCTTTTGGTTTTGTGGACTGTTTCTTTTGCTGTGCAAAAGCTT